>NW_026555076.1:9092500-9672815 GCF_021234165.1 Pteronotus mesoamericanus | reverse complement strand
ATACCCGAGGAAAATTCAGCTTCCCACCAGAAATTTTTTCTCTGATGACTGGCTAAGTGCACCTGGACGCCAGACGGATACGAGAGTAAACAATCCACATTCTTCATGCTGTAGACCTTCTTGTGGTGTGGGAGACCGTTGGCCCTTTACAAGACAATTTCTCGAGAGTGACATCAGAAGCAAGGCAGCAGGAGAGGGCCTACTGGCCTCTTCCCTTGAAGTAACAATACATTGAACAGCTATAATTCAACAAAGGATTTCCTGCGCAACACACAAACATGTCTGAGAAACCCACGCGTTTAAACACCTGACGGTAGCTGAATAGGAGGGTGGACGAATGGGAGAAAAGAGGAGAGGGGGGAAGGAGGAAGAGCAGAGATGGCTGCCACAGGCGCAGCCCAGAGCTCACTGCAGGTAACGGGAGCAGGAAAGGAATCCAATTGCAGCGTGCACCCTCGAAAGCCTTGAGGAACGGAGGGGTAGAATAGGCACTCTTCCTTGAGTGGTCAGCACACTCTGCAGTTGAACCCCGTGATAGATGCGGAGGAGGAATACAGACTTGTGGCCCTTGTGGTCTAGCAGCTGCTGTGGCTAGGCAGAAAACGAAGCCACTGAGCCTGGCCGCCTCCCCTGGCCTTCCCAGAGCATGGCTCCCCGCACCCTCCCAAAGCTAAGCAGCGGGCCCCAGAGAAGCTGTAGCGGTGAGTGTGGGTTGCAGAGCACACTATCTGCAGCACTGAGAACTGGAGAGGCAGAGAGGTAGTCCCTTAGCCACAGGCGCTCACACTGCAGCTAATCCCATTGACAGGGGTGGAGATACACAGGAGTGTTAG
Organism: Pteronotus mesoamericanus; assembly: GCF_021234165.1. Taxonomy (NCBI): domain Eukaryota; kingdom Metazoa; phylum Chordata; class Mammalia; order Chiroptera; family Mormoopidae; genus Pteronotus; species Pteronotus mesoamericanus. Next base: position 9,671,982 of record NW_026555076.1, on the reverse strand, counting down.
CTGGGGTCTGGCAGCCTCCCTTCAGCCTCTCTTGGAGGGAGGACAACAAAGACAAAACACAGGAACCAGCTTCTCTTTCCCCACTCTGCCCGTTGTTGAATTTTCTCTCCTCTATTGAATCTGTTTTAATAGAGGAGAGAACTTTATTAGTTACAAACTTTATTAGTTACAAACTTTAAAGACACTCACTCCAACCTAAGCAAATGGCAATTTACCAGACCCGAGGAATCTGGGCAAGAGTCCGGTGGAATCATCTTACGCTTTTCTTTGAGAAGGTTTTAAGCTATGGATCCCAAACTAACACCATCATCTCCAACACACTTATTTTCATGTACATAAATAAGAACTCTCAGTCTGCTATCCACAACTTTTCCTCTTGTTTCTTGTTGTTTCTAATATCTAGAGCTGACAGCTTCTTAAACTTCAGCTTAGGTGAAGACTCTGTTCTCTTACCTTTTTTTCTGGTGACAGTACAGTAGTTAACTGAGACAAATGCGTCCAAGAAACAAAGACTTACGGAAATAATCTTTCTTTTCTTAAAGCCTTACGTCTTTTTCTTTGTGCCACGTGCTCTGATAAAATTGGGCATGCAGTATGATCGTCGACTTCATTAATGAAAGAGCTTCTCAAAACTTTCTCTTGTTTATTTCTTCCCATTTTTGTAGGAAAAAAAATGAAAAGTCCTAATAAATCTGCCATGACATGTATTACCACTCATTTTATATAGAATGCTTAAATCTTGAGTATTTGGTTCCACTTTTGATCTTGGTCCAGATAGTTTAAGGAAACTAAAGCTGCGATTCAAAATAAATGTGGCACCTTTTGCCTATAAACTATTTATCTTAGGAAGGTTTTGCTCCATCAGAGTGTGATTTATTAGGTAAAACAGCTGAGAAGTCTACCACATTTTCTGTTTGGATGATCTATCCACAGCTGCCAGTGGGGTCTTGGGTCCCCTTCTATAACTGTGTCTTTGTCAGTTCCTCCCTTGTATTCTGTTAGAGATTGCTTTATATATTTTTGGTGCTCCAGGGTTGGGAGCATACGTATTAGTAAGTGTTCGGTCTTCTTGATATACTGTCTCCTTTGTCTTTATAAAATGTCTATCTTTCTCACTTTACCACTTTTATCTTAAAATCTATTTTGTGATATACCAAGGAGGACCCTCCAAAAACGGAAGTTATTTCTAAAATTGTGTATTTCTTCTTACATGTTTAAACTTCAGTCGCCTTCAAAGTGTTCTCCATTTGATGCAACACACTCATCGAGACTTTTTTCCACTCTTTCCACTGTTAAAACAGTTTTTGAACTCTTTAATTTTATGCTTTTTAGTGCTTCTGCCATTTTTCCTTTCATTTCTTCCACATCAGCAAAATGTTTCCTTTGGAGGACGTTTTTCATCCAGGGGAACAAGAAAAGTGGTTCAGGTCGAGGTCAGGTGAATAGGGAGAGTGGGTCCAGGGGTCTTGCCCGCTTTGGTCAAAAACTGCTGAACACTCAGCGTGGTGTGGGCAGATGTGTTCCTAAAACTCCCGTCATAAAGGGGGCAAATGTGCTGAGAGAATCTTCAAAAAACCATCACTGAAGCCAAATGCGGTCTCTCGCAATGACACTGGCTGGTGCACTGATACAGATGGGTTCGTAGAACACCCCGAGGAGGGAAGCCTGGACTACAAGGGCCTGCCTTGCAGATGGTAACTCCATTTGGTAGGGCCACCCCCTCATATAAGTACACCTACACCTTCTTTTCTCTAGAGCCTTTTGCTTGGGGTACCATTTTCTACCCTTGCATTTTGAGTCTGTGTTTTCCCTTGAGCTGAGTTGTGTCCCCTGAAGCTCTACATGATTGGGTTTTGTTTTCCATTTCAATCCTCTACCCTCTGCCTTTTGGTTAGTGAGTTCAGTCTATTTACATTTAGGGTGGTGATATATGAGTATCTCCTTTGCTGGTAGCCCTGTGTCTCCGTTGTCTCTCTTCCCCTGTGTTTCCATTATTTAATTTGGTGGTAATTTGTGATTCTTCTCCCTCATTTCCTCTTTTCTGTTATACATCTCCGTTCTCAATTATCTTTGTGCCCTTGTCATGAGGTTTCTACCAAAGAAAGTTTAACAAGGTTTCATGTGGCCTCTTTCACTGTCCTTCTCCCTCCCTGTCCCATCTCTTTCTTCACTCTGATATGCCCACCTTCGGGTATTCCCTGCACAGTATCTCAAACATGTTTGTATGTTGAGCAGGGACTTCCTTGTTGAGTTGTAGCTGTCCAACTTCTTGTAACTTCAAGGGGAAAGAAACGGGGTCCTCCATGCCGCTGACATCACTCCACGAGAGGCTTCCGAGGAAGCCTGAGTTGGTGTGTAAAGACTCAGAATCTTCCTCGGGCTCCTGCTCCCTCTCCTCCCACGATGAAAACACTACAGATCTTTAAACTACTCTTCTAAGAAAAGACCACGAGAGAACCCTGGGCCTCCCTGATTCTACCTGATGTGGAATAGTGGAAAGCAGTAAAGAGCAGGCCCAAACGTGCCAGGCTTTGTTTCCTGTTCTGGCAGAAGACGGCGATAGGAAGGAGGGGGCGTGAGCTCTGACTTTGAGGTCCCCTAGCCCTACCCCTTCAGTAACTTTAATATGCTGTTCTGCCCAGCTGGATTAAATACTACGTTCTCAGAGATGGGGAGGAAGAGAAAAGGCCAACACTGGAACATGTGGGTAGAGTCAGGTTTAACAGAAAAATGTAGAGAAGTTCTCTCTTCCATAAAACCCACAGTTTTTTAATGAAATTAGAAGGTCAATCTGAGCTCTGTCACTGGTTATGAACTACTTACTACTTTTAGGCATGATCTAAACTACCCTCAAACAAGCCCCACTACTGTTTTCTCTCAGTAAAGATCCCTCAGTGAACATGATTCTTGCCGTCACAGCTGTCTGTCAAAATGATCAAAGAGAAATATACACCGAATATAAAATAATGACCATAAATTCTGTATATTTAATAAAGTCCAAACAGTTTCTACCCCTTTATCTGAACACTGTTCATAGTTTAAAAATGTAAAGAATTCTGTTAGTCTATAAGATATATTCCCATGAGAGAATCTATGTTTTATTTTTTTTGCCTTCTTTTTTTCATTTTTAAATTGTATTGTATGACTTTTTTTAAATTTATAAATCATGTTTATTCTACTAAAGTTGCCTCAGTTTTTACCCTTTCACGTCCCTCCACCCACCCCACTCCCATCCCCCACTCCCACAGTCAATTCCCACTCTGTTGTCCATGTCCATGGGTCATTCATACATGTTCTTTGTCTAGTCCCTTCCTCTTCTTTCCACCATTGTCCTCTTTCCTCATCTCCTCTGGTCACTTTCAATTTGCTCCATGTCTCCGTACCTGTGGTTTATTTTGTTCATTAGTTTATTTTGTTGAATAGAGTCCACTTATGGGTGAGATCATATGGTAATTGTCTTTCATCAACTGGCTTATTTCACTTAGCTTAATATTGTCCAGTTCCATCCATGTTGTTTCAAAAGATAGGAGTTCCATCTTTCTCTCTTTCTTTCTTTCTTAAATGCAGATTGATTTTATTTGTTCTTTTAAATGTCAAAGTTAATTATAAAATATTTAAAAATTTTAAAACCATTATAAAGTCACAACAATTAAATCAACATGACACCAGCACAGAAATAATCAAGTAGATCAGTGAAATATAATGAGCATTCTAGAGACAAACATATATATCTGTCTAACAATGTAATATATGATTAAGTTGGTATTTCAGATCAATGGGTAAAATAAGGCTTATTCAACAAATAAGGTGCATGGACCATTATTACTTGAGATAAAACATCTCATATAGAACCCTATTTCACTCATTATACAAGAAATATTCAGTGAGTTAAAAATCAATATGTAGAATCTAAAGAGTTTTAGAAGAAAACAGAACGAATATTTGTCATGACCTAAAGTAAAATATTCAAACCCTGAAGCTATAAAGTAAATATTGACAATATGACTATATTAAACACTTAACTATATACTAATATACATATTAAAAAGTTAAAAGACAAGGAATAGAGTAGAAAAGTATTTGCAACACATCTGAAACAAGGTTAATAGGGGTTTTTCTTTTGTTTTTTGTTTATTTAGGGAAAAGAGTTCTACAAACCTTTAATCAATAAATGGATAAAGAATACCAAAAAGTCATTTAAAGCTTTTCTTTTTAAATAATAGAAATAGGCAAGAAATTTACTAAAACAGGTTTAGCTTCAACAAATAGTAAAGGAACAATTAAAATAACATCGTTGTCATGATCAGATTAATGAGTATTAAAAATATTGGTAATATCAAGTATTGGCAACTCTGAAAGGAACTGGGTATTCATAGAAAATTTTTCTACATCTTAAAGCAGTCCCTTTAGCATATTTTGCAGTGCTGGTTTGGTGGAGATGTATTCTTTTAGCCTTCTTTTGTCTCGGAAACTCCTTCTTTCATCTTCCATTTTAATTAGGAGCCTTGCTGGGCAGAGCAGTCTTGTTTGCAGACATTTGCTTTTCATTCCTTGGAATATTTCTTGCCATTCCCTTCTGGCTTGCAGTGTTTCTGTTGAGAAGTCAGCTGCTAGCCGTATTGGGACTCCCTTATATGTTACTACCACTTTCTCCCTTGCTTACTTTAGGATTCTCTGTTTGTCTTTGATATTTGCCATTTTAATGATGATGTGTCTTGGAGTGGGCCTCATTGGATTTCTCTTGACTGCAACTCTCTGTGCTTCCTGGACTTGTGTGACTTTTTCTCTCTTCCAGTTAGGGAAGTTTTCCACCATTACTTGTTCAGACAGGTTCTCTATCCCTTCCTGATCTTCTTTTCCTTCTGGTATCCCTCTTATACAGATATTATTATGTTTCAGGTTGTCCTGCATTTCCCTAAATGCCTCTTCATTCTTTTTGAGTCTTTTTCATTTTCTTGCTCTTTCCAGGAGCTTTTTTCTACCTTGTCCTCCAGCTTACTGATTCATTCCTCTGCTTAATCTAGCCTGCTTTTGATTCTTTCGACTGTATTCTTCAATTCAGGAATCGGATTCTTCATTTTCTCTTGTCTCTTATTGATAGTTTCTATGTCCTTTTTCATGCTGAGTTAGTTTGTAGTAAGTACCTTGTACTTTCTCTGTAGTTTTTGGTAATTCTCTCTGAGCTCACTGAGTTCATTGAGCTTCCTTAGAACCATTGTTTGGAACTCAATATCTGAGAGTTTACTTGCCTCTATTTCACTTAATTCTCTTTCTGGGGATTCCTCCTTTCCTTTCAACTAGGGGTATATTTCTTTGTCTTCCCATTATTTGTGAGACTCTTCTCTTTTGCTTCTGATTCTTAAGTTGATCTGTGTTGATTTGCTGACTTTGTGGTGTGAACTTCTATGGTTGGAGACCGCTGTTTTTACTTTCTGGATCTGCCTCTGGTGATGTCAGATGTCCCTGTCTGACCTTAGGCAGTCTGTTTGAGACTTCCAGTAATCTACTGTTTGTGGCTGTCTCCTTCGGATGTTAACCTATTCACTCTGCACTCAGCAGGGCACTTTAGACAGCTCAGGGCAGGCGGAGTCCCTCCTGGGGGTGGGGTTGTTGGGTCCTCTCTCACTGCTGCTTACGGGGAAGGAGTCCGCACTGGGATCCCTCCTGCTACTCTCTTCATTCCCTCCCCAAAGCCTCCTTCCCCATTCTCTTTTCAAGTGTCACCTGACTTCTCTACACCCCCTTTAGCCAGGGATCTACTGTCTGTGGCTGCACTCAGCAGGCAGCTTAGACAGGACAGGGCGGGGTGGAATGCCACTTGGGGGTGGGGCTATTGGGTCTTCTGACACTACTGTCACTCAGGGGGAGTGGTCTCTGCCTGAGCAAGATGGCTGCTGCCACATGGGGGATGAATCAGCACCAACATCCCACCAGCTACTCTCTCAGTTCTCTTCCCAAAGGCTCCTTTCCCAGTCTCTCCTCAGATGTCTCTAGCCCACTCTGCCCTTCCTTTTCCATAGACTAGGGTAAATGGCTGCAAATAAAAATTTATGCATTGACCCTTTAAACAGTTCTTTGCGTCTCCAGCAGCCTGTCTCTGGCAGAGAGCAACCCTACCATTTTTCACTGCTGGCTCTTTTCTGTGTACTTTTTGGGCTCTGGTGCTGTGAGCTAGAGATCCCCGCTTTTGGTTTAGACCCTGCTCTTCTCAGAAGGATCCAATTGGCCATTTCAATATCCTTCTGGTGCTGCTGCCTGTGGGTGCATCACCCGCCTTCTCAAGTCTCCACCGCACTCCTTACCAGTTAGATTGCCCTAAAGCTGACTCTTCTGTCTCAGAAGTTACAAGGCTCCTCTCTCACTATTGTTCAGTTGTTTGTCCCAGGTGATTTCTCCACAATTTAGTTGTAATTCCAGGTTGGTCCTGGGAGGAGGTCAGTGTGACTTCTACTCACTCCTCTGCCATCTTGATTCCTCAGAATCTATATGTTTTAAATTGATACCATGCCTTTAAGAATTATTAGAAAGCAATCATCACTTACTGAGCTAGTTAAATGATCTATTAAGAGATCCTTGTCTGCCATTTGAAAGCAGTAACCTAAAACAGGTATTATCCAGTGGCTAATGCAATATTTCTATTGATTGCAAATTATTTAAACTGTATGTTGGAACTTTCCAAGGGGAAAAGCTGAGGTAAGATTAGTGAAAGTTCTATTCCATCTAAATCTGTTTTGACAAATTCACCCCTTCACATTAAAGGACTGTGAAAATGTCAGTAGGAATGGAAAAAAGGATGAGGAGAGGAGGACAAGGCGAAGGATGAATGGAAGTGTAATCATAATAATTAGTAATAGTAGTTCTTGTTTTAAAGTTACAAAAACAAGACTTAAATTCTCATCAATGATTTGTGAAGCCTGCCATTATCCTTTACTATATAAAGTATATTGTTCCTCCAAAATATGGAAAAAACTCGTGTCCATAGATGAATCAATATCTAAAATGTGTTATATACACAGAATAGAATATTCTTAACCTTAAAATATGAGGAAATTCTAACACATTTTATAACATGTATGAAATTTAAGGACATTATACTAAGTGACGAGGACAAATAAAATAAAAAGACAAGTATGGTATGATTTCAGATACATGCAGTATCTAGACTAGTCAAATGCATAAAACAGAAATGGTTAAGGTGGTAACAGTCAGAGTCTTTAGTATGCAAGTGGAAAAAGCAAAATGTAGATGCATACTTAGGTGATCATAATGACATATAAACATTTCATACCAATCTTGCCATAGTTAATAGATTGCTTGTGAAGATACACACAACATATAAGTTTATATTTATATATTGACTTATGGTATAAACTCATGTTTAACTATAACATATTAAAATTACAAGTGCTGTGACATTGTCTTCTGTCCCCAAGTTAGTCTCTTTAAAATGGCAGGAAAATGCTAATAAATTACAGGTTTAATGTGTTTAATAAATTGATGACTTCAGTTTCTATTTGCAGCACCCAGATTTTTTTGGAACACTAGACAGATTCAGCAGTGATCAACAGTAATTTTCAGACCTCCAGAGTTTAAAAGTTTAGTTTCTCTGAAGATTCTGTATTGCAGTAGCACTGATACAAAATTAGTAGCTTATTGCAGTTGGGCAACTTCAAATTTACCAGTTGAAAAAGATTTTTCCCCTTCAAAAGGACAAAAAAAACCACTATTCATAACTCAGATCTGGCTATAAGGTTTTCCCTCGGGTGACATTTTTGTTTTGTTTTGTTTTCTTTTGCAATGAAGCAAGAGAGACCAAAATCTAAACTGAGTTACAAGAAACAAGGCAGTGATGTCTATAAAGAGAGTGACAAGGAACAACTGACATACTCCTTTACCTCTCACATCCACAAGAATAAGAGATCCACAAGGTACAACAACTGGAATTACAAAATCCATTCATCCAAGAGTGGTTGAAGGCCAGAAGTTGAGGTGGGATGATAAATGGCACCGGGAGAAAAAGTTTTCAACTCAGTCCAGGCTTGGGAGCTGGCAAATGATAGTAAACAGCTGCAGAAACACCTGTGATATTTTAAGACTTATAGGTGTTTAAAAATCTACATATTGGTATCAGGAAGTTTGAGCCTTATATGCACCAGACAAGAATTCAAGTTACTCAGAGAGAAGGAAATGTGCAGAAGGACCTGACAAAATGGGGCCTGCCTTTCCTGGTTGGGGCAATGAACAAGGAAAGAGCCAGAAAGCCGCCTTCCAAGCACATTACTCTGAATGGCAGGTGACTCGCTGGCCTGCAGAAGCCTTCAGCTGGCAGGAGGTGAATGTGGTGAAGGGAGCTTCTCTGCAGAGGCTGAGCCACTCAGGGCACACTGCAGGTGGTCGGTCTTGTGGATGAGTCTGTTGCTTAAAACACCCCCGAGGAGAAGAGGCTCAACCAGGGCTCTTTGCTTCATTTGGCATTGATAACGACCAGACGAAAGAGGGCAGAGAAGAGGCAGGCACGGATAATGTTTGAGGACTGCACTGCAGTGACGAAAGCCAAGGGCAAACCAACTCCCAAAGAGTTAGGCCTATTCCTCTCTCTGTTTGACAACCACTGGAGCATTTAAATTTCTTTACTGAACCAATAATATTTAAGAAGTATAGTGAGTAGAGAAGGGACCTATGCAGGAGACTAACCAGCAGACCAACAAGATAGATGGGGAAGCTACTCTCAGACATCCACAGGATGAGGAAAAGAGCTTGCAGCAGAAGGCTAAACAGTATGTCATTGATGATTTTGATGACACTAGGAAATGGATGAGCATCTAGCTTTGAGGTGGTACAAGTTCCCCATATGGAAGGAAAAGTGAGAAAGAAACAGACAAATTGTATTGCCTTTTCTATCAGAGCCTTGGAACTAATATCACTTTCACTGTATGCTTTTTGTTGAGGCAGCTGCAAGGCCTTCCAAGTTCAAGGGGAGGGGACAGGTTGGGAGGATTGTCAAAGTATCACTACAAACATAACCTTGCAATGAAAGCCAGCAGAAGTCACTAAGTTACTATGAAATTCATAAAATACTGACATTCAACACAATAAATTGTTAAGAATTATGAGTTTAGATTTTCTCATGCATTGAAATTTTTAATAAATATTGAAATATATTTATTCCTAGATATTTTCAATGAAAGACATTTTTAAAATATAAAAAAAAGTCCTATTTTGATACAATAGATTGTATACCAGATTTTTGCTCGCCTCAGGTATTCTGAGAAACACTAGCAAATTGATATGACAATCTTAAAATCTTGGAACTTGTTAACTTGAATCAATGTTTATTACACTAATAACTTTATTACTCCATGTAATACATGAAAGCCATGTTGTGAAATGTCAAAGAGGACATATATAAACACTTAAATTACCATCACTGGAAATTTTCCTGTATTCTCTGTCTTTATACAAATTTACATATATTTTATTTCCAAAGAAGAGTATCATACTTATCTTTTTATCCCTGGAACTTGTTCATTTTATAGATGTAATATGGAGAACATGCAAACATATTGCCTATAATCTAACATTCTCTGTAATTACTGTATACTTATCCCTTTCATTGGAGGTAAGTGTGTTCATTGACTGATAGGTATTTAGGTACCTGAGGGAACATACTATATATGAATATGTGCTTAAGTAAGTTTTTATATGATAGATCCTAGGCGTAGAATTGCAGGATTAAGCAGTATGTTTAACTTTATTTAGAAGCTTTATTCTACATTATAGTCCCTAAAAATAGTTTTTCCAGATTGATTGATTGATTTTTATTGTTCAAATACATTTGTCTCTATTTTCCTGCCACAACTTTCCCCTGCCTCACCTACCCCCACCTTCCACCCTCAATCTTTCCCCACTTTGGCTTTGTCCATGAGTCCTTTATACATGTTCCTTTACTTGACCCTTCCCTTTTCCTTCCCTGCCACCCCCCTTCCTCCTTCCCTCTTGTTTCTGTTGCTTCCTTTTTTCTTTCAATGTTGCTGATTATATTTTTCTTGCTTGATTGTTTTGTTGATTAGTCTCCACTTATAAATGAGATCATATGGTATTTGTCTTTTACCCTCTAGCTTATTTCACTTAGCCATAATGCTCTCCCATTCCATGCATGCTGTTGCAAAGGGCAGTAGCTCTTTCTTTCTTTTTGCTGCATAGTATTGCATTGTGTAAATGTACCATAGTTTTTTGATCCACTCATTTACTGATGGACACTTAGGTAGCTTTCAGCACTTGGCTATTGTAAATTGTGCTGCTATGAACATTGGGGTGCATAGGTTCCTTTCAATTGGTGTTTTGGGATTCTTAGGGTATAATCCCAGCAGGGGAATTGCTGGGTCAAAAGACAGATCCATTTTTAGCTTTTTGAGGAAAATTTCAAACTGTCTTCCACAGACAGTAGCTCTACTAGTCTGCATGCCCACCAACAGTGTACTAAGGTTCCCTTTTCTCCACAACTTCACCAGCACTTTTTTGTTGAATTGTTTATGATGGCCATTCTGACCTGTGTGAAGTGATATCTCACTGTGGTTTTAATTTGCATTTCCCTGATGGCTAGTGATGCTGGCATCCTTTCATATGTCCCTGGGCCTAGTGTATGTCCTCCTTGGAGAAGTGTCTGTTCAGATCCTTTGCCAATTTTTTAATTGGATTGTTTGTCTTCCTGGAGTGGAGTTGTGTGAGTTCTTTATATATTTAGGAGATCAAACCCTTGTCTGAGGTATCATTGGCAAATGTATTTTCCCATATGTTTGGTTCCCTTTTCATTTTGCTGACTTTTTCTTTAGCCATGCAGAAGCTTCATATTTTGATGACATTCCATTTGTTTATTCTTTCCTTTATGTCCCTTGCGCTAGGGGACATACTGGTGAAAATATTGCTGCATGGAATATCTGAGAGTTTCCTGCCTATGTTCTCCTCTAGGACTTCTATGGTGTCATGATTTACATTTAAGTCTTTTATCCATCTTGAGTTTATTTTTCTGTATGGTGGAAGTTGGTGGTTGAATTTCCATTTTTTGCATGTAGCTGTCCAGTTCTCCCAACACCATTATTGAAGAGGTTATTTTTACTCTATTTCATGCTTCTGCCCTCTTTGTCAAATATTAATTGACCATAGGTACTTGGGTTTACTTCTGGGCTCTCTATTCTGTTCCATTGATCTATGTGTCTGTTCTTATGCCAGTACCAGACTGTTTTGATTACAGTGGCCTTGTAATATAATTTGATGTCAGGTATTATGGTCCCTCATACTGTGTTCTTCTTTCTCAAAATTGTTGCAGCTATTCAGGGTCATCTATGGTTCCATATAAATTTTTGAAATGTTTGTTCTATATCTGTGAAATACGTCATTGGTATTTTAATAAGTATTGCATTGAATCTATAAATTGCTTTGAGTAGTATGGACATTCTGATGATGTTAATTCTCCCAATCCATGAATACAATATATGCCTCCATTTATTTTTGTCTTCCTTAATTTCTTTCTTCAATGTTGTGTAGTTTTCTGGGTAGATCTTTTACGTCCTTGGTAAGTTTATTCCTAGGTACTTTATTTTTCTTGTTGCTATAGCAAATGGACATTTTTCCTGATATATTACTCTGATATTTCATTGCTGGTATACAAAAATGCTTTTGATTTCTGAATATCAACTTTGTATCCCACTGTTTTGCCAAATTCACTTCTTATGTCGAGTAGTTTTTTGGTGGAGTCTATGGCATGTCCTATGTACTCTATCATGTCATCTGCAAACAGTGACAGTTTTACTTCCTCCTTTCCAATTTAGATTTTTTTTTTCTTGTCCGATCACTGTGGCTAGGACTTCTAATACTATGTTGAATAGAACTGGTGAAAGCAGACAACTTTGTCTTGTTCCCAATATTAATGGGAAAGCTTTTAGTTTTGGCCTGCTGAATATGATGTTGGCTGCATTTTGCTGTTTTTAACATAAATGGATGCTGTACCTTATCGAATACTTTTCCACATCTATTGATAAGACCATGTGAGTTTTGTCTTTCCTTTTGTTTATGTGGTATATAACATTTATTGATTTGTGAATATTGAACCATGCTTGCATGCCTAAGATGAATCCCACCTGATCATGGTAGATGATCGTTTTAATGTATTGCTGGATGCTGTTTGCCAATATTTTGTTGAGGACTTTAGTGTCTATGTTCCTCATCCATATTGGCCTGTAGTTCTCTTTCTTTGTAGGGTCTTTATCTGGTTTTGGGATTAGGGTGATGCTGGCCTCATAAAAAGAATTTGGGAGTCTTCCCTCTTCTGGGATTTCTTGGAATAGTCTGAGGAGAGGGGTCAACTCTTTCTTAAATGTTTTCTAAAATTCTCCTATGAAACATCTGGTCAAGGGCTTTTGTGTTCCAGGAGCTTTTTGATTACTGCTTCAATTTCACCAGCTGTTATCAGTCAATTCAGGCTTTCTGGTTCTTCTTCATTCAGTGTTGGAAGGTTATATTTTTCTAGAAATTGTCCATTTCATCAAGGTTTTCAAATTTCTTGGCATATAATTGTTCATAGTAATTTCTTACAATCCTTTGTATTTCTGTAGTGTCAGTTGTTATTTCTCCTCTTTCATTTCAATATTATTTCTTTGGGTCTTCTCCCTTTTTTTCCTGATGAGTCTGCTTAAAGGCTTGTCGATTTTGTTTATCTTTTCAAAGAACCAGCTCCTGGATTTGTTGATCCTTTGAATTGTTCTTTTAGTCTCTATGCCACTTAGTTCTGCTCTAATCTTGATTATTTCCTTCCTTCTGGTTGCTCTGGGCTTTGTTGTTGTTGTTTCTCCAGTTCTTAAAGCTGTAGGGTTAGGTCATTTATCTGAAATATTTCTATCTTTTTTAGGTAGGCCTTTGCTATGAACTTCCCTCTCAGGACTGCCTTCGCTGTGCCCCATAGGTTTTGGACTGTTGTATGTTCATTTTCATTTGTTTCCAGAAACTTTTTGATTTCTTCTTTGATCTCATTATTGACCCATTCATTGTTTAATAGCATGCCATTCAGTCTCCATGAGTTTGAATGCTTTTGAGTTTTTTCCTTGAAATTGGTTTCTAGTCTCAAGTCCTTGTGGTCCGAGAAAATGCTTGTTATGATTTCAACTTGCTTGTTTTGTGTTTTATCATGTGGTCTATCTTTGAAAATGTTCCACGTGCATTTGAAAAGAATGTGTATTTTGCTTCTTTGGAATGAAAGGTTTATATATGTCAGTTAAGTCCATTTGATCTAATGGGTCATTCAGTTCCACAATATCTTTGTTGATATTTTGTTTGGAAGATCTCTTCATTGTTGAGAGTGAGATGTTAAAATCCCCTACTATCAGTGTGTTGTTGTCTATATCTATCTTTCTTGAAGTCCTCCAAGATTTTCCTTATATATTTGGATGTTCCTAGGTTGGATGCATATAGATTTACAATGTCTATGTCTTCTTCATGGATTCCTCCTTTGAGTATTATGAAGTGTCCTTCTGTGTCTCTTTTTATGGACTTTGTTTTGAAATTTATTTTGTCTGATATAAACATTGCTACCCCTGCTTTTTTTTCCCCCCTGTCCATTTGCCTGGAATATTTTCCATCCCTTTACTTTCAGTCTGTGTAGGTCCTTTGTTCTGAGGTGGATCTCTTGTAGGCAGCATATGTGCAGGTCATGTTTTCTTATCCATTCAGCTTACTTATGTTTTTTGATTGGAGCATTAAACCATTTATATTTAAAGTTATTATTGATAAGTATTTATTCACTTTTTCCCTTTGTACCTGTGTTCCTCTCTTCCTCACGGTTTTTCTTCATCTTTTTAAAGCAGTCCCTTTAGCATATCTTGCAGTGCTGGTTCAGTGGAGGTGTATTCTTTTAGCCTTCTTTTGTCTGGGAAACTCCTGATTTTGCTTTGCATTTTAATTGAGAGCCTTGATGGGAAGAGCAGTCTTGGTTGCAGGCCTTTGCTTTTCATGACTTAGAATACTTCTTTCCATTCCCTTCTGGCTTGGAGTGTTTCTGTTAAGAAGTCAGCTGTTAGCTGTATAAGGGCTCCCTTGTGTATCATTACCTGTTTCTCTCTTGATGCCTTTAGGATTTCTCTTTGTCTTTGATATTTGCCATTTTAATTATGATGTGCCTTGGAGTGGGCCTCATTGGTTTCCTCTTGAATGGGACCCTCTGTCCTTCCTGAACTTGTGTGATTTTTTCTCTCCTCCATTTAAAGAAGTTTTCCATCATTACTTTTTCAAACAGGTTCTCTATCCCTTCCTCTTCTTCTCCTCCTTTGGTATCCCTATTGTACAGATATTATTATATTTCAGGTTGTCCTGCATTTCCCTCAGCACCTCTTCATTCTTTTTGAGCCTTTTTTTTTTTCATTTTCTTACTCTTTCTGGGAGTTTTTTTCTATCTTGTCCTCCAGCTCACTGATTTGATCCTCTGCTTCATCTAGCCTGCTTTGACTGCTCCCACTCTGTTCTTCAATTCAGAAATTGTATTCTTTATTTCCTTTTGCCTATTTTTGATAATATCTATGTTCTATGTCTGAGCTCACTGAGCTCATTGAGCTTCCTTAAACTGTTGTTTTGAATTCAATATCTGATAGTTTACTTGCCTCTATTTCATTTAGTTCTCTTTCTCTGTATTCCTCCTTTCCCTTCAATGGGGGAGTGTTTATTTGTCCTCCTATTATTTGTGAGACTCTTCCTTTATTGCTCTGATTCTTAAATTGATCTGGCTTGATATCCTGACTTTGTGGTGTGAACTTCAATGATAGGAAACCTGTGAGATTCAGTGATGCAGTCTCCTTGCCCTCCTGAACTTGCTGCTCTTTGGATACCTATTATGCAGTTCATGTTGACTCTCTGGAAGTAATTGGGTTTTTATTGTTGTTTGGTCAGTATTTGGTGGGTCCTATTCTCCAGGTGGTTGACTGAGGGTAATTCTGCCCACCATGTCTTGCGTGTTTTGGTGCAGGTGCTGCCAGAACAAAACCACAAAGCCCAGAAAACAAACTCCTATCTGCAAAAATAACTACCTCCTGCAATCCCACTATCAACAGCAAATGAACCAGTATTAATAAGGTTATAAAGAGATTAAGACTATTACGAGAAAGGAGAGAAATAATTTACTAGTACAAAATCTAATGACTTAATATGCACAAATTCGATGGACCCTAAATGAACATTAAAAAGCTATGTAATAAAGAAAATATCATAAAGCATGGAGGAGACCACAGTGGATTTCACCTTGGTGGCCTCTAGTATTTGCCACTGTTTTTTCTTTCTGGATCTACCTCTGATGATGTCAGATGTTGACCCTATGTGACCTTATACAGTCTGTTTGAGACTTTCAGGAATCTACTATCTGTGGCTGTCTCTTTCAGTTGTTAATCTAGTCACTCTGCACTCAGCAGTTCCACTTAGACACCACAAGGCAGGGCAGAGTCCCTCCTGGGGGTATGGCTATTGTGCCCTCTCACACTGCTGCCACTCAAGGGAGTAGTCTGCCTGAGCCAGATGGCTCCTGCCATATGGGAAAGGAGTCAGCACCAGGATCCCACTGGCTACTCTCTCAGTTCTCTCACCAAATCCCCCTTCCCCAGTCTCCCCTCAGGTGTCTCTAGCCCACTCTGCCCTCGCCTTTGCTGGAGACTAAGGTTAGTGTCAGTTAAGTTGTGCTAATGCTGATTCTTCTATCTAAGGTTATAAAGCTCCTCCGTGCTATTGTTCAGTTGTTTGTTCCCAGTGATTTCTCCACAATTTAGCTGTAATTCCAGATTGGTCCTGGGAGGAGGTCAGTGTGACTTCCATTCATTGCTCCACCATCTTGCCAATCACAAATCTTTTTTATGCTCTAGGGATCTCAAGTTCTGCAGATGTCAAATGAGTAGTTGTTTAAATGCTGTACTGAAGACAAGTAAACTTTGGATTTGGCTGCCAGTGTTGTTGGGGTGTACATTCATATTGTTGAGGTGTACATTCATATTGTTGAGGAATGGCATTCCCTTTAAGCTAAAATACTGGTGTAGATCCTCAACACATAAAAATTTACTTGTCTTTTAAATTGTTTATCTGAATATGAAATTATTTACACATTTACATATTTCACAGGATATTTTCTCTATGACTTTGATAGAATATATAGTATTGATCTATTGGGAACCAGTTGCTATTAAATAAGGAATTATAAGGTGATATATATTAGGTTATCAATAATGTTAACAGTAATGAAAATAACAATAGTAAGAATAGTTAATATTAATTTTGTGTCACCATGTGGCAAAGACATTTTAAGTGTTTATGTATATATTAAGAATTGGTTCTACTGAATAGAAATATGAGGTTGATATTATAATTGTAAGAGTTTGCATCATCATATTTTTAATGTCTAGTTTTACACTATCTGTTGCCTGAACTCTTTCAACAACCTCCTATTTCTCTGCCTTTCCATCCTGGTCCCTGTGCAATTCAATCCAGTGACTGCATCTTCAGGCTTTTAAATAAAAGTAAATCTGATCATATATCTGCCTTTTTACTCCCTTTTCTCTTTTCTTTTCTCTTTTATAAGGATTTCATTTAAAATCCTTAAAATTACTTATCTTTAACTTCTCCAGCATCATCTGCCTCCTTTTTCAGCTTCTTCCTCATACTAAACTTGGACTCCTTGGAAACTGCTTGTGTTGTTTTTCTTGCTTTGCTTTTCGTGTCTCCTTTCTCCTCATACCTTCCTCTTGTTACTGCACATCCTTCAGGTAATTGCCAATGACATAAAATTCTTTCTGTGATCACTGCTGGATGTTTTCTAGCTTTGTGGTCTTTCCTTATTATAATACTGTCGCACCGTGAGGTGGCTATAGGGGCGCGTCGGGGCAGTGAGCGCTGCACAGAGTACAGCACTCCCTGAAACCTGAGGGAAACCGGCTGGGGCCAGCAGAGGTGGGGGCAGGGCTCTGAAACTCGCAGAGCCCCATCCTGGGGTTGTTACGGATGAAGGGAAATAAACACAAAATGCTGCAAACATTTCTCTGTTTGCCAGGAGAGCAGACGGGGCACTTCCCTCCTACTAGAGAAGGCCATGGCACATCCCCCTAGTGGGAAAGGCCTCATTGCCCTTTCTTCTAAGGTTTTTATTGAAAAACTTATTAGTGGGCTAGGCAACAGGAATGCATACATGTACACATTTACATTAGCATGTTAAGTTTCACAGAAAATAGATACCTTTAAGAAAACAAGTGACAGAATTTACTGATTTACATGGTCCAAGAGGAGACCAGTCTAAACAAAAGAGAATGAAGATAGGGACAAGCACCTTAATGATAAAGGGCAAGGGATGTAAATAATGTGAAGGTCCTTCGCAGCATGAGCTGACCAGAGATCTGAGGAAGGAACAGAGCACACTCTAAAGAATTTATTTTTAGGCCATATTACCCTGGCAACAGCCAGATCTGATCTAGGGCTGTTTTTCCTGCACTATTTCAAGCCTGAGCCAGGTGTAGGGAGGGAACCATGAAGAGATAAGGAAACTGCTTCTGGGCTGCAATGAGGACTCCAGCTGTGTCCAAGCCAAGCCGAGAGGTGTGGGGGCCATTTTGCCCCTTCTCTGTGTTCCTCAGTTTCTTATCTGCTGCCCATATTGTCCAAGGCCTGTCTTAGGTTGCCCCTCCCCCAAGGGGTCTTAGCCGTCCTTGGCAAGGTCCATCACAAGGCAAAGGGGAATAGGTCAAGTCTCCTCACAAGCCTGTTTCTCCAAGGTCTCCTGATTATTTCCAGCCTTGGGGCCCTCCAGCCTGTTGGCAGGCTTACAGCTCCTGAAACCAGGCCAGGCATTTCCCAACATAATAGTCTTCACCTAAATTTTATTTCTTATATTCTGACTTTTCAAGTAGATTATCAGGTATCTAGAGGGCCCAGAGACATTTGAAAGGATGCTCGGCATCACTAGCCATCAGAGAAATACATATCAAAACCACCATGAGGTACCACCTCACACTGGTCAGAATGGCCATCATAAACAGATCAACAAACAACAGGTGCTGGCAAGGCTGCGAAGAAAAGGGAACACTAGTACACTGTTGGTAGGAATACAGACTGGTGTAGCCACTGTGGAAAGCAGTGTGGAATTTCCTCAAAAACTGAAAATGGAACTGTCTTTTGATCCAGTGATTCCCCTGCTGGAACTATACCCTAAGAATCCCAAAACGCCAATTCAAAAGAACCTATGCACCCCAATGTTCATAGCAGCACAATTTACAATAGCCAAGTGTTGGAAGCAACTTAAATGCCCATCAGTAGATGATTGGATCAAAAAACTATGGTACACTTACACAATGGAATACTACGCAGCAGAAAGAAAAAAAGAACTACTAAACTTCGCAACAGCATGGATGGAACTGGAGAGGACTATGCTAAGCGAAATAAGCCAGGGAGCGAAAGACAAATACCATATGATCTCACCTATAAGTGGAACCTAACCTACAATAGAAAGATGCAAGGAAAATAAGACCAGCAACACTGAAAAGAAAATAAACCAACAGAGACAAGAGGGAAAGTGGGGACGGGGGGAAAGGAAGGGAAGGGGAAAGTCAAGGAACATATAGCAAGGACTCATGGACAAAACCAAAGGGGAAGAATTGAGGGAGGGAGGGGGGAAGGGGGCAAGGGAAAGTGGTGGGGGGAATGCAGAGACAAATGTATTTGAAAAAATAAATAAATTTTTTAAAAAAAGAATATCAGGTATCTATGGGGAGAAATTGTGTCTCCACTGTTTCTCTGTATACCTAGCACTCAACTCTGGACTATGCTAGTCAGCTTAATAATATTCTTTTAATGAATTACTGTCAATTTCTTATGTGTTAAAGAAAGAAAGCCTTAATTTATCTGGCTGTTTCCAAAGTCTCCCAAATATAACTCTTTATTCGATAATGATTATGACATTCAAATTCTCAAAACAGTATAAAACATATGAGTTTCTTATGTACAGATCACTTTACCCAGATTCCTGTATCCCTGTCAGTGTGATCTGACATTCTAAGTGAAGAACACAGAGTCATTCCTACTACAAGTATAAAGTACAACAAACATTGGGTAGGTCTACCTTAGGCAAAGGTTTGGCAGGCTTGCAGTAAAGTTCTCCAATAAATTCAAAATGTGGCAAGAGTAAGTGAGGAAAATCAAAATCCCAATAGGTTTGAGTAGCTACATTTCAGCTTTTCCCATTAACTCAGGTAAGGTAGTGGTACTTCCTTAAGGGGAAAAAAAGCAAAAAAGCAAAATATAGATAAAATGAGAGTAGTGTAATGTGAATATACCAGGAACTTTCCCGTAAGGAGCTTGGAGTAATGTAGCCAAAGGTGTTTGAAAGTTATTGATTTTACAATGCAAATATGTACACACACACATACAAGTCATACGAGGTCTGTCCAGAAAGTACTGAGTCATGTAGTATGAAAAATAGAGATACTTATTGAAGAAGATATAATATACAAGAAATATAGAACAATTACGCCTCAGTGCTTTTCAAAATAGGCACCTTGAGACCTCACACAGTTCTCCCCATCACCATCACGTGCCCCATTGTATTTTCCTGAATCTCACTGATGGTCTGAAATCTCTTCCTTTCCAAAGGTGATTTTAGTTTTGGGAAAATCCAGAAGTCCCTGGATGCTAAATCTGGACTATAGGAGGACTGAGTTACATGGGTGATTTGATGTTTTGTAAAAAAAACTCCACACAAGACATGAAAAATGAGCTGGTGCATTGTTGTGATAAAGCTGCCAATCACCAGTTGCCCTTAGTTGTGGCCTTCTGAATCATCCAAATAGTTTCTGTGGAAGAATGTTCAAGCTTAATGCAAAATTTGATACAGATTCATTCTACTCAGTCTTTTTGAATGCCAGAGCTGAGTAGTACACATGCTCACTCAACAGCGTCTACTACCCTCACTGACTAGTACAACAAAGTCATCATTGTTCACACATGCGCATTCCAGTCTACTCTCCTTGGCTGCCAGGTTATATCGATGTCATGCAAACCATCTTCATCATATTAAAAATGACTGGACTTTTTCCAGACAGACCTCATCTTATACACATATTTGTTTTAATAGACTTATCTTTAATGTCACATCAGTACATTCAGAAACATAAACAGTTATTAATCTCAAAACTAAAGAATTAAACATACATTTGTTTACTCTGTGATTTTGACCTTCAAAATTAACTAATTCAATGAAACGAGTGACTTCAACTTCTTCATTAACCTCCTGTACACACAGAAATGCCTTTCCCTAGAATATTCTGTCTAGATTTTACATTTTAGCAAGGTATTCCCTTGTTTATAGTTTTTGCAAGTAAACTGTGAGGTTTTTGAGAATGACTACTATTTCATTTGCTTCATGTTAGAAACTTAATAATATTTGTGTTTTAAATAGAAGTATTTGCAAAAAAAAAAAAGCTGAAAAGTTTTCATAAAATATGAAAATAAAAGTGCTCACCCTTAATTTTGGTTCATTTTGTTTCTAATGGAGAGATATAATTTTCAGAAAACATAGAAATATAATTTGATTACCCACTCTTCAATAAGAATTTAGGCCTTTGAAAAGATTATTTATGAGCACTTAGCGAAGGAATGTTATCATTAGAAACCTCAAATAATAGGTTCCTGAATCTGGGATAGAGCCATTATACTGCTCAATTGTCAAGATTCCCTCAGGTAATATAGCAAAACAGTTTAATTTTTAAATAAAGAAACTGAGGAGAAACAAGTGGAAACAATTTCCTCAGTGCTCCACAGACATTGTGCTAGATATGTTGTTGGGAAATGCCCTACCTGGTTTCAGGAGCTGTAACCCTGCCAACAGGCTGGGGAGGTCCAAGGCTAGAAATAATCAGGAGGCCTTGGAGAAACTGGCCCCTGAGGAGACTTGGCCCGACCCCCACCACCCCACCCCGCCCTAAGCAAGGGCGTAGCTTCTGCCTCTGTGCTTTGCCATGGATGGTCTTTGTCAATAATGGGTAAGACCCCTCGGGGGAGGGGCAACTTAAGCCAGGCATTGACTGATTATACACAGCAGACAAGAAATTGGGAGACACAGAGAAGGACCCCTACACCTCTCAGCTTGGCATGGACATGGCTGGAGTCCTCACTGCAGCCAAACAGCGGACTCATCTCTTGGTGGTTCCCTCCCTATACCTGGCTCAGGCTCGAAGCAGTTCAGGAGTCCGCTGTAAATCAGGTTTGGCCCCAGGAAATCAGGCCTGAAAGTAAATTCTTTAGAGTGTGCTCTGTTCCTCCCTCAGATCTCTGGTCAGCTCATGCTGTGAAGGACATTTACATTATTTACACCCCTTACCCTATATCATTAAGGCGCTTGCCCTTATCTTCATTCTCTTTTGTTTATACTGGTCTCTTCTCAGACCCATATAAATCAGTGAATTCCTGTCACTTGTTTTCTTAAAAGCATATATTCTCTATGAAACTTAATTTACTAATGTAATGAGATTACGTATGCACTCCTGTTACCTAGCCCCACTGATAAGATTTTCAATAAAAGCCTTGGAACAAAGGGCGACAGGGCCTTCCCCACTAGGGGGATGTGCCATGGCCTTCTCCAGTAGGAGGGAAGTGCCCTGTCTGCTCTCCCAGCAGAGAAGTGTTTGCAACAATTTGTGTTTACTCCCCCCTCATCCGTGGCAACCCCAGGATGGGCTCTACAGGATTCAGTCATGCTCCCATCTCAGCTGGCCCCTGCCAGTTTCCCTCAGGTTCAGGGAGCGCTGTGCTCCCTGCAGCGCGCTCCTTCCCACCCCGTCACTGACTATGAGGTGTTTGCTGCCTGGCCCGGTTAGAGCGAGCTGTGACCCAAGCAGCGCGCCCCGGCGGCGGCATGCCCTGTCTAGACGCCGGGCAGTGCGACAATGTGTAACTCAGTCTATTTCATTTATTTTAGCAATGATCTTAATTATTTCCTCCTTCTGTTTACTTGGGGTTTCATTGGTCATTTTCCATTTCCATTAAACGTAAAGTTAGATTGTGTATGTGGGACTTTCCTTGTTCCTTGCGGTAGACCTGTATAGCTATGAACTTTCCTCTTAGAATTGCTTTTGCTGCATCCCATAAATATTGAAAAGCTATGTTTTCATTTTTATTTGTTCTAGGGTATTTTTGATTTTTTTGTTGACTTGTTCCTGATCCATTAGTTGTTCAGTAGCATGTTATTTAGTCTCCACTAACTTGTGAGCTTGTCAATGAACTTATGTTCCTTCCAGTTTTCTTCCTGTAGTTGATGTCTAGTCTCATGCCATTGTGGTCAGAAAAGATGCTTGATATAACTCCAATCTTCATAAATTCTTTGAGGCTTTTTTCTGGCCTGATATGTGATCTATTCTGCTGAATGTTCCATGGGCACTTGAAAAAATGTGTACTCTGTATGTTATGGATGAAATGTTCCATAAATATCTATTAAGTTGATCTGATCTAATGTGACATTTTATTCCATTCTTTGCTGATTACTTTTCTGTCTGGATGATCTATCCATTAATGTGGGTGTGGTATTAAAATCCCCTACTATTATTGTATTACTTTAGATTTCTTACTTGTTATCCATTAAGAATTGCTTTACATATTCAAGTGCTCCAATGTTAGGTGTAAAATATTTACAAATGTTACATTCTCTACTTAGATTGACCTCTTTATCATTATGTAATGTCCTTTGCCTTTCTTTTAAATTTTTGTTTTAGGGTCTACCTTGTCTGATATAAGCATTGGTCTCTGAGCTTTCTTTTCATTTCAACTTGCATAGAATACCTTTTTCGATCCTTCCATTTTCTGTCTATATGTATCTTTGAATTTGAAGTGTCTCTTGTAAGAAGCATATAGATAGGACATGTTTTTTAATGCATTCAGCAACTCTATAAATTCTTATTGGCACATTATCTGTTTACATTT
The DNA here is from genome assembly GCF_021234165.1 of Pteronotus mesoamericanus. Taxonomy (NCBI): domain Eukaryota; kingdom Metazoa; phylum Chordata; class Mammalia; order Chiroptera; family Mormoopidae; genus Pteronotus; species Pteronotus mesoamericanus. The sequence goes on along the minus strand of NW_026555076.1, from coordinate 9,649,005 downwards.
AAAGTAATTATTGATAAGTATGTATCTATTGCCATTTTGTTAACAGTTTTTTGTTTTTATAGTTCTCCTCTGTTCTTTTCTTCTCTTGATCTCTTTCCTAGTGGTTTGCTGCTTTTCTTTAGTGTTTTGTTTGTATTCCTTCTTTGTTATTTGTATATATTTTTCAGAGTTTTGGTTTGTAGTCATCATAAAGTTTATCTATATCCTTCAATATCTATAGCAATCTACTTCAAGCTAATATGCATTTAAGTTCAAATATATTCCATAAGAATTAGTTTTTACTTTTCCCTCCACATTTTCTGTTATTGATGTCATGTTTTAGACCTTTTTGTGTTGTGTATCTCCTAATTACTTATTGTATTTTGCATTGGCTTACATACAGTTTTTTCTTTTTACCTTTGTACTAGCTTTTTAAATGTCTGATTTGCTGTATTTATTAAATATACCAGTGGTTTCTTTCCCTTTTTTATATTTACTTAATTCTGGTTATATTCTTTCCTTTAAGTAGAAATAAGATGGGAGACTTGCACATGCAAAGTCATTGGTAGCACTCATAATCATAGAACAGATATTAAAGCTACATGTTTACAAACAAGATCATCTATATTAGCTCTATCCACTTCCATTCGAATGCTCTGTTTGCATAATGTATTTACTTTGAGGCGTAGAAGTTATATTTTAATTTTCAATTGATTTCTTCTTGGACATAAGCATGAGCAATAACAGAAGGGATCAATTTAGAAAGAAGGCTTGTGTTCCTGCAGGATGTCTATGAAGTGGATTCCAGTTCTGCTGCTATTACAGCTGAGTTGTCAGTTCAGCCCTGGGCGTTGTGGAAAGGTGCTCGTGTGGCCCACAGAATACAGCCATTGGATCAATATGAAGATAATCCTGGAAGAACTGGTCCAGAGAGGTCATGAAGTGATTGTCCTGACAGCTACAGCTTCGATTCTTGTTGATCCCAATAAACCATCTGCTTTTAAATTTGAGATTTATCCCTCATCCTTAACAAAAGATGAGTTTGAGAATCTTTTCATGAACATGGTCTCTAAATGGACACATCAGCCTAAAGATACATTTTGGACTTACTTTTCACTAATGCAAGAAATCGTTTTGGAATATACTGATTCTATGCAAAAGCTCTGTAAAGATGCAGTTTTGAACAAGAAACTTATGACAAAACTACAAGAAACAAGGTTTGATGTCCTTCTTGCAGATGCCATTGGACTTTGTGGTGAGCTGCTGGCTGAGATACTTAAAATACCTCTTGTGTACAGTCTCCGCTTTTCTCCTGGCTATAAAATAGAAAGATATAGTGGAGGACTTCCACTCCCTCCATCCTACGTACCTGTTATCTTCTCAGAATTAAGTGATCAAATGACGTTCATGGAGAGGGTAAAAAATATGTTGTATGCGCTTTATTTTGACTTCTGGTTCCAAACATTCAATCAAAAGAAGTGGGATCAGTTTTACACTGACACACTAGGTAAGTTATGTTTTAATTGGTAGTTTAAAGCCCTAACTTTGCTAGTGCCTGGGAAATATGTATAAATATAAAGTCAGAGGAATTTGCCTTTCTTAAGAGAAATGACTAAGTAATAATATATAATGATTTTTCAATCTCACAGATATAAAAATGCTTAAATTACAAGGTTATTTTTAACCCTGTGGTCCATTAATAATACAGGGCACTCCTGAAATCAGAGACCTCAAATTGAAGCACTAAAAAGTTCTAGAAGCAATTATACATCTATCCTTTGTTTGTTTGTAATATAATTTAGTTTTCTTTTCTGAGAGAATGTTTTATTCTTCCTTTACTGTTCCTTAAACAGTATAAAATATTGGTAATCATAAACTTACTGTTCAAGCTCTTTTAAGTTCACAGCAGTATTAAGATTTCCCTATATCTTTTGTCCCCAAACATGCATAGACTCCCTCATTTTCAACATATCACCAGAGTGATATATTTGTTACAATCGTTCAACCTATTTTGGCAGATCATTATCATCCAAAGTCCAAAGTCCAGTTTATGTTGTAGTTCACACATGGTATTATATTAATGCATCCCCATGGGTTTTGACAAATTTATACTGAAATGTATTATAAAGAGTAGTTTTACTACCTTAAAAATTCCCTATGCTGCATCTATTTCCAACAAATCCATTTTACTATAATTTTTCCTCTTTAAAAAAATGGCATTAGAAATTTCACTAAATATCTTGATCAAAGCAGAAATGTAGATTAAGTTACTTTATTTCTAGCACAGCTGTATATGGATCATTGAATTAATTGTTCCCACTTATTTCTCCTCAGTTTCCTTATTTAAAAGTTAAAATTAATTTTAAATTAAAATAATCTTATTTCAAATTAATCTTTTTGCCATATTGCCTAAAAAATTATTTTACAGTTGAGAGATATTCTATCCCAGGCTCAAGAACTTATAATGCAAGGTTTCTAATGATTACATATTCATTCACTAAGTGCTTACCAATCATTTGTTTTTGAAGCCAAGAATCTTGTTCCAGTATGGACAATCAAGTTTGTGGTCTATATTTTTTTAATTATATCTCTCCATTACAGACAAAATGAACCAAAATTAAGGAGGAAACCTATGTCCATATCTTATGAAAACTTTCTAATATTTGCAAATATTATTATTAAAGATAAACGAATATTATAAAGTTCTTATAATGAACCAAATGCATTTGTAGGTCTGAGGAATTGAGCTATAATTTCAAAAACCTCACAGTTCTTGTTAAATTAATATAAAGAGAGTAGCTTCTAAATTGCAGAAACTACTCTGTGTACTCTAAGGAAACATGTTTCCCTTGGTTACTTGTTTAGGGGCTTAAGTAATGTTTACATTTACATCTGTTGCTTCTGTAGCTTTACAGAGTAAACAAATATGTTTAATTCTATTGTTATTTACATTTAATAATTGTTTATGATTGTGAATGTCACATTGGAGGTGAAAGTCTCTCTCTAGCAATTTGTCTTATATATATGAACATAAACATAAAACATGCAAATTTTATGTATTTATGTCTATATATGGATAATAATTGTATAAATTATTGTATTATCAAATGTATAAATAATTGTATTATCAAACCACAGACACTTCAAAACATTTTGGCTATGTTATTTCAAGCACTTTTCAGGAAATTTCCTAGTATAGTATTTACATTAAAATACTCTCATTTCCTCTACCTTCTGTTTGTTTTTTTCCCTTTAGGTAGACCCTCAACAGTATCTGAGTTAATGGAGAAAGCTGAAATGTGGCTCATTCGAACCTATTGGGATTTTGAATTTCCTCACCCAATCTTACCACATTTTGATTTTATTGGAGGATTCCACTGCAAGCCTGCCAAACCCCTGCCTAAGGTTACTTATTGCTGTTTGTTTTCTTTTGTTTTAAGGATCTTTACTAGTATTCTAACTTAGAAAGAAGAAAATCCTCAATAGTGTGAATTTGTGTTTCAACATTTGCAGTAAAACCCAACATTTACTTGCTGTCACCCTAGCATTTAAAAAGTTCCCCATCTGAGGTCCCGGGATTTAATATCTTGGCATAAAAAGGGATTGCGCAACCTATTAAAGCAAGTGTTTTCTGCCACACACGAGGTCTGTGCAAAATTTTAATAAAGATCCATGGGTGAACATGCTTCCCAACAACACAACTGACTGACAAAAAGAGCACAAAGGACATGTACACTGTTTATAGAATAATGACCAAAAATTTTGTATGTTTAATAGTCCAAATAATTTATTTGGTAGTCCAAATAATTTATTGGACTACCAATGTATCTGAAAATTGCCTCAGAGTACCAAATTGCAAAAGAGTTGTTAGTATATAGGATATTCCTTGTGAAGGAAAATAATAATCTAATATGTTTTCATTGCTATCATATCTTTAAGACATTTACAAAACAAGCATCCTTTACTGAGTTATTTTATTATCTCTTAGACATCCTGTTTGTCTACCATTTGATTGGCAGCAGCATAAAACAAATGTCTTATTCAATGTCTATTTTGACTTAAAATTGTTTAACTCTATATAGTAAGTTTCACAAGTTCTAAGCTTGAGGTAAAATTAGTAAAAGTTGATCTAACCCTATATATTTTTTTTAGTTCTAATGAGGTATAATTGACATATTAAATTATAAGATATTTAAAAGTGTACACAGTGATTTGATATACATATACACTGTGAAGGGATTCTGTTCATATAGTTAATTAACATACCCATCACCTCACATATTTATCTTTTTTGTAAGTGAGAGAACATATAAGCCCTGCTCTTCGCAAATTTCAATGATACAATGCTGAGTTATCAACTCTAGTCACTAGGTTATACATTAAACCCTCAGACCTTTTTCACCTGGTAGATAAAAGTTGAGAATCTTTTATGAGCATCTCCCTATTTCTTCCACCCCTGACCTCTGGCAACCACTTTTCTACTCTTTTTCTATGTTTACTTTTTTTAAATTCCATATATGATGGTATGTACTATTTGTCTTTCTCTGTGTCTGGCTTATTTAGCTTAGCATAATAACCTCATGGTCCATTTATGTTGTAACCAACAGCATGATTTCTTTCTTTCTCATGACTGAATAATATTCTATGCCTTGCCTATTGTGAATAATGCTGCAATAAACAATGGATTATAGATATCTTTTCAATATCCTGTTTTTTTTCTTTTGAATATAGTTTACCTAAAACCAGGATTGCTGGATCATATGATAGTTCTATTTTTAATTTTTTAAATTATATTATATTGATTATGCTGTTACAATTGTCCTTATTCACCCCCTTAGTCCCCTTTACCCAGCACCCCGACTCTCTCAGGCAATTGCCCCGCCACTGTCCATGTCCATGGGCCATGTGCAGTAATTCTTTGTCTGCTCCATTTCCTATACTGTAAATTTACATCTCCATGACTATCCTGTGACTACCTATTTTTACTTCTTAATACGCTCACTTCTTCATCCATTCCCCCACACCTGCCTTCCATTTGGCAACCATCAAAACAAACTCTGTATCTATGATTCTGTCTCTGTTCTTCTTATTTACTTAGTTTGATTTTTAAATTTAATTATTGATAGATATGTATTTATTGCCTCTTTATTATTCATAGTTTTTATCTTTTTTTTCTTAAATAAGTCCCTTTATATAAACCATTTCAAATAATAATGTTTTGGTGATGATGAACTCCTTTCGTTTTTTTCTTGTCTGGGAACCTCTTTATCTGCCCTTTGATTCTAAATTACATCTTTGCTGGGTAGAGCAATCTTGGCTGTAGGTCCCTGCTTTTCATGTCTTTGAATATATCTTGCCAGTCCCTTCTAGTTTGCAAAGCTTCTCTTGATAAATCAGCTAAAAGTCTTATGGGTACTCCCTCATAGGTAACTAACTTCTTTTCTCCTGCTGTTTTTAAGATTCTCTCTTTATCTTTTAACTTTTAGCATTTTAATTATGATGTGTCTTGGAGTGGGCCTCTTTGCATCCCTCTTGTTTGCAACTCTGTGTTTCTTGGACTTGCGTATCTATTTCCTTCACCAAATTAGGGAAGCTTTCTTTCATTATTTTTTCAATTAGATTTTCAATTTGCTGCTCTTTCTCTTCTCCTTCTGGCACTCTTATGATGAGAATGTTGGACTGCTTGAGGTTGTCCCAGAGGCTGCCCCTGAGGCTGCTTATACTATCTTCATTTTTTTTGGATTCTCTTTTCTTTTTGTTCTGATTGGTTGTTTTTTGCTTTCTTATGTTCCTTCCAAATGATTGATTTGAGTATCAGGACCATCCATTCTACTGTTGTTTCCCTGTAAATTATTCTTTATTTCAATTATTGTATGCTTCATTTCTGACTGGATCTTTTTTATGCTGTTGAGATCCTCACTAAACTCTCTGAACATCCTTATAATCAGTATTTTGAACTCCGCTTTTGATAGATTGGTTATCTCCATTTCGTTTAGCTCTTTTTCTGGAGTTTTTATCTGTACTTTCATTGGGCCTTGTTTCTTTGTCTCCTCCATTTGGTAACCTCCCTGGGTTTGTTTCTATGTATTAGGTACAGCTGTTATGACTCCATGTCTTGGTAGTATGGTGTAACGTGGTAGGTATGCTGTAGGATCTAGTGGCACAGCCTCCCCTATCACCGAAGCAGAGTACTCAAGGCATGCCCTTTGTGTGGGCTGAGTACACTCTCTACTTGTCATTGAGCTTTGATTGCTGCTAGCAGGTCAATGGGAGGGATTTACCCAGGCCAGTCTGCCACAAGGACTGGCTGTTACCACTGACCACCACCCTCTGCCCTCTGTGGAGGACCATATGGGCAGGGACAGGATAATGATGCTCCATTGTGGCCTGTAGCTACACACTGGGTACGTGGGCTCCACAGTTACCCAGATGGTGCAGGGCAAGGTCAGCCCCAACATGTGTTTTCCCCTGGACTACCCTGCCTGACCTAAAAAGCTATCTGAGATGGCTACTACTTGTGCTGGTCTTAGAGATTGCCAGGGGAAGTCAAGCTGTGAACCTAGGCTGGCTGTTGCTGGTGCCAGGTCTGGGGCTCACTGAAGCAAGTTGTTGCTTGTTTGAGAGGATTTAGGAAGTTGTGAAGCATAACCCAAGACCTGCCATTCATATGGAAAAATAGCTTGGGTGGGCCTATAAGTTGGGATGGGAGGTGTCTCAGAGGATCTCCAAGGTAGGTCAAACAATGTTAACAATGTTGATAGAGTCTCAGATATGGCACCAGCTTGCCAGCTCTGTGTGGGGAGAGTTCAGGAAAAGGACAATGGCCTCTGGTCACCTTGATGCCAGACACTTCAGTTTCTCCCTGTATGCCACTAGTGTTTTTCAAGCTGTTACCCCACAGTTGGAGCACAGAGGGAATGAGTCCGAGTAGGTGAGTCCATGTGTGTATCCTTTAAGAGGAACTCCCAGGGCTCCATCAATTTCTTCCACCAACTCAATCCCTGCTAGATTTTGCATCCAGAAGATGTGGAGGCTTATCTTCCTGGCCCTGAAACACTGAGCTGCAGGGCCTGGTGTGGGGCTGGGACTCCTCACTCCCAAGATATCCCTCCCGGATTTTTATCCACCACACCTGGGTGTGGGAGCAGCCCTTTCTGCATTTGCAGCCCACCTACCAGTCAAGATGGATGTGGTTTCTTTAATTCCATAGTTGTCAGACTTCCATTCAACTTGATTTCTGACAGTTCTAAGTAATGGTTGTTCTTTATTTTTGTTATAATTTTTGATGTGGTCATGGGAGGAAGCAAGCCATGCCTGCCTATACCACCATCTTGACTGGAAGTCCCTATTTTTAATTTTTCAAGAAAACCACAGTCTTTCCATAGTTGCTATACCAATTTACATTTTTACCAATACTATATGTATCCTCGTTTCCTCAAATCCTAGCCAAATTTATCTCTTGTCCTTTTGCTAATAGGCATTCTGTCAGATGTTAGATTAAGATATTTCATTGTAGTTTTGATTTGCTTTTCCCTGATAATTAGTGATGCTGAACCCCTTTTTCACGTACCTGTTGACCATTTGCATGTTCTCTTTGGGAAATATCTCTTCAGAGGTCTTACCATTTTTTATACCAATTTTTTTAATGAATGGTATTTTTGCTACTGGGATGTGTGAGTTTTCTACATATTTTGGATATTAACCCCTTATAAAATATATGATTTCCAAATATTTTCTCCTATTTTTTAAATTACCTTTTAATTTTGCTTTGTTTCCTTTCTTGTACAGAAGTTTTTAGTGTAAGCTTATTTTTGCTTTTCTGTGCTTTCTGTGTTGTATCAAATAAACTGTAAAATTACTTTGGAAGTGTTCCTTCCTTTTTTATTTTTGGGAAGAATGTGAGAATTAGTGTTCTTATTAAAATATCTGGTAGATTTTACCCATGAAGCCATCTGCTTCTGTACTTTTCCTTGTTGAGAAATATTTTATTATTAATTCAATCACCTTAATAGTAATTACTCTCTTCAGATTTTCTATTTCCTTATTATTCAGTGTTGATATGTTATATATTTCTAAGAATTTATCAACTTATTCTAGGTTGTCAAGTTCATTGGTATATATTTGTTAATAGTAACCTCTTATGGCTCCTATTCTTTATATTTCTATGGTATTAAGTGAAATATCTCTGCTTGCTTTTCTAATTTTTTTCTGAGTCCTATTTATTTCTTGGTAAGTCTATCTAAAGTTTTGTGTTTTGTTTATCTTTTTTTTTAAAAAAAAAAGCTCTTAGAGTCATCGATCTTTTCTAATTTAGTTTCTATTTCAGTTTCTGTTTCATTTATTTCTGCTCTAATCTTTGTCATTTCCTTCCTCTTACTAACTTTTGGCTTAGTTTGCTTTTTTTCTAGTTTCTTGAAGTATAAAGTTAGGTTGTTGTTTTAGCTTTCTTTTTTTCTTATTATAGGCATATACACTGCAAACATTCCTTTTTGAACCACTTTTTCTGCATCCTATAAATTTTGGTATGTTGTATTTGCATTTTCATTTGACTCAGGATATTTTTATTTCCCTTTGATTTCTTCTTTGACACATTGGCTGTTTACCAGTATGTTGTTTGATCTACACATATTTGGGGAATTTTTCAGTTTTCTTACTGTAATTGATTTCTAGCCTTGCACCATTGTGGTCAGAAAAGATACTTGAAATGATTTCAGTCTTCTTAAACTGACTAAACGTGATTTGTAACTAATTAATGATCTATCCTGGAGCATGTTTCATGTGCGCTTGAGGGGCATGTTTATTCTGCTACTGTTGGATAGAATATTCTGCAAATATCTAAGTCCTTCTGCACTAAAGAATAGTTTAATTCCAATGTTTCCATTGATTTTTTGTTTGGATGTTCTACCCATTATTGGAAGTGCGGTATTGAGAGTGTATTGCCTTCTATCTTTCTTCAGGTTTGTTAACATTCACTTTTCACTTGGGTGCCCCTAAGTTGGGTGTATAAATATTTACAAATGTAATATTCTCTAGTTGGATTGACCTTTTTATCATTATATTTGACTTTGTTATGACCATTATTAGTTTCATGAGTATTTTGCTGGTGTAAATGTAGCTACTCCTGCTCCCTTTCTTTCCATTTTCATGAAATACCTTCTCCACCCTTTTGCTTTCAGTCTGTGTGTATCCTTAAAACAGAAATGAGTCTCTTTTAGTAGTATATATTTGGGTCCTGTTTTTCTCTTGTTGTTGTTGATTTTGATGTATTCAATCACCTATATATTTGGATTGCAGAATCTAGCCATTTACATTTAAAAAAAATTGTTGATAAGTATGGCCCTACAATGGTTATTTTAACTGTTTTCTTGCTTCTTTGTAATTTCTTTGTTCTTTAATTCTCTTATTCTTGTCCTTTGTGATTTGATAATTTTTATAGGATATGCTTAGGTTTTTTTCTCCTTGTCTTTTTGTGTGTCTACCATAGGTTCTTGTTTTGTAGTTGCCATGAGACATACATAAAAATTTGTATTTATAAAAGTCTATTTTAAACTAATAACAATGAAATTCTGAAAGCATGATAAAGCTCTATATTTCTACTCTCCTTCACACACATTTTGTTTTTGTTACTAAACTTTACATTTTTTGCCATTGTATCCATTAACAATTTATTGCATTACAGTCATTTTTAATACTTTTTTTTAACCTTAATAGTAGAGCTATAATTAATTTATCCCCCACCATTACATTAGAGTAGTCCTAATTTAGCTACATATTTACTTTTACCAGTAAATTGTACTTTCTTATGTTTTCCTGTTATTAATTTGCATCCTTCAATTCAGTTGGAAGAATTCTTTTAACACTATGTGTGAGGCTTGTCATAGTGGTGATGAGTTCCCCCAGTACTTGACTGTCTGAAAATATTTTATCTCTCATTCAAACCTGAAGAGCAAGTTTACTCAGTAGAATAAAAGGTTAACAATCTTTTATTTTAGTACTGTGCATATATCACATCATTCATTTCCTTGGCCTGCAAAGTTTCTGCTTAAAAATCTACTGATAGTCTTACAGTTGTTCTCTTGTTTATGACAAGTTTTTCTCTTGCCACTTTTTTTTTTTAATTAATTTATTTACTTTTTAAATACATTTGTCTCTGCCTTCCCCCCACCTCTTTCCCTTGCCCCCTCCCACCTTCCCTCCCTCAGCTCTTCCCCTTTGGTTTTGTCCATGAGTCCTTGCTATATGTTCCTTGACTTTCCCCTTCCCTTCCCTTTCCCTGCCCCCTCCTTCCCTCTTGTCTCTGTTGATTTCTTTTCCTTTCAGTGTTGCTGGTCATATTTGCCTTGCTTCTTTGCATTGTTGGTTAGGTTCCGCTTATAGGTGAGATCATATGGTATTTGTCTTTCGCCCCCTGGCTTATTTCGCTTAGCATGATGCTCTCCAGTTCCATCCATGCTGTTGCGAAGTTTAGTACTTCTTTTTTCTTTCTGCTGCGTAGTATTCCATTGTGTATATGTACCATGATTTTTTGATCCAATCATCTACTGATGGGCATTTAGGTTGCTTCCAACACTTGGCTATTGTAAATTGTGCTGCTATGAACATTGGGGTGCATAGGTTCTTTTGTATTGGCGTTTTGGTGTTCTCAGGGTATAGTCCCAGCAGGGGAATCGCTGGATCAAAAGGCAGTTCCATTTTCAGCTTTCTGAGGAAATTCCACGCTGCTTTCCATAGTGGCTGCACCAGTCTGCATTCCCACCAACAGTGGACTAGAGTTCCCTTTTCTCCACAGCCTCGCCAGCACCTGTTGTTTGTGGATCTGTTTATGATGGCCATTCTGACTGGTGGGAGGTGGTACCTCATGGTGGTTTTGATCTGCATTTCTCTAATGGCTAGTGATGCAGAGCATCCTTTCAAATGCCTCTGGGCCCTCTGTATCTCCTCCTTAGAAAAGCATCTGCCCAGGTCCTTTGCCCATTTTTTGATTGGATCGTTTGTCTTCTTGGAGTCGAGTCGAGTGAGTTCTTTGTATATCTTGGAGATCAAACCTCTATCTGATGTATCATTAGCAAATATATTTTCCCAAATGGTTGGCTCCCTTTTCATTTTGCTGATGTTTTCTTTAGCCGTGCAGAAGCTTCTTATTTTGATGAGGTCCCACTTGTTTATTCTTTCCTTTATGTCCCTTGCTTTAGGAGACATATCAGGGAAAAAATTGCTGCGTGGGATATCTGAGAGTTTCCTGCCAATGTTCTCCTCTAGGACTTTGATGGTGTTGCGACTTATATTTAAGTCTTTTATCCATCTTGAGTTTATTTTTGTGTATGGTGTCAGCTGATGATCCAATTTCAATTTTTTGCATGTAGCCATCCAGCTCTCCCAACACCATTTGTTGAAGAGGCTGTTATTGCTCCATTTTATGCTTCTGCCCCCTTTGTCAAATATTAGATGTCCATAGAGACCTGGGCTTATTTCTGGGCTTTCTATTCTGTTCCACTGGTCTATGGGTCTGTTCTTGTGCCAGTACCAGATTGTTTTGAGTATAGTGGCTTTGTAGTAGAGTTTGATGTCCGGTATTGTGATCCCTCCTACTTTGTGTTTCTTTCTCAAAATTGCTGCAGCTATTCGAGGTCGTTTATTCGAGGAGGTTCCATATAAATTTTTGAAATGTCTGTTCTATTTCTGTGAAATACGTCATTGGTATCTTAATAGGGATTGCGTTGAATCTATAAATTGCTTTTGGTAGTACGGACATTTTAAGGATATCCAATCCATGTGCACGGTATATGCTTCCATTTATTTGTGTCTTCCTTAATTTCTTTTTTCAATGTTGTATAGTTTTCTGCATACAGGTCTTTTGTGTCTTTGGTTAAATTTATCCCTAGGTACTTTATCTTTTTTCGTGCTATATCGAATGGTATATTTTTCCTGATTTCTTCTTCTTCTATTGCATTGCTGGTGTACAAAAACGCCTTTGATTTCTGAATGTTGACTTTGTATCCTGCTGTTTTGCCAAATTCACTTATGAGGTTGAGGAGTTTTTTGGTAGAGTCTACAGGGTTCTCTATGTACACTATCATGTCATCTGCAAACAATGATAGTTTTACTTCCTCCTTTCCTATTTGGATGCCTTTTATCTCTTTCTCTTGTCAGACCGCTGTGGCTAGGACTTCCAATACGATGTTGAAAAGAAGCGGTGAGAGCGGACATCCTTGGCGTGTTCCCGATCTTAGTGGGAAAGCTTTCAGTTTTTGCCCGTTGAGTATGATATTGGCTGTAGGTTTTTCATATATGGCCTTTATTACGTTGAGGAATGCCCCATTGATTCCCATTTTGCTGAGTGTTTTGATCATAAATGGGTGCTGTACCTTGTCAAATGCTTTTTCTGCATCTATCGAGATGATCATGTGGTTTTTGTCTTTTCTTTGATTTATGTGGTGTATCACGTTTACTGATTTGCGTATATTGAACCATCCCTGCATCCCTGGGATGAATCCCACTTGATCGTGATGGATAATCTTTTGAATGTATTGCTGGATGCGGTTTGCCAATATTTTGTTGAGGATTTTAGCATCTATGTTCATCAGCGAAATTGGCCTGTAGTTTTCTTTCTTTGTAGGGTCTTTATCTGGTTTGGGGATCAGGGTGATGCTGGCCTCATAGAAGGAGTCTGGCAGTCTTCCCTCCTCTTGGATTTTTTGGAATAGTCTGAGAAGGACAGGGGTTAGCTCTTCCTTAAATGTTTTGTAAAATTCTCCTGGGAAACCGTCTGGCCCTGGACTTTTGTGTGCTGGGAGTTTCTTGATTACTGCTTCAATTTCCCCAACTGTTATCGGTCTGTTCAAGCTTTCTGTTTCTTCCTCCTTCAGTGTTGGAAGATTATACTTTTCTAAAAATTTGTCCATTTCATCAAGATTTTCAAATTTCTTGGCATATAATTGTTCATAATAGTTTCTGATGATCCTTTGTATTTCTGTGGTATCAGTTGTTATTTCTCCTCTTTCATTTCTGATATTATTAATTTGGGTCCTCTCCCTTTTTTTCTTGATGAGTCTGCTTAAAGGTTTGTCCACTTTATGAATCTTTTCAAAGAACCAGCTTCTGGATTGGTTGATCCTCTGAATTGTTCTTTTTGTCTCTATGTCATTCAGTTCTGCTCTAATCTTGACTATTTCCTTCCTTCTACTTGCTCTGGGATTTATTTGTTGTTGTTTCTCCAGTTCTTCAAGTTGTAGTGTTAGGTCTTTTATTTGAAATGTTTCTATCTTTTTAAGGTAAGCCTGTATTGCTATGAACTTCCCTCTCAGGACCGCCTTTGCTGTGTCCCATAGGTTTTGGACAGTTGTCTGTTCATTTTCATTTGTTTCCAGAAATTTTTTTATTTCTTCTCTTATCTCTTGCCACTTTTAAGATTGTCTACCTGCCTTTAACTTTTGACAATTATAGTGTGTCTTGGTTTAAGTCTCTTTGGATTCTTCTCATTTGGAACCCTACGGGCTGCCTAAAAACAAATGTCTGTTTCTTTCCCCAGATTAGAAAAGTTTTCAGTTATTATTTTTTTTGAATAACCTTTCTTCTCCTCTCTCTTCTCTTCCTGGGAACTCCATACTGTGTATATTTTTGCTACTGAGTATTCCATAAGTCCCTTAAGCTACCTTCACTCGTCATCATTTTTTTTCCTTTGGCTCATCTGACTGGATGAATTCTACTGCTCTTTCTTCAAGTTTGCTGATCCTTTATAACTGATCTACTTAATTTTGAACTTCTCTATTTAATTTTTCAGTGCATTTAACATATTCTTCTGCTCTGTGATTTCTGTTTGGTACTTTCTAACTCTTGAAATTTCCACTTAGTTCAGGCATCATTTTCCTGACTTTGATTAGCATCTTTATGACCATTATTTTGAACTCTTTATCAAGTCAGTCAATTATCCCTATTTCGTTAAGGTCTATTTCTGAAGGTTTCTCTAGTTCTTCAGTTTGGAACATAACATATGCCTCTGTTTCCCCACTTTACTTGACTCTCCGGGGGCTGATTCCTGCACATTAGATAAAAGAGCTACTTCTCCCAGTCTTAACAGAACAGTCTCATGTGGGAGATGAACTTTATGGAACAGCCGAACCAGAGCTCTTGGTTGTGGCTTAAACTTTTGTGATTGCCCAATCTACCTTCTTTATTCTTAGTGTCTCCCAGTCATTGAAGGTGAGCCAAAACCTGTCAGTATCCCAAAAAGGATAACTACCACCATCACCTAGACGTAAGCTGACTAGAAGTTGGACCTGCAGGCAGCAATCAGGAAAGTATGCAGTTATGTTACTTACAGGGAGAAACTGAGAGTTGTTTTGTCTGCTCCTTCTGCACTGCTACAGCCTCTGAGGGTGCTACTGTACAATTAATAACTTTTTCTTTGCTACAGTCCCGTGGGACTCATGAATACAAGCCTCATTAGGTATCAAAGCCTGTTGATTTGGATACCTGCCCTTTAAATGGCAGGGGCAAAAGTGGTCTGCCAGACGTGTGTGCAAGCTCCTTTCAGGGAGGTGTTTGTAATTAGGGGCAAGTCCAAGTGAGAGACCATAGGTGGCACCTGCAGGTTTCCCCTGACTTTAGGGAGATGTATGTACTAATGCATAGGAGTCATTCTGTTAGTTTCTACAATTCTCTCAAAGACAGCTGCTCTCTGTAGCTGTAGATTTGGTGTTTATATGGGAAAAGATAAGTTCAGGAGGCTCCTATATTACCACCTTGAACTGGAACCAATCTAACCCTATTCTTTAAAGCCTTTATCCTTCACATTAAGGGAAAGTGAATGTCAGTAGGACTTGGAAAAAAGGAGGAAGATAGGAAGATGAATAGCAGTATAATCATAATAATTATTACTAGTAGCTACTATTATTAAGCTGTAAAACAAGGCTTGAATCGAAATCAATGATTGCAAAACTTGTCACAGAATGAGAATGACCAGTCCAAGTCAGTGATTAATCTGAAAAGAGAGGCTGTTTATTACAGTACTACAGGAAACTATCTTCTACAGCATGAATTAAGAAAGCCAATGGCAGTCAGCTAATGAGACAAAATATTGAGCAAAAGTGACTTTACATGTTGCTACAGGTCACTAGAATCCCACAGCTTAGCTAGGTGCACCATGTGAGTCATAGGAAAGTTCAGTGACCTTCATATTGAAACTAATGTCATCACAGTGCAAGTATAAAGAATGTCCCAAGCATTATATAGCCTCCATGGACAAAGTTTTAAAAGTTTTATCCTTTTATCTTTTTATCTATAAACACAGAGTTTCAAAAAAAAATCTTTATGACAATGATTAGAATTGGAAAGTATATTTTTATTTTGGAAAGTTTTAGTCATTATTTTTAAAGAGAGAAAAATAATAAATTTAAAACAAAAGAGACAAAGATATGATAAGTATGCAGTTTTAACAAAATATCCAGGAAATATTTGGCTCATCTACATTTCATTTTTTCAGAAGAGTACAGTGTACAATGAGTAATTATACTAGTACTAAAAGTAATAAAATTATAAATATTGGCAATAATTAGGGATAACAAATTGAAATTATTTTTAAACAATTTTAGTAAAACCTGACTTTAGCAGAGACTTATATAGGTAAAAGTGAGCTACCTGAGAGGGTTTCAACTCTCGTGCACCCCTCTCACCATCACTGATGTGCTCTGTCGAGGACTCAGCACAGTGATAACGGGCGTCCCTCTGAGCTAGCTACACACAACACTTCCTAATGAGACATTAATTTTATAGTATGCTTTCAGGGTAAGTGGTATCCTATGTTAATAAGCCCAGAAATATGGTTAATCAAATATGTAACTATAAATATATAATTCTGAATTATATATAGGACTCCTAGGACTATTTCAAGGAAATTCCAAACATTTATACCAGACCCCTGAATATCGACTATACTTAACCTCCAGCCATTATGAAGTGACTTTGAGGAAGTATTTGGGAAATTCTGACAAATAAGTGAAAGAAAAAGATATATAGTGATTTCAATCATAATTCTTAGGGAAATAAGACACTAATGACTAAGCTAAAATAATTTGACAGAAGACAACTGAAATAAACATAATTGATTTAATAGAACTATAATGATAAAAAATTAAAGGTGAATTCAGAATTACTGTGGGCCCTCCTTCTAAGAATCTGTATTAGTAATTAATAACATTATAAATGAAGAGTCTTATATAATATTGGCTAACAGTATTTCATTCTCACTACTATGTTCTGGCTCTATTTCATTTCTTGTTTATATACATATATTCACTTGGAAAAATACACATGCATCCTTCCACAGGAATGGAAGGATTGAGTCTGCTAAAAAAAAAAACAAAAAAAAACAAAAGGAGAATCAAGATGGCAGAGGATTGAATGGAAGTCACAGTGACATCCTCCCAGGACTGACCTAGAATTACAACTAAACTGTAGAGAAATCACCTGGAACAAATTACTTAAAAATAGCAAGAGAGGAGCCTTATAACCTCTGAGACAGAAGAATCACCTTTAGTACTATCTAACTGGTAAGGAGTGCAGTAGAGACTCAAGAAAGCAGGCGGGGCACCCATGTCAGCAGCACCAGAAGGGCCATTTGGATCACCCTGAGAAGAGCGGGGTCTAAATCATAAATGAGGATCTCCAGCCCACAGAACCAGAGCCCAAAAAGTACACAGGAAATGGCCAGCTGCGAAAAGCGGCAGGGTTACTCTCTGCCAGAAACAAGTGGTTGGAGACACAAGGACTGTTTAAAGAGCCAATGCATAAATTTTTATTTACAGTCACTTACCCTGATCTCCAGCAAAGGCGGGGGCAAAGTGGGCTAGAGATGCCTGAGGAGAGACTGCGGAAGGTGGCTTTGGGGAGAGAACTGAGGGAGTAGCTGGCAGGATCCCTGTCTGACTCATCCCCCATACAGCAACAGCCATCTGGCTCCAACAGACCACTTCCCTGAGGGGCAGCAGCATGAAAGTACCCAAGAACCCCACCTCAAGGAGGGACTCTGCCCCACCCTGTGGTCTCTAAGCCGGCATGCTGAGTGCAGAGTGACTAGATTAACAGCTGAAGGAAACAGATACAATCAGTAGATTACTGGAAGTCTCGAACAGACTGCCTAAGGTCACATAGGGACAACATCTGATATCATCACAGGCAGATCCAGAAAGTAAAAACAGCAGTCTCCTACCATAGAAGTTCACACCACAAAGTCAGGAAATCAAGACAGACCAATTTCAGAAGCAGAAGCAAAAAAGAAGAGTCTCATGAATAATGAGAAGACAAGGAAATACCGCCCTCCCCTTGAAGGTAAAGGAGAAATCCCCAGAAAGAGAACTAAATAAAATAGAGGCAAGTTAACTATCAGATATTGAGTTCCAAACAATGGTTCTAAGGAAGCTCAATAAGCTCAGTGAGCTCAGACAGAATTACAAAAAACTACAAGGAAACTACAAGGAACTTACTACAAACTATATCAGCATTAAAAAGGATATAGAAACTATCAATAAGAGACAAGAGGAAATAAAGAATACAATTTCTAAATTGAAGAACACAGTAGAAGGAATCCAAAGCAGGTTATATGAAGCTGAGGATCAAATCAGCAAGCTGGAGGACAAGACTGAAAAAAGCTCCCAGAGAGAGTAAGAAAATGAAAAAAAGACTCAAAAAGAATGAAGAGTCATTCAAGGAAATACAGGACAACCTGAAACATAATAATATGCATATAATAGGGATACCAGAAGAAGAAGAGGAGAAAAAAAGAACCTGTTTGAATAAATAGCGATGGGAAACTTCTCTAACTGGAGGAGAGAAAAAGTCACACAGGTCCAGTAAGCACAGAGGGTTCCATCCAAGAGGAACCCAATGAGGCTCATTCCAAGACACATCATTAATTCAAATGGCAAATAGCAAAAACAAACAGAGAATCCTATAGGCAGCAAGAGAGAAACTGGTAGTAACATATAAGGGAGCCCCAATATGGCTAGCAGCAGAATTCTCAATGGAAACACTGCAAGCCGGAGGGAGTGGCAAGAAATATTCCAAGGAATGAAAGGCAAAGGCCTGCAACCAAGTCTGCTCTACCCAGCAAATCTCTGGATTAAAATGGAAGAGGAAATAAGGAATTTTCCAAACAAAAGAGGCTAAAAGAATATACCTCCATCAAAACAGCACTACAAGATATGCTAAATACACTGCTTTAAGGTGAAGAAAGAGTCTATGAATATCTAGTTCCTTTCACAGATGCCAATACTTGATATTACCAATATTTTCAATATGCATTAATCTGATTGTGACAATGATGTGTTATTTTAATTGTTCCTTTATTATTTGTTGAAACTACACCTGTTTTTGTATATTTCTTGCCTATTTCTATTATTTTAAAAAAGCTTTAAATGACTTTTTGGTATTCTTTTACTCATTTATTCATTAAAGGTTTGTAGAATTTTTTTCCCTAAAGAAAAAAAAAAACCAAACTATTAACACTGTTTTAGCATTAGATGTGTGGCAAATACTTTCCCATTTTTTACTTGTCCTTTAACTTTTTGTATATGTATATTACTATATAGTCTTAAATGTTTAATATAGTCATATTGTCAATATTTTACTTTATAGCTTCTGGGTTTGAATATTTTACTTCAGGGTAAGAAAAACATTATTTTGTATTTTCTCCTAAAACTCCTTAGATTCTACATATTGATTTTTAACTCACCTGAATATTTTTTGTGTAATGTATGAAATAGGGCTATATTTGTTTTATTTCAAATAATAGTGGTCCATGCACCTTATTTGTTAAATAAGCTCTATTTTCCCCATTGATCTGAAATATCAATTTAATCATATATTACATTGTTAGACAGATATATACATTTCTTTCTAGAATGCTCATTATATGTCATTGATCTACTTGATAATTTCTGTGCTGGTATCATGTTTTAATTGCTGAGACTTTATAATGGTTTTAAATTTTTTTAATATTTTATAATTGACTTTGACATTTAAAAAATAAATAAAATCAATCTGCATTTAAAAAGAAAGGAAGGAAGGAAGGGAGGGAGGGAGGGAGGAAGGAAGGAAAATGGAACTCCTACCTTTTGTGACAACATGGATGGAACTTGAGAATATTAAGCTAAGTGAAATAAGCCAGTTGGCAAAAGACAAATATAATATGATCTCACCTATAAGTGGACTCTATTCAACAAAATAAACTAACAAAAAAAATAAACCACAGGCATGGAAACATGGAGCAGACTGAAAGTGACCAGAGGGGATGAGGAAAGAGGACAATGGCAGAAAGAAGAGGAAGGGTCTAGACAAAGAACATGTATGAATGACCCATGGACATGGATAACAGTGAGAATTGACTGTGGGAGTGGGGGATGGGGGTGGGATGAGTGGAGGTGGGTAAAGGGGGGAAAAATTTAGACAACTGTAATAGAATAAACATAATTTAAAAAAGCAACTGAGAACAGAATGGAGATTACCCCCAAAAAAATGAAAATAGGATTGCCATATATTTGGCATGTCCACTTCTTGATATATTTCCAAAACTATTAAAATCACAATACATCAATAAAATATTTGCACACCCAAATTTATAGCAGCACTCTTCACAGCAGTCAAAGGAAGCCACCCAAGCATGTATCGACAAAAAAATCAATAAACAAAATGTGGTATTTACATAAGATGCAATTTCACTCAGCCTTGAAATTGAAAGAAATCCTGACACATGCTACAACATGGATGAAACCAGAAGCTATCATGTTAAGTGAAATGGGCCACCAACAAAAGGGCAAATACTGTATGATTCCACTTATATCAGTTACCTAGACTAGTCTAATCCATGGAGACAGAAAGTATAATCATGGTTGCCAGAGATTGGCAAAGGGGGAATTATTATTGCATAATGAGTACAGTTCTAGTTTTGCAAGATGAAGATATTCTGTAGATTGGTTGCACAACAATGTGAATATACATGCTACTAAATTGTACACTTAAGAACAGTTAAGATGGTAAATTTTATATTATGTGTACTTACCACAATTTTTTTTAAACAAAAGTACTCGTAATTCCAGTTAATTCTTGATTTCTCTCAGTTGTTTGAAGCATCCCTTTCAATGGCATTTGCTATGCATTGTTCTTTTATGATGGAGCAAAATTTTTCTTTATAGGAAATGGAAGAGTTTACCCAGAGCTCTGGAAAAAATGGTATTGTCGTGTTTACTCTTGGGTCAGCTGTCAGTAACATCTCAGAAGAAAGAGCCAATGTGATTGCATCAGCCCTTGCCCAGATTCCACAAAAGGTTAGACTAAGTACAGTAACAGTGGACAAGTCTCTGAAAGATCTATTTAAATAAATTTCCTATGTGACATGTAAGACATTATGATAGCTCTTATTTATCTCAGGTGTGAATTCAAACCAAGATATACAAGACAGGTGCTAAAATAGTATAAAAAGGGTATTTTTGAAAATAACTTCGGCATTAACATTGTGATCAGAATGAAACGTATGTAAGAGGTACAATGTAAAGTTTGGTGTTATAATGGGATTACAGGTAGGTACCAAAGTCACCAAACTCTGCCCAGTCATTTGCTCCTTTTTATTGAAGGATTCCTGAAGACACTGTACATACTACAGATGTTCTCAGAAAGGAGTTAAATTCTAACAGTAATGTTAAGCAGGAATTGATAATAGCATGTACTATAAACTTGCTAGGTAATCCAGGCCACTCTTCCCCTCATTTTTGAAATAAGCCTGTGCAGTGTGCATTTCAGGGTGTTATCCAGAGAAAGAATAGCCAAGACTCGCTAAGCTATGTTCAGGTACCTTGGCCAGCCACAGTGATTAAGAGAATGAAAAACTGGCATGCCCTAGTAGACTATGTCCTTTAAAATTGGAGGAAAATAAAATAGCAAGGAGGGAGATGGGTACGCCCCTTAAGGTGACCCTGGGCTTTATAAAATGTTGCTCCCAAAAATCTCTGCTTCTAACCAGTGAGAATAGTAACTCTTCCTGGTTGAGGAAGAAGTAGGGAATGTAATAAGGAATGAACTAGAAGCAAGCCCATTACAGGAAAGTTTCAGATGCACCCTTCTCTATAAAACAGAGTAATAAGTTATTTTCCAATATATAGAATAGACATGCAGTCTTTGGGTATTCATGAACTGCTTTTTAGTTTCCTAATTGATGTAATTTCTGCTTATAACCTATGCTAATTTTTAATTGAGAATCTGATACTACTTTAACATTCATATAGCAAATAAATGTTAAGCATGTGTAAATTACAATCCAGTTTATGAGAGAGAATTGCTGGGAAATTCCAAAATCAGAATCTATTTGGGCCTTGGGCTTGAAAAATGGCTTGGCCACAGGTCCCGTGGAAATCAGTGTCGTCCATGATTTGTGATGTCTCATGGAAGTGTTGACAGGTAATTGAAAAAAACCTCAGCATCATCAAAATTTTGGATTTTTTCAACAGCTATACTGTTATTTATAAAGTGCCAACAGGCTCTTCTTTTCTACATTTAAAAAAATTTTGAACTTAAAAAGAGTAATAAATCTTTGGTTCATGGGAGGAGAAAACTTACCTCTTTAAATTTTTCTTAGAAGCAGTGCCTAATAATTAGTAATCTAAAGAAATTAAATATGCTTACTAAACAGAAATTATATTACTACAAATTATTAATAAGCAGAATTATTAATTTCTTACAAGTAGTTGATTGCATAGGTTAGCCTTTTGTAAATCAAAAGATGTAAAATTCTAATAAAATAACTTATGAAATAAGTGTATATAAGAAAAATCCCTTCTGTAACACTTGAAAAAATAGGTTAAGATTACATTTTAAAATGAGAGCAATTATAATAAATAGATAAATGTGTAGTAATCGCCTATTTTTTGCACTAGAATTATAATGACTAGATGTAAAAATTTATTAAATACTTCAATTCATTATTGATAATCTTATTTGTGTACTTGTATGTATTCAGTATCATGATTGCATTCATACTTGTTTGAATATAAAAATAAGTACACAAAATGTAGGTATTTCTACTATACCAGCATTATAATCATTCTCATATTTAATATCTTGTGTTTATTACTTATCTGTCTATGAAGGAGTTAACTAGATTATCTCTTAATTTCTTTAGAATTTGAACATGCCATAGCTTTAGTTCAGTTCATGGAATAAAATATTTTCTTCACTGTAACAGGTTATATGGAGATATGATGGCAATAAACCAGATACCTTAGGACCAAATACTCGGCTCTATAAGTGGATCCCCCAGAACGACCTACTTGGTGAGACTCTGGAAAACAAACATTAAAAATGACAGTAACTCCAAACAAAGTCATAATAGTTCAAAAGAAAACAAATCTGCTGAACATTTATTATTGAAAAATTCAAAAATAAAACTTAACTTCCTTATATTTGTCTGCCAGTTCTGAGGGGAAAGGATAAGATATAAAAGTTAGTATTTTATTATACATAATCTCCTTCCTAATATGTAGAATCAAATATCTTTATTTCAGGTGTAATTACTTCTCATGAAAAATTTTTCAACAACTACTTGGATCATCACTCTGTCTCCTAGTTCTCTCTTCTCATTTCTATTCTTTCCTCTTCTGTATGGGCATTCACTGCCATTAAAAAATAAAATCACCTCTTTTATTTTCAGTGACTCTCCATTTTCTGTAGAGAAATAGCCATAATATTTTCATGAAGTTAAGATCATGATAAAGTGTGATTTTTTTTTCTTCAGTTCCAGAGTCACCCCAGTCACATTTCCTGCTGCCTTGACACCCTACATGTAATACTATCTGGCTTCACTATTTAAGAGAATATGTTCTAACATGCCATCTTCTTTTCTTTTTTTGTACATGCAATTTTTTTCTATCCAGAACATTCTCTTTCCATTTGTCCATCCAGCAATCTTGTATTCATTTTTCAAGTCACAATGCCACACCAATATCCATTTACCTCTTCAGCAACTAAAGTGCTTCTTGCTCTGAGATAGTGCCATTTCATGTGTATATTAATCTGTCAACTAAAATACACTGCCTCTGTCAGTGCTTTTCTTGCCCAATTCTCATTTTATTTCTAACATTTATAATTAATAATTTACTGAATTCACCCAATCCTAGGTCATCCAAAAACCAAAGCCTTTATAACTCATGGTGGAACCAATGGAATCTATGAGGCCATTTACCACGGAATCCCTATGGTGGGCATCCCTTTGTTTGTGGATCAACCTGATAATATCGCTCGCATGAAGATCAAGGGAGCAGCTGTCAGACTGGACTTCAGCACAATGTCTAGTGCAGACTTGCTCAATGCATTGAAAACAGTCATTAATGACCCTTCGTAAGTATCACATATTTTTTAATAGGTTGTATTTATAGGTAAGTTCTTTTGTCAATGGTGAAATGAGTATCATACCATTTTAAGAAGCTAATTTTGACATTATTTAGGTGAATTAAGCCATCTTAAGTCCACTTTGGTTTTCAATCAGACATTTATTTCAAAGCTACATTTGAACACCATTGACTTAATAGGTAACTAGCATAAAAAGTTTCTACAAAAAAAAAATACAGTTATGTAGGTAATTATAAAAAGAACACATTTAAAAATATATGACAGAACCATAGAAGGAAAGAATGATGAACTGGAAGAAATATCATGAATTATCTCAATTCATTATGTAAAATTTCTGAAACTATAAATCCTTTTGCTCAAAAACTGATATTGTCATTATTTTAATGCATTTTATAATAAAAAATATAATTTATATGCCATAAAATTCACCTATTCAAAGTATAAAATTCAAATATATGTGGTTTATTTACAAAGCTATGAGACCATCACCATAGTTCAAAACATTTCTGAAACAGTACCTTAGGATATTTTTCTCACCCCAAAATGGAAATGTCGTATGCCTTAGAAGCCATTTCTCACCCCTTCCACCTGCCCATCCCCAACTCAAGCAACCATTAATTAACTTTCTGTCTCTATAGATCAGCTCTTCTGGACATTTCATATAAATAGAATCATACAATATGTGGTCTTTTATAACTGGCTTCTTTCATGCCGCATAAGGTTTTTTAGTTTCTTCCCTGTTACGGCTTTGCACTGCTTAATATTTAATTGTTTGAATATTGCGCATTTTATTTATCAATTTATCAGTTCATGTGCATTTGTTTTCATTCATTCTAGGGTAGATATCTACAAGTGGATTCTGGGTCATATGATAATTTTATAACAAACTTCCAAACAGACAAAGAGATTGCACCGTTTTATACTCCTATCAAATATGTTTGAGGGTTCCAAATCTCCACATCATTGTAAATACTTATCATCAGTCTTTTCTTAATTTTTATTGAATTTATTAGAGTGACATTGGTTAATAAAATTATATAGGTTTCAAGTACAATCTTATAATGCATCATCTTTATATTGTATTCTGTGTTCACCATCCAAAGTCTCTTTCCATCACCTTTTATCTTCCCTTTCCCCTCTGGTAATCACCATGTTGTAGTCTGTGTCTATGAGGTTTGGTTTGGGTAGGGGAGGGGTTGCTTAACCCCTTTAGCTTTTTCACCAAGCCTCCCAGTCCTCCTCACTTCTGACAGCTGTCAGTCTGTTCTCTGTATCTATAAGTCTGTTTCTATTTTGTTGGTTAGTTTATTTTATTCATTAGATTCCACATGCAGTGCAACCTCAGTTCTCAAACTTAATTTATTCTGGAAGGCTGTTCAAGAAGTGGTCTGTTTAAAAATTGAATCATTTTTTCCCATTAAAACTAATATAAATTTAAATAATTTGTTTCAAGCCCCTGACTCCCTGCTTTCACTTTTCTTATATATAGTACATGTCTAGTGTATTGTTCAACTTATAAATAAACAGTTGAAAAACAAAGGGACATGAAGTGTAAATAAAAACTTAATAAAAAGGAAATATACAGTAAATAATGAAAATTTTACTTTTTCATTATTTTTATTTACTTTTACTGGATATAAAAGTAAATATACAGTAAAAAATGAAAATTTATGTATACACTAGAACTTACCTTTAATGTTGAGAGCTACTGATGACTGAATATGGAAAGGAGGAATGGAGGGATGGGAGGAGAATCCCCTAACATAAAAACATCAGGTTGCTGTTCTCCTGAGGTACTTTCTCTCCTTTGTCCCTTTGCTCTCATGGAACTTGATTCAGGCTCACCAGGCCTCTGTTTCACTGAAAACCTATCCAGTGATGTTTGTTTTTACCTGTGTTTCAGCACTTGACTGAAGTGAAACATTGCATTGTCATTGAACAAGTTTATCAAATGGTTTACTACTTCTTTGTCAGGATGATATTCTTCAATAAAACTTTGCATTTCTCCCTATTTCCCAAGCATTTCCTTGATTAGTGAAGTAGGAATATACTCTCTCCCTTCCCTCTCCTCTGAAGAGAGCCCCTCAGCTGCCATCTGTTCTGCTCCCTCTGAAGGTCTGAGAGTCCCTCAGTGGTTATCTCAGTGTTGTGGTCCTCCACCCACTCTTCCACATCATCATCATCTACCTTCAAGCCCATGGACTTGTCCAGAGACGGAGTATCCTCTACAACAGACACAGGCTCATCCTCAAAGCCCTCAAAGTCTCTTTCAGCAACAGATTCAGGCCACAATTTATTCCAGGCTGATTGCATGGTCCTGGAACATACTTCCCCCCATGCTTTTTGTATGAGCCTCAAGCAAATGAGGACAGTAAAATGTTCCTTCCAGAACTCTCTGAGGGTTAAATGAATTTCAGAGGCCACCTCAAAACATTTCTGAAACAGTACCTTTGTGTAGAATTTTTTAAAATTAGAAATGACCTGCTTGTCCATGGCCTGGATGAGGGGAGTTGCGTTATATGGCAATAACCTAATAGTGACAAGGCTGTACACCTCCACAAACTCAGCTTCCAAGCCTGGAGGGTGGGCAGGAGCATTGTCCATTACAAGAAGGAATTCCCAGAGGTATTTCTTTGCACTTGAGGCAAACACTTCATGAATCCACTCAGTTAAAAATTGCCTGGTTACTCAAGCTTTGCTGTTAGCCCTCCACGTCACATTCAACTAGTTTCTCATGACATTGTTTTTCTTGAAAACTTGTGGGTTTTCAGAATGGTAGATGAGTATAAGCTTCAATTTAAAGTCCCCACTTGCATTTCCTCACAACAATGTCAGCCTGTCCCTCATTGGCTTGTGTCCTGTCAATGACTTCTCCTCCTACATCACTAAGCCCTCTTTGGCATTTTCTTCTAAAAGAGGCCCGGCTCATCACAACTTGGGGAACACGTGGGGAACAAATCTCTTGGCCTCTACATATGCTTGAAATTTGCCGTAAAGTTATCAGCAGCCACATTGTTAGAACTAGCAGCCTCCCCACACCTCACTACACTATGAATGCCACTTCCTTTAAATTTATTGAACCAGCCCCTAGTAGTCTTAAATGAACCACTTTCAACACTTGTTCCCGGAGTGTCTTTCAAGGGGTCAGTATGTAGTATCTTTACTTTTTCACGTATCACTGCCTCTGAAACATTACTACCAGCTGTTTTTCATGAATCCAAATCATCTTTTCCTACCTCTTCAATTGCCTGTGATCATTGTTTTATGAGCACTTTCATACCCTTAGCAACATTGGCCATCTCGATGGCCTCTTTATGTTTTAAAATTGTGCTAATCATTGATTTTGCCATGCCATACTCGGTAGCCAGATCAGACAGGCAAACACTTCTATCATACTTAGCAATTATTTCTTTTTTAAGCACTATCATTGTTTTCACAAATTTCCTTTTTTATTTTGATGCTATCACTAACCTTCTTAGGACTCATGGTGACTTACTGTATGTATTTCATGATAAGCAGCAGCAAAAGCAGAAAAAAAACATGAAAATATTTAGAACACAATTTCCTAAGATATTAACAATGCAAGATTTAGTGGTAAGCTGACTCATGCTCCTGCATTCTCTTGTTTGTCACCTGAGATATCATCCCCTTATCAGACATATCATTGGTGAATACATTCTCCTATTCAGTGTGTCATCTTCATTTTGTTGATGGTTTCCTTCACTGTGAAAAATCTTTTTAGTTTGGTATCATTCTCATCTGTTTATTTTTTCTTTTGTTTCCTTTCCCAGAAAGACATAGCAGAAAAAACATTGCCACAAGAAATGTTTGAGATTTTACTGCTTATGGGTTTTTTTGGTAGGATTTGTATTGTTTTGAGTCTTACATTTAAGTCTTTAATCCATTTTGAGTTTGTCCTCATGTATGGTGTAATTTGGTGGTCTAGCTTCATTTTTTTTGCACATATTTGTCCAATTTTTCCAACACCGTTTATTGAATGGACTGTCTTTATTCTATTTTGTGCTCTTGATTCCTTTGTTGAATGTTAATTTACCACAAAGTCATGGATATATTTCTGGGCTCTCTATTGTGTTCCATTGATCTATATGTCTGTTTTCATGCCAGCACCATGCTATTTTGAGAAATCTTGAGAAAGAATAACAAAGTAGAAAGACTTACACTACTTGATACCAAATTATACTACAAGGCCCTTGAAAGCAAAGACAATGACCAGATCTCAACACATCAGAGTCCTTTTAAGCCCCGGGATAGTCTTTCTGTCAATTTCCACAGCATTCCAACATGTCAGCAATGTTGCCTGGAGTGTCCCTCACTCATCTGTGTATAGACAACTTTACTGATAATAAGTCCTAATTTTACTAAAATTGGCTCAATTTTAGTTTGAATTTGAATTCAGTAAAATTCCTGATCATAACAAAGTTCTCTCCAAAATATAAAATGAACATTTTAGAATTTTATATTCTTTTAATATCTTGTGACTTTTCATTCAGCATGAATTCTCACTGGGTGGACAGGGAAAAAAAAAATACTTAAGTCACCAGTGCTGTCAAGAACAAAGGAATAGGACTTAAAATCAGCAAATCTGATTTTGTACTTAAATGACTTTACTTGAAAGCATGTTGTGATTATCTCTTGTCCTTTTTTAAATTTTATGTGGCATATATCTAATTACTTGAGAGTTTGTTTAAGATATTTCCTCTGCATTCAATTTTTATGTTTTTATAGATACTTTTAAAATTATTTTTTTTAGATGATTACAAATTCACATACAATTGTAAGAAATAATACAGAAAGATCCCATGCACCATTTACCCAGTTTCCCCTGATGGTGGTAGTATTTTTTAAAAGATAGTACATTATCACAACCAGGAAATTGAAATTGATATAGCCAAGATACAGGACATTTCCATCACCACAAAGATTCTTCCACATGTCCTTTTATAGTTACACTCAATTTCTTCTCACTCACCTCACCTTTATCCTTATCTTTTTTTTTTAGCTTGTAACTCCCAAACCTTATATTCCTTAGGTCCCCCAAGGGTTTCAAATTATGGAGGTGTACAGGTATTTATTTCCTTTATGAAGAAATAAAGTTAGTGTGATTTTGCCATTCTGTTTTTTCATGGCTTTGAAATTTTAAGATAGTAAGTGCTTTCCTGGGACCAGGATGGAGTTAGAAGAAGCGAGGGGGAGTGGACCAAGTATATACCAGGGAAAGAAAATTGCCATGTGATTAAATGCATGTAAGCTATTTCTGCTGTATCTGCACCATAGTTCCTGGTTATTATATAGACAGCTGTCAGGGAGTCTGAACTAATTTTTAGAATGATGCAGGGCAGAGATAAATAAAAGGAAAAAAGAATGGGAGGGAACAGGGGAAAAGGCTTCGTGCCTTAAAAAAGTAAGTTTGCAAATATAATAGTGGTGTTTGAGAGTGTTACTAGTTTCAACCGAAATTCTAAATCGTCCCCAAAACACTTTGATTATTAAAATTATTTTAGAAGAATGAAGGTTTTCTTTTTATCAAATCAATTCCAGTGCTATTCCCTTTCTATAACAGAATTAAATTTTTGGTTTTGCCAAGAGAATTAAATAAAGCAAAGGGTAAGGATATTTTTAGCCACCAAAAACATTTCTACATGAATAGTTCACAAGCCTGGATATTAATTACAATTTGAGTTAATCCAGAAATAATTCATGCTTGGGATTCAGTTTACTCACACCATAGTGGTCTAGGAGGTCAGGATGCTTGCTTTTGAAGGCAAAATTTTTGACACAGTTCTGCAGAATTATAGAAAATTAATAGCACCTCTGAATAAAGGTTATATGGATAAAATAAACAAATAAAAAACATGTTTAAATTGTAGTGTACAAGATTGTTAAGTACAAAGATAGGAAAAGATTTATTTCAACAGTAATCATAGAAAGATGTTATAGCTATAGATATAGTTAGACAAGAAGCACTACTATCGGATATGGTTAGATAAGCACTACCAAAAATAAAGAGAAATATTTCAGAATAATAAATAGGTCAATCTTTCAAAACAAAACAAATTATTCTTTAGTAATACCTACCACCTACTAATATGTTTATGTATAGATAAATTATATACATCATATTGAATATTCTTATATACAGATAATATATATTTATAGGTAAATATATAAATATATGTTCCACATATATATACATATATACATATATATAGTCCACAAACTACATAGAAGCAACTCGTTCCTGGACCCTCTCACTACTCTTTTTCCCAAATATAAAACAATGGAAAAACACATTTATCAAGACCATATAAATTTATTAATGAAATTGACCGTATATGCTATAGCATAAACCAAGATTCAGTATTTTAAAAATTTTAGATAATAAAGAGTATATTGTCTGGCCAGACTAAAATTAAGTTAGAAATCACTTTTAGAAAGATAACAAAAAAAATCTCTAAACTTGGAAAATTAAGCAATGCATTTCTAGATAATTCAGCTTCAACAAAGAAATCATAATCAGACATGCACTTTCTCATCAAATCCACTTCTAGATTTACATGCAACAGAAATGCATACATAGACATTTTCAAAAATGTTTATAATAGCATTAGTATTAATGGCTGAAAAATTATTAACAATCTAAATGTCCATTGGTCATTAAATGAAGAAATAATTTGTGGTATTGTCATACAATAAAATACTATAAATAAAGGAATAAACCAGCAACTGCTACAGGAAAAAATAATTATATACTATAAGATTCCAATATATTAACAAGAAAAACTAATTTATGGAATCATGAGTCTGCAGACCAGGTAATTTGGAGAAGAGAGTAGCAAAATGGTCCAGGAATTGGGTGCTTCTATGGATAATGAATGGGTATACTGATGTGTTCAATCATGATAATTTTCTTGATAATTTTGAAATTTTGAGCTTATCATTTAGAATATATGTATTCCTTACGTATTTCATAGATAAATTGAAGGTATGTTTTATAAAATGTATTTTAAAATCTAGGAATCAAATAGGAGGAAAAAAACATGAAAGAAATGCTGAGGTATGCTATCATTGTGCGGCAAGGAAAAACTTCTATGAGATGTGACATGATCCCAGGTCTCCAGCAGAGGTAGAAGCAGGCTTGAGATTTTGCAGGAAAAACTGCTCCAGGAGAAGAAAGAGACACAAAGTGCAAACATGCTGACGTGAGAACACATTTGATAGCTTCCATGAATAGCCAGATCATTGTGACTACAAGAACGTGCATAGGGCAGAATGATAGAAGAGGTAGCCAGAGGTCTGTCCATGTAAGGTCCTGTAGGACAAAGAATAGAGGTGGATTTTATTCTTTATCTTACCAAATAGCAATTTTGCACAGGCAAGTGTCTTATTCTGATGGGTTTCAAAAATATTTATTTTGGCTACAGGGTTAAAAATAGACAGTTATGAAGAGAAGAGTAGAAGTACAGAGACTTGTGAGGAAGTATTTCTCCCACCATAACACAATTCCTCTTTAAAAACTTTTAGAGCATTATCCTAAAGATACATTTCCACTCTGACATATTTATAGAATGGCTCCTATCATTTACTCTGCTAAAAAAAGATTTTTAATTTTCCCACTTTATCTTCCATCTTCACTGTTTAACATATTTTTCAATCAGAAAATTCTAATTTAGAAGTCAAACTTTCTTTGAAACCCAAATAAAAATATACTACTACTTTTGTAATTCTAAGGCATATATTTTTAAAAATTTGTTTGACAAAAACCCTTGATGGGTTTGAATAGCTTAGTAAATTAATTCCTTTCAATGTTGACACCTCTGTGTTTCTCCTTTAGATATAAGGAGAATGCTATGAAATTATCCAGAATTCAACATGAGCAGCCAGTGAAGCCTCTGGATCGAGCAGTCTTCTGGATTGAGTTTGTCATGCGCCACAAAAGAGCCACACACCTGCGGCCGGCCTCCTATGACCTCAACTGGTTCCAGTACCACTCTTTGGATGTGATTGGGTTCCTGCTGGCCTGTGTGGCAACTGCAGCTCTTGTAGTCACAAAATGTTGTCTGTTTTGTTGCCGCAAGTTTGCCAAAACAGGAAAGGGGAAAAGGGACTAGCTGTTTCTGAGGCCTGAAGCTGATATGCCACATAGATGGGATTCCTCCAGTTTATTCCAGCAAGAAGTTGTGATGTAAGGATCCTTTCTCCCTGTAACAAAATGACTTCTCTCAGTTTAGCTTTTTAGATCAGTATTTGTTTTCAAGTGATTTACTACCTGTTTGCACCATAAATATTTCATTTCAAAGGGAAAAAACTTGGAAAAATTAAAAATAAAAAACTGTATGGGTTTATATTGAACTTTACTGCTTTGATGCACAAAAAATAAAGTTACTGAGTTTAACGGTGTTTCACAATATTGTGCATAAACACAAAAAACATTAAGAAGTGTACTCATAGTATCCATATTATTTTTCAGACAATCAGAATATTTTAAGTTCATTTTGGTGCAGAATTTTGTAGCTTTTATTTTTGTTAAGGGACCTCAATCACTGGAATTCTGTAAAAAGATTCACCCTTCCATTTCATTTTGGAAGACAACAATGCTCCTTAACATTTACTGTGCATCCAGCTTCAGCACTGTTTCTTACCTAAAGACATGGCAAGTTGTTTGCCTTCAGCCAGTTTAATTTATTTCCCAGTTTGTTGAATTAGAAAGATAACAGCTACTACCTGCTTCGTATTATAAAATTGGCTGAAAATCTTATGAAAATCTTTGATTTCACAAACTAAATTATCTTTTCCTCATGCCCTTAAAAATATTCACCTGGTTGCTTTCACTCGCATATCAGCCTTTAGTAATTGATGTAAGGTATTAATTGTAGATTAAGATACTATAGAATCTGTACTTTTAAAGGGACTTACTAAATTTTCATTCTCTCTGATGTATATAAATATCTATATTTCATTCAGAATAAGATGTATCACTTATCTGCTGACAGAAATGGTGTGAAATTCAATGTTTGTTGAACACTATTTGAAATAATAATGATTATTCTATATAACCATGCCAGACCAGGATGTCTGTCTTTCTTTTGTCTCTTTCCTCATAGCACTGTTGCCCCATTCCTCCCCTAGCTCTTATATGTAAACATTCAATTCTTTCTCATTACATAAAAAATAACGTATTTGTCATTTTTATTACACCTAGGCACACTATGACATAATCAGTAACATTGAGAAGAATACAAAAGTTACATAAATATTATCGAAAATTGGTAAATCAAACCAAAAGAACCTGAAGACTCTCCTGAAATCTGCACATCAAGACAATAATTTATGAACAAATTCATCCAAAATAAGAAAATCATTTATCAATCTTTATTGGCCAAAAAAACCAACATCAAAGTCTTACAACAAACATTCTCCAGCCTAAGGCATGAAATTTATTTTGAAAACAAATTAAAACTCTGATGATGGGGAAATAATATTTTAAAAAAACTTACTACAGAGTTTTCCATGCAACTCCTCTAGATAATTGACAC
The DNA here is from genome assembly GCF_021234165.1 of Pteronotus mesoamericanus. NCBI lineage: Eukaryota > Metazoa > Chordata > Mammalia > Chiroptera > Mormoopidae > Pteronotus > Pteronotus mesoamericanus. The sequence goes on along the minus strand of NW_026555076.1, from coordinate 9,616,081 downwards.
ATTTTAAGAAACTAATATAGTGCCATAGTAGATAATATTATTAAATCATGCAACACAGGTAACAGAAAAAGTATTGGTATTCATTGTGAGGACTACTACAAATCTCCAACAACAACAAAAAGAAAATCAGTCCACACTGCATCGTGAAAATAGATGATGAATATGAATAGAAAATTCACAAAAGTAAAATGGTCAATAACACATAAAAGATGACAAAAGTCAGTGATGCTTTGGAAAACAAAAATTAAGTCATTAAATTGTTTTTCCACAGATAATTTGCCAAAAATTTAATCTGGTTAAACTTTTTTTGAGGAAGTGTAAGAGGAAATACCCTATACCTCATCTTCCCTACCAGTGAAATGCAGATAAACTCTGGTATTAACTACCTCATGGGGTTGTAGAAAGGATGAATGTGTGAATATTGTAAAGCACTAGAAATAGTTGCTGTGTAAAAAAATGTAATTTGCATACAATTTAAATGCACAGAAAAACTTTCACAATGATTTTATTCTTTGCATAAGTTACTTAACATTTTTTTTCTCTGTAGCCTTAATCAATGGGCCAGTAGCACCAGTGGTTTTAAAGCAAGGAGTGTGGCATTCCTTAGCCACAGGGTCAAACTGCTGACCCTAATATCTTAGGGTTCTATGATGATCCTGATGTTTTTGGGTGAGTAGCCCAAAGGCATTCCATTCCTTTTTCATTTACAAAAAGGAAAAGGGGAATCTGATCATTAAGATGCTTAGGAGAAGATGAGTTTATTAAACCTTCCTTTAAGGCTCTAAAGGCTATTTCATCCCATTCCACCCACAAAATTGTGTCAGGACTGTCATTCTTTAGTAAAATACATAAGGTTTTGGAATCCAATTTTTGTCAATAGCCCAACCAGCCCAAGAAAATCTTGTGAAACTCAACACACCAAAAAGCCTATTTGGATCCAGGTATAGTTCTTGTTCCGATATTAGGTGTCTCAGGATCAGACCTGAGTTTGGACAAACTGAAATTTTTTTATAGACTTTATGTTCTTTTAAGGCCATATGTTTTAACAGGGGATGCTATCTTCCAGTCAGGAGACTTGAGAAGAGTAAAGAAATAAATCATTCTTATCTCACAGCACGGTAGAACCTGTAGGGAAAATTATATCATCCAGATAAGTCTTTAAAATTTGTCAAAAGTAAGGGGGGCTTTCAGTAAAACCCTAAGCCATTACTGTCCAGGTAAATTGTTTTCCTTCTCAAATGAAGGCAAAAAGGTATATTAGCGTCATTAACTGGAATATTAAAGAATGTAGTACATAAATTGGTTACAGTAAAGAATTTACTTCCCATATGATCTCACCAATAAGTGGAACATAATCAACAAAACAAGCAAGCAAAATATAACCAGAGACATTGAAATAAAGAACAAACTGACAGTAACTAGAGGGGAGGAGAGAAAGGGATAATGGGGGGAAATAGGGGAAGGGTAGTTAAGGAACATGTATAAAGGAGACGTGGACAAAGCCAAAGGGGGCTAAGATTGAGGGTGGGAGTGGGGAGTAGTGAAGGGAAAATGGAGACAACTGTACTTGAAAAACAATAAAAAAATTTCAGTTCAGTTAGATGCTAACAGTGTATAGGAGTTAAAAACAACAGGGTGTGGATGGATAGCAATGTTGTTTATTTTTCAGAATTTCTGGACAAACATTTACCCTCATCCTCAGCTTTCTCACAGATAAAATGGGAGCGTTCCAATGACTAGTGCAAGAAATAATAAGACCCTGATTTATGCAATCTTATATTATGGTCTTTATCTGCCAGTATCAGAAAAAGGCTTTGCCCATAAAGAAGATGCAGTTCATGCAATGAGGAAAGTTGATCAGTGGTCCAGATTCAGCTGTAGTACTAACAAGAACAGAACAAATAAAATATGTTGAAAAGCCATTTTAATTCTCCTAATTGGCAATTCTAGCAGTTACTGTCAAATTCTAAGAAGATCATAAGCCCTAATCAAGTGGGATTTATTGCAGGGATGCAAGGTGGGTATAATATTTACAAATCAATTAACATAATTGTGAGGTCATGCTGGACAGGGTTCCTCCAACCCCCATAATGGAAGGCTGGCTGGAGGGGCCCGGGCCAGAAGGAGTGTGTATGGCTTTGGAAATGGATTGCAATTCCCTCCTTATCTCCTTTAGGGAGCGGCTTCTTTCCTGTGTGACCGCTTCCTGACCTTTTTTCTTCGCACTTACACACTGAGGCAATGTAGTTTAGGGTCAGGCACAAGAAATGTGCCCCCTTTGTCTGGGATCCCTCAAAACAATTCTCAGACTCAGGGAAGTATAGTCCTGCTTCACTGATCTGCTACCATCAGAGCTCCCTGCAATGTAACAAAGGCTAAGTCTGTTTCAAGGAACATGTATAAAGGATCCATGGACACAGAAAATGGCGGGGGTTGGGCGGGGGTTGGGAGAGGAGGATTAAATGTGGGACGTGGGGGGGTGGGTAGAGCAGAGGAGAGTAGTAGGGACAACTGTAATTAAACAATAAAAAAAATTTTTTTAATAAGAAATGTTAAAAGGTAAAAAAAATAAAAAGAAAAAAGAAAAAAAAGAAAGGAGCTAAATCCACTCCATCCAGTCCTCCTTGTAGTTTTTTCGGCTTACCCAAATGAGCAGTCGAGATCCCCGGGCTTGACCTCCTGCATTGTGGTAAAATACCACTTAAGCAAAAATAACATATCTAAGAAACAAAATAAACAAAATTGGAACAGACTCATAGGTACAGAGAGAGAACAGGTGATTGCCAGAGAGGACAGGGTTGAGGCGCTGGGTGAACGAAGGAAAAGAAAGTAAGTAGCCCAAATTGGTAGTTACGAAATAGTCACAGGGAAGTAAAGCATAGGAAATATAGTCAATAATATTGTGATAAATATGCATGGTGCCAGTTAGGGTACTAAAAATATTGAGGGGAACACTATGTAAAGTATACGACTATCTAAACAAAATGCTGTATACCTAAAACCAATACATAATAAATTTTTTAAAAATATTACATGAAATTTTTTAAATTTTCTTTTATTTTTCCCATTATCTGAAAGAGATTTTTAATGTTTGTTATTTTTGCTTTTCTCCCTCTTAATTTTGTAGTCTTAACTAGGCCATTTGTTTTATTGAAATAACCAAACCATTAAACCTGTGAGGTTTAGACTGTTTATTTCAACTAGAGGATTGACCTTGACTTCTAGAGCTCTTTCCAGTTCTAGAATTCCATCACTCTGCCTATTTATTTATAATTACTAATGCTATTTATAATTATTGATATCAGCCACAAGGGTTTAAGTATGCTTTGGCCTGTTCTAGGATTTGGTTTAATCTGGAAGCCTAAATGCCTTGATATATATAACTGTTATTACTTTTGTCCTATAAATGCTCATGTATAACTTTTCTTCAAGCATTTATTCAATACAGTAGTATAATGATTGTCATGAATAATCAGATTATGTTCAGTTATGTCCAGAATACATCAGATCAATTTTTTAAAAGCTTGTTTGAATTGATAAATTTGAAACAATTTCTCACCTATGGATACAAGGTTAATAATACCCAAGAGCAGTTAATATGTATTAACTTACACAGAAATATAAAAAGAGGGGAAAAAAGACAACACCAGCCTCACAGAAAATGTTAAAGGGAGTTCTTCAAGCTGAAATGAAAGAATGCTAATTAACTCTGAATTAATTTCCATGTAGAATGCAATGTTTATTAAAGGATAAGTAAGACAGCTCTGGCTGGGTAGTTCAGTTGGTTAGAACATTGTCCCAATATGCCAAGGTTGTGGGTTTGATCTTCAATCAGGGCACATACAAGAATCAACCAATGAATGCACAAATAAGTGGAATGACAAATCAATGTTTCTCTTTCTCTCTCTCTCCCCCCACTTCCTCTTTCTCTCTAAAATTTATATATAAATAAAGAAGCGGTAAGACAAATATGCTATCTGTTTTCATCTATTTTTAAGTGTATTCTTTAATGTTTTTAAGTTTATTCTTCAATATCTTTGTCCTTAAAGCAATAAAATGATCACAGAAATTACTGCGTAATAATAAAGAAGGGTGGCGCCCCTACAGAGGAGTTTCTCCCTGCAACTTCTTACTTGCAGAGTCACTGCAGTGTTCTCTGTTGAAGGAGCAGAGCATCTGTCCAGTCGGCAGAGAAGAAATGGTTGTGGGGTACAGAGTTCACATCACAAAGCTGAATTTGGTACGGAAGAAAGCAGTGTTCCAAATTTCTTTTTTGTTGGCATCCCAAAGGTTTTTGTATCTTTGAACACAGCATCATGGTAAAATTTAGGTGAATAAGAAACATAGTTTTCTTTTAAAACGAGGTCTGTGAAAGTGGGGATATAAACAAGTCTTGACAAAGATGAGCTCAGAAAAGGCCGGTTTGGTTTGTAGCCTCACTGGTGGTAAATTCCCTGATCTCTGAATGTATAATCAGAATAGACATACTGACAGGCTAGAATCTTGGTTTCAGTATTAGCTAGCTCAGTCTTGATTAGAGGGAGTCCATTTTGTTTGACTGATGTGTAGCCTTCATGTCTGCACCTGTGGCCACTCTATTCAAATACCCATCAAACCAATGCTAGAATGACCAGTTATTTGCTACCTTTCCTACAGTGTATATTAATTTTACCAATCCAAAAATATATCTAAATGCATTTCATTGATTTACTTGTCATATCCCTAATTATTATTCTAGCCATCTGTTTGTACTTTTGACCACTTAAATTTTTTTTCTCATGTACAGCACTCTTTCTCTACCACAGTGTTTTTCCATTGACTCTTGTTTGATGCGGAGAAGTTATTAAAGGATAAATTCGTTATTTGTTATTTGTTAAAAATCTAGAATTCTGGGGTCATGGATGACAGTGTCTCAGAGTGACTGGCAGAGAAACAAGATCAATAGAACTGGTGAAATTTAATCAGGAATCCTAGGTCAGAGAAGATGAACTTTGAAGCTGTGTTGATCAATCACCCTGAGGACATGCAGGCTGCAAGAGCCAGGATGCAATGAAGTAAAAACTGAGGCAAACACATTGAATCAGATCACAATTATTGCAATAAAGGTCAGGAAAACAGAAATTAGAGCTTTAGAAACACAGCCAGTAATTAGGAGGGCTCTAATGCAAGGTATTAGCAAATAACCCATATTCTAATCAGTATATTAGAATAAAGGCTCTGGAAATTCCTAGAGCCTTAGATCTAGAAGGCTCTGTCAGTCAAGGTTCAGTCAGGAAAACAGAAGATTCACTAATTCTCTCTATAGCTGATCTTGTTCATTCTTCTATTCACCCATTCAGTTCCATTTTATTTAATATAATCAGTTATATATCATTTAATCAATGAGTGTATTTCCAATTTCTAAAATTTCTAAATGATTTTTATATTCACCTTTCTCACCCCATTCCAGTCTCATGCTGTTCTCTGAATATCTTAAACATGCTTACTTTTCAATATTTTTACATTATTTTATTGTATTTTTCTACTATCATTTATCCTGCCTATATCCTCTTCCACCTCCGTCCGCTGTCCCCGCCCTCGCAGTCACCACACTGTTGCCCATGTCCAGAGGTTCTTTCACTCTTTTTTCTTTTTTTCTTGATCCCTCCACCACTCCCTCAAACCACCACCCCCCGGAGCTGTCAGCCTGTTCTCTATGAGTCTAAACAGGCTTATTTTTAAATCTCATTCTCAGTTTTGTCTCTATCTGCAGTCCTCAGGTAGAAATCATCCTGTTTTACATAGTTAGTCATTTCTTCATGTGGTTTCCTTGAATTAATCTCCAATAGGGGTTGATTTCTGCAAACATTCCATTTGAGCCCTGCATTGTGCAAACATCCCTTCAGAATGGTTTTGCCTCTGTTACAGCATAGAGGATCACCAGTTCCACTAAAATTTAACTTTTTTTTAGCCTACAGTTGCTGTAGACATAGTAGATTTTGGTTCCTAGGGTAAGGCCCTCATCATTTTTTTATTCTTCCACAAAGCCACTTTTTAAATAATTCCCACAAACATCTATTCATGGAATTCACTCTTATGCTAACAATTGATGGATATTCTTTCTTGGTTTATACTCAGCTGTGTATGTTGATGTATGTTGTCTTTTATTCAGGATGGGTATGCAATTGGAGCAGAAGAAGTGGAAAAAGAGTTGAGTCATATATGATCAGCTCAGTCCACTACACTGAATGGAACTCTTAAATGTGCACGTTAGTGGGAGGGGCATTCCTTTTTAATTCATAACTTTTTAAATTTTCATTGCATTATAGTCAGAGATGTCTATAGAATTTGTTGAGAATTAATCTGTAACATTACCTAAGGTCAATTTTATAAAATGTTTCACATGCAGTTAAAAAGAATGTATTTTCTCTATTTGGAACTGCAGGATTCAATAGATGAATTTTGTTACTTTTATTGCCAGAATAATCACCTTTTGTTTCAGAACAATCAACTTTTTTACTAATTTGTGTTTGGGCTATCAGTTACTGAGGTATATTAAAAATCTCACAATTTTTCTAATTTTTTTTCATTCCACACATTTTTCTTTTAATCCTTACTCAAGGATATGTTTACTGATATTTTTTAAAATCATGTTTATTCTATTACAGTTGTCTCAATTTTACCCCTTTTGCCCTCCTCCACCCACCCCACTCCCGACCCCATTCCCACGGTCAATCCCCACACTGTTTATCCATGTCCATGGGTCATTCGTACATGTTCTTTGTCTAGACCCTTCCCCTTCTTTCCACCATTGTCCTCCTTCCCCATCCCCTCTGGTCACTTTCAATCTGCACCATGTTTCTATGATTATGGTTTATTTTGTTCATTAGTTTTTTTGTTGAATAGATTCCACTTATAGGTGAGATCATATGGTATTTGTCTTTCACCGACTGGCTTATTTACCTTAGCATTATATTCTCCAGTTCTATCCATATTGTGGCAAAAGGTAGGAGTTCCTTCTTTCTCTCCTTTTTTTAATGCAGATTGATTTTATTTATTTATTTTTTAAATGTCAAAATCCATTATAAAATGTTAAAAAATTTAAATCCATTATAAAGTCTCAGCAATTAAAACATGACACCTGCACAGAAATAATCAAGTAGATCAATGAAATAAAATGAGCATTCTAGAAATATATATATATATATATATATATATCTTTCTCACAATGTAATATATAATTAAGTGATATTTCAACTCAATGGCAAAAATAAGGCTTATTCGACAAATAAAGTGCATGGACCACTCTTACCTGAAATAAAAGAAATATAGAGCCCTATTTTACACATTGTGAAAAAAATATTCACATGAGTTAGAAGTCAACATGCAAAATCTAAGGAGTTTTAGGAGAAAATACAAAATAATATTTCTCTTACCCTGCAGTAAAATATTCAAACCCAGAAGCTAAAATGTAAAATATTGACAATATGACTATATTAAACATTTCAGACTATAAAGTAATATACATATAAGAAAAGTTAAAGGGAAAGTAATAGAATAGGAAACTATTTGCAACACATCTAAAAAAGGGTTAAGAATTTGTATTTTTAGGGAAAAAATTCTACAAACATTTAATAAAAAAATAGATAAAGAATACCAAAAAGTCATTTAAATCTTTGTAAAATAACAGAAATAGGCAAGAAATATACAAAAACAGGTTTAGTTTCAACAAATAATAAAGTAACATTTAAAATAACACACATCATTTTCATAATCAGATTATTAAGTATTAAAAATACTGGTAATATCAAGTATTGGCAACTGTGAAAGGAACTGGAAAAGTATTAATAGACTCTTTTTCTTCATCTTCTTAAAGCAGTTCCTTTAGCATATCTTGCAGTGCTGGTTCAGTGGAGGTGTATTCTTTTAGCCTTCTTTTGTCTGGAAAATTCCTTATTTCCTCTTCCATTTTAATTGAGAACTTTGCTGGGTAGAGTAGTCTTGGTTGCAGGCTGTTGCTTTTCATTCCTTGGAATATTTCTTGCCATTCCCTTCTGGCTTGTAGGGTTTCTAATGAAAAGTCAGCTACTAGCTGTACTGGGGCTCCCTGGTATGTTACTACCTGTTTCTCCTTTGCTGTCTTTAGGATTCTCTATTTGACTTTGATATTTGCCATTTAAATTATGATGTGTCTTGTTGGAGTGGGCTTCATTGGATTCCTCTTGAATGGGACCCTCTGTGCTTCCTGGACTTGTGCGACTCTTTCTCTCCTCCAATTAGGGAAGTTTTCCATCATTGCTTTTCCAAACAGGTTCTCTATCCCTTGCTCCTCTTCGTCTCCTTCTGGTATCTTTATTATACAGATGTTATGTTTCAGGTTGTCCTGCACGTCCCTAAATTCTTCTTCATTCTTTTTGAGTCTTTTTTCATTTTCTTGCTCTTTCCAGGAGCTTTTTTCAGCCTTGTCCTCCGGCTTGCTGATTCGATCCTCAGCTTCATCTAGTCTGCTTTGGATTCCTTCTACTGTGTTCTTCAATTCAGAAATTGTATTCTTCATTTCCTCTTGTCTCTTATTGATAGTTTCTATGTCCTTTTTCATGCTGAGTTAGTTTGTAGTAAGTTCCTTGTAGTTTCCTGTAGTCTTTTATAATTCTCTTTGAGATCACTGAGCTCATTGAACTTCCTTAGAACTGTTGTGTTGAACTTGGTATCTGATAGCTTACTTGTCTCTATTTCATTTATTTCCCTTTCTGTGGATTCCTCTTTCCCTTCGAGGTGGGGGGTGGGGAGTGTATTTCTTTGCCTTCCCAGTATTTGTGAGACTCTTCTTTTTTGCTTCTGCTTCTGAAATTAATCTGTCTTGATTTCCTGACTTTGTGGTGTGAACTTCTGTGGTAGGAGACTGCTGTTTTTACTTTCTGGATCTGCCTCTGAGGATGTCAGATATAGTCCCTGTCTGGCCTTAGGCAGTCTGTTCAAGACTTCCAGGAATCTACTGTCTGTGGCTGTCTCCTTCAGTTGTTAATTTAGTCATTCTGCACTCAGCAGTCAGACTTATACACCACAGGGGAGGGCAGAGTCTCTCCTGGGGTCAGGGTTATTGGGTCCTCTCAGACTGATGCTGCTCAGAGGAGTGGCTTGCCTGAGTAAGATGGCTGCTGCTGTATGGGGGATGAGTCAGCACTGGGATCCCACCAGCTGCTCTCTCAGTTCTCTCCCCAAAGCCTCCTTCCCCAGTCTTTTCTAAGGCATCTCCAGCCCACTCTGTCCCAGCCTTTGCTGGAGACCAGAGTAAGTGGCTACAAATAAAAATGTATGCATTGACCCTTTAAAAGGCTCTTTGCATCTCCAAGCCACCTATCTCTGGCAGAGAGCAACCCTGCCGCTTTTCGCAGCTGGTTGTTATCTGTATACTTTTGGGCTCTGGTACTGTAGGCTGGAGATCCCTGCTTATTGTTTAGACCATGCTCTTCTCAGGGGGATCCAACTGGCCATTTCAGTATCCATCTGGTGCTGCCACCCATGGGTGCCCTTCCTGCCTTCTCAAGTCTCTACCACACTGCTTACCAGTTAGATTGCACTAAAGTTGATTCTTCTGTCTCCAAGGTTATAAGGCTCCTCTCTTGCTATTGTTCAGTTGTTTGTTCCAGGTGATTTCTCCACTATTTAGTTTTAATTCTAGATTGGCTCTGGGAGGAGGTCAGTGTGACTTCCATTCACTCCTCCATTGTCTTGATTTCTCTCTCTTTTTTGTTAACTCTTAGTGAATTTTATCCATAGAAATGTTTCCTTTCTTTTTATTACATTTAATACTGTGCATCTTTTATTCTACTTTGGCTGATAATGTTATCAAAACATCAATTTTCATTTAGTTAGTATTGGCTAACTACATATATATGAAACAATCTAGGTCATTTTGTATTAGAAATTTCTCTTTTAAACAAATATAAAAGCTGGATTAAAATATCTGAGACTCTCAGTCTCTTAAGTGTACTTAAATCATATTTAATGTAAATAAATTGAACTACGTTAAACAAAAATGAATATATTACATTAAAAAATTAGTTTGCACTTACCTATAACAACTTAAGATTGTATTTACCATGTTTTTGCTTACTGCATTCTTGTTTTTTCACCTGGTTCTTTGTTAGAATGAGCAAAATGTTTTTATTCTTTAAGCTGCTAATAAAAGTTATGCATATTTATATTTCTCAACTCTCTCCACTATGAGGACCTAGAAACAATGACATCCTGGTAGCAATGAACACACCTAGTATCCAGATCTTAGTTTCTAGATGTTGTCCCTTGATAAAAGGAATGATGGCTTTTTGGAGAAATGATTAATTTTAGTCTTGAGGTAAGAATAGTCCAAGATGAGCATGATACATCTTGTGGTATCAGAAAATAAAGAAGTAAACAAAATGATGAAAAACAGGTCAAAAGGATATGGGAGGCAATTAAAGCAAATCCCGATGAGTCAAACTGGGAATGATTTGAACAACAAAATTAATAATGATAGCTATAGAGAATAACCCATAGAATAAATTTTTAAAATCCATAAGTCTGTAGTGATAAAAAACAAAAATAAATAAGGAAATGGATGAATGGGTATATTTTTATTATGATAGAATTTCAATTAAAAATTATAGAAGAGCACTGGCTGGCATAGCTAAGTGAACTGAGCACTGGCCCATGAACCAAAAGGTGATGAGTTCAATTCCCAATCAGGGCACATGCCTGGGTTGTGGGTCAGGTCCCCAGTAGGCCAAGTGCAAGAGGCAACTGCACATTTATGTTTCCCTCCCTCCCTTTCTCCCTCCCATCCCCTCTGCAAAAAAAATAAAAATCCTTTAAAAAATTATAGAAAAAATTATGAATATAGAAATCACCATTATGCAAAGATCATTGTAATAGTTGTTTCAGGCAAGAATTTTCTATCAATGAATACTAAAATTAGAGCAAAAGCATGGTGACAAACAGAATGTTTACACAGTCTCAAAAATATGTCTTCACAGATAATTTCAAAAGGAAAAATGATAACTTTACAGTACAGAGAACTATAGACATCATCTTAATCAAGTAATCAAAGTTAAAATCACTACCAATAAGATACATTAACATCATACGCCTCCTGAAAATGATGTACTTAGAAAAGCATATCACTCCTGGGATATTTTTGCCAAAAATGAATATTTTGAATTTACTCATAAGAAAACAACAAGAAAACCTAAATTAAGAGTCATTCTACATTAAAATAACCGAGCAATAATTCATCAAAAGTGTCAAAATTAGGAAAGTCTGAACAAACAAACAGAAAAGACCAAGTGATTATCCCAGATTAAAAGAGACTAAGGAGATATAACAACAAAATGCAACATAAGATCCTGGACGTGAATTTGGTACAGAAAAAAAGTTAGTGAGAATAGGAAAGACTGAGTAAGACTCTTATACTGTGGCCCCTGCACCATACCGGTACCCTGCCTCTCTGCCAATCCCACTCCCAAATTAGAGTCCTTTTCTAAAGAAATTGAAGCAAGTAATCTGGTGTGAAATAAAGTATTTGGAATTGATGTAACATCCAAGTAAAACCTTTCTCTTTCTGACATTTATGGGTCGCCTTATGTAATATCCAGTATTAGATACTCAGCATAAAAGTCAAAGCCGGCCAGTTACAAGTCCTGCACAGGTACAAAGAGATCACTATGAAGCAAGCTATTGCCTCATTTTTAAATATAAACATCCAACCACAGATCAGAAAACATTTGGGGAAAACTAATAAAATGGCAGAGTACAGCCAAAATAAATAAACACACACACACACACACACATCAGAACAAACAAAAGTAGTGAACAAGATAATTTTTAAATATATTTAATTGTATTAGTAATCACAGAGGTGATGAAAAATATTTCATTCATATAAAGAATATACTGCAAAATGAAACATGATAAAGAGGGGGATCTTGTTTATTTCACACCTATTATACGCCATTGTATACCTTTCCCTCCTCTTGTTTGCTGTACTTTTTGCAGTTATAGTCTGAGAGTGCAGACCTCTCACTTTCTGTACTAAGGCTTCTTTGACATCACTGCATGAAACTGCTAAAGGAACTTACCTGATATTCACATATGCATAATATAACAATATGCCCAGTAGGAGCCCTCTCCCATCCCCAGGTGGTCATTTATAGGTATATACCATACGGCTTCCTACTGGATCCCTGGGGGCTTAATTCCACTTGCTTACAATGATGATCAGCTTGATAGTATACTTCACTGAATTTCCTCCTGTCCTGTCTCACCCTTTCCTGATCCCTACTCCTATACCCTAGGCTTTTTCAAAATAAACTGTCACATTCTCATTCTTTTCTCAGACTCTTGCTTTCTGAGAGGAGCACAGACTAATACAGTTTGTACCAGAACTGGTTCTAATTAATAGACCTACAAGATAATACTTGGGAATTGGATAATTCACTGATAACTGACAATACAATCTTATTGCTGATAGTATGTACAATGATGGTAACTCCTAGCACTCTGTAAAATCACAATTTATAATATCCGCAGGGGAGGGAGAACTTGATGTGAGGTACATGGGAAGGCAAAGTATCAACTTATGGACAGTATGGGAGACAATGGTAATTACATAGTTTATAAAAGGGGCTTTATTAACAGTCTTAGAACCTTATAAAAACAGGCTTAGTTTAAAGAAATAACAGATTAAAATATGCTGTGAAAGTCAAAAAAAGTCTTTGGCAATGCTTAAAAAGACTCTCCTGCTGCTGCAGCAGAAAACCAGGTTTAGAATTTAATTGCAAAGATAGAAAAGGAGACTCAATTCACAACCTCAAAAGGCCTAGTGTATTAAAGTCAGTGTCTGGGAAGAAAAAGAATGAGACCTGAGACTTGGGGTGGGGGAATGAGCCTGAAAATCTTGAATCCCCAAGTTTTTCTGGGTTCTCCTTCTAAAGAACATAGTGGAGACAGTTCTATCAAAGGTCACAGCGAGGTTTCCACTGAACTTAAAAGTATAACAACTACATGGCTATCTTGGACCCCTCATTATCAGTGGGACAGTAGGCAAATAACATTTGTTATCAGTGGGGACTACTGAACCTGATTACATTAAGGAGGTAGGATCACAATTACATAACAGAGAAGAAAGGGACTTACTCAAGACCCAGGAGATGCAGAGGGGTGCCTAAAATTCAGAGGAGTAGTAACTGAGCGCCTAATGATAACTCAGCACATGCTCGCAGCAACCATGACCTAAGAAGAGTAAGGTACCTTAGAAAAAAAGGCTCATTCATCCCATCAGACTAGCAATTTAGAACATACCAGTAACTGGCTCCATGAGGGAAATATGGAATTTGTAGTAGAGGAAGTAGATGATAAATACTAATTATTTCCTCAGGACAAGTTGCAGCAGTGGGGGTACAAGCCTGTTTTTACTAACTGTTCCTTGCAAATGTTGAATTTGGCCACTATATTGAATTCTGATTGCACTTAATTGAGGGCACCAAAAGATAAGAGCATTTCAGAACGTATATTGCATGATCAACTTTTTTACCCTCTCTCACATCTTCACACGCTCCTCTCCAGCTAGTCAATTTCCTTCAGCCACTGCAATGTCAACTAGCTTCCCCGAGGAGATAACAAGACACTATCACTTTTCAGCTGCACTGCACAATCTACTTTCTGCCCCTGGCTTTCTCCGATGCTACTGCATGGGATATCTGTGAGAAACGATATTGACTCTTTACTACACGAATATCCGATGAGTGCAGAGTTAGTACCATATACAAACCTTGACCAATAGGAGATAAAAGCCAGTAAAACGCATTCTTGCCTGTTCCATTGTTCAGGTGGACTAACCCGAGGAGTGTTCTATGCACCATGTCAGAGGCTCCCAGGATAGCGATGAGTTAGCCACAGCAATGACCAACTTGATAATGCACTCTGGCACTGGCTTTCCCTCCTTCCTTGTGTCACTTTCCTTGTTCCACACTCCTGTTTCATAGAATCAGTTCCAGAAGTAAAATAGTAACATGCAAGCCCTTCTCTCAGTTTCATCTTTCTGAGGGAAATTAAGCTGAGAGAGGCATCTTTAGAAGATAAAAACATAGTTGCTGAGATTAAAATACATAAAATCAAAAGACATGCTGGAACACAACATAAAGAAAATCTCTTAAAAATGTAAAAAGGCAAGAAAATAAGAAAATAAATAAAGAGAGCACTGACCTAGAAGTTCCAGCTAAGAGAAACTGAAAGAGAAAAAAATTATTTCAAAACAATGCAATGAAGTTTTCCAATGTTACCAGACAGGTCTATGACTTTCAAAAAGAAATGGCCAATGGAAAGACAATCCAGATCAATAAAATATTCATTATTATGCAGTTTCAAATGAGGGTAAGTGGAAGATCTGAAAAGATTTGAGAGAGGAAAAAAATTGATTACCTGAAATAGGAATTGCACCACCACCAGTCTTCCCATCAGGAACAAGCAATGCTGGAGGATATTAGAGCAATGTCTTTATATCTTTGAGGGAAAATATTATTAATCTAAAATTTGATCTCCAAATTATCAAGGGTCAGAAAATAATATAATTTCAAATATTCTAGTAATCAAACAAACATTTCTTTTTTTACATCAGGCAGAATATATTAGGGCATGTAACTCAAAAATCTTCCTAATTTAAAACAAGAAAGCTTTATTTCTCACTCATGGTACGTGTCCATTGCACTTATATTGAGAGTTGTGTGTCAAATTACCATCTCAGAAACCAGGTTGACAGAACTGCCACTATCTGAAACATTTTTGTATGATTGTCACATACAAAAAGAGGCACTTTCACTGAAGAAAGCAAATTGACCTCAAGGCACCAGAAACATACAATTTTCCCATGTGCCTGGAAGGTGGGTATTGTGTGTAGGGGAAAAAATACATGACGAACAGAAGTAATGACTACTACATTTTTTTAGGAAGTTACATGAAAAATTTACTCTAATAAAACTCTAAATAAGAAAGAAGAGAAAGAAAGAGGAAGGAAGGGAGGGAGGGAGGGAGGGAGGGAGGAGAAAAGAGAGGGAAAGAAAAGGAGGGAGGGAGGGAGGCAGGGAGGGAGGAATTGGAACCACTGATCAATGAATTTGCTGTGCTGAGTTGAGGGAGTCAGGGTTGGAGGACGAGATCTTAGCTAAAAATGAATGAAAGATGATTGAAAACTAGGAAAAAAAGTGAAGACATGATGAATGAAATTACTGGTGGAGTAGGAAAAGCGGTGTGAGAAAGATGAGAAGATAAAGAAAAGAAGAAAAAAGAGGAGAGGAGGAGAAAGAGGAAAGTGCATTTAAAATTTATCCTAGGAACATTTTCCATTCAGGAGCATGAGTGTCATGATATGGAATGCATAGAGAGGAAAAGAGATCACACTTGACTCTTGAACATGGATTTTAACTGCACAAGGCCACTTGTATGCTTTTTTTCCCAATAAATACTGTAAATGTATTTTCTCTTCCTAGTGATTTTGTTAATAAAACATTTTCTTTTCTCTATCTTAAATTATTGTAAAAATGTAGCATATAACACATTAACATATGAAACATGTATGAATTGACTGTTTATCATATTGCTAAGGCTCTAAATCAACAGATTGTCAGTAAAGCTTATGGGGACTCAAGAGTTTACTCAAATTTTTGACTGCATGGAGGGTCAGCACCCTTAATCCTTGACTTGTTCAAGAATAAACACTATTTAGCTTTAGAGTAAATAATAAGTATACTATGGAAAGAAAATATTTATTGAGTGAAGAATCAGCCTACAAATTACAGAAGTTTTCACTAATAGTTACACAGCAATATAAATGTTATCGACCTTGACACGCATCTATGTATGGTGACAAATACTAACTAGACTTACTGTGGTGATCATTTTACAATATGTAAAAATGTTGAAACATGTCAATTGTGCCTCAATAAAAAAATAAAATTAAAAAAATATTTTGATATTTTTCTCCTCATTGCTAATCAACATCGCATCTGAACTGCTATTTTGCCAGATGGAACCAGGAAATACATTCCCAAACACAGAAGAGAAATAAGCTTTTTTCTTCCTCTCAGAAGACTGTGGGCTAGAGTTAAAAGTTTTCTTCCAATCTTGACTTGCAGGGGTGTCCAACCTTTTGGTGTCTCTGGGCCACAATGGAAGAAGTGGAGTTGTCTTGGGCCGCACATTAAATACACAACACTAATGAAAACTGGTGAGCAAAAAGAAAGTTTTAAGTAAATTTACAATTTTGTGTTGGGCCACATTCATAGGCATCCTGGGCCACATGCAGCCCACAGGCCGCAGGTCTCAGGTTGGACACCCTTGCTACTGCATGCTAGCAACAAATGAAGTCCAGAGCACTTACCAAAGAGAATGTGACCATTAAGATGATCAATTAAGATGATTAAATATGACATCAAAATAGTTCTCGCCATTTCCCTTTCCCTCCCTACCCAGATTTTTACTATTCAATTCCAGTGTGCTCCGAGTACCTTTTTCGTCGACAATTGGGTCAGATGAGCTCAGTTGTAAACATATCGCTGCCTGTGCTATGTTCTTGGTAAGCGTATGTGCACTGCTTTGTTTTATTAAGACCTCTTTGTCTCTATTGATCCTGCATCCTCCTCCTCTATTTCACTTAGAACTATGACATCTTTCCAGTGATTTTCGTTTCTGTTAATCCTCAACTGTACTTACAGGGTCTTTGTGTCAAGGCCCAATGAAGCAGAAAATTCACTGAATATTACAAAAATTCTGCCTTATTCTATTATACAAGACAATGCTGGCTTTCTCTTCTCACTTGTTGAATTTATTTTTAAACCAGTTCCCTGAAGTTGGCAAGATAGTAATAACAGTTCCAGCTTCACGTTCACATAATTTAGTCCCCTAAGGTGAAAAAGTACTTTTTCCACTGACTCTCTTCTAGGAACAATTAAACCTCTTTCCCAAAAATCCTCAGAAAAATTCCCATGTCTTCTTATTGGCCTAAGTATGTGCCCAGTTCTAAGCTAGGTCCTGGCAATGGGAATGCCACGCCATGATTGATTTCAGAATTCCTAAGGAAATGGGATAACGCAGGCCAATCAAGTCTGCTCCTGAGGATAGGGCCAGCTATTCCTGCATCACATGAGTTCAGGCATCATGGAATACTTGAGTGTTAACTGAAGAACTGTTAGGATGGATAAAAGAATAAATGGAGGCTATGTAGAAAACAAAAACATTCACTACAGCCATGATTTAGAATTTATTAATACAATGAGTCAGTGGAATCTGTTCCCAAATTATCTCAAATTGTGTGACCTTACAGCAGTTATGAAAAACAGCTGCTATAGTACAGACAATGTATGTTTCTAAAGATATCTGCTTATACAGCGTGAGAAGAGTCCCAGCTCTTGCATGAGTATTTTCTACAAAACAAAACAGGTGCTTGTGACTTAGAAATAGGAAATGACGCAAATGGGGGATTTATCTTTATCCAAAATCCCAAAAAGTAAGTTTACATGCATTAAACATTTTATTGCAAATAGTTTGAAATTTGAAAAAAAGAGTGTTTGAGATTAACAGTAATCCCAATAATATTCTATATTCATAGATTTTAGAGAGTTAAAAATTCTCATCTCTTACACACAAAAAAAGCAAAAAGCAAAAAACAAAAACCAGAGGATCACTTCCATAGTGAAACAAATACCTATCTAATCAAGGATGTTCCCATAAAAACCACTTGAGTCTTAAGTTTGAATTCAAATTCTCACTCACTACCACTATATAAAAAATGGAAAGCAGGCGTTTTTGCATTTTATACGCCAGTTGTTTCCTAATTGACTTAGTATTTACAGCCAAAACCTGAGACCACAGTTCAGAATTTTGAGTCCTCTGGAAACTGAGGCTAACTGTAGCCTCCTCTCTTCTGGCCTCATAGTTTAAAAACAGTTCCTTTGAGTCACTTTAGTGGAAGCTAAGATCTGGAAGAGGAATTTGTTGAACTGTTATACCCTGAATAACATTAGTAGGAACAAATAATCTTTCAGATGCCACAAACAAGTTTAGGACAGAGAGAGGAAAAAAAACTGGAAGAGAAACTCAAAGTATAAGATTTAGAAACAAGGAGAGGCCAAAAGTTTGATGAGCCATATTATAGAGAGAATAACTATGGATTGTTCAAACTCTATACTTCTATTCTTACTAATAGGAATTTAAGGTCTGAAAGTTTGAGCCAATAGGGTCCTCCCCTATTGTTCCTCCACTTTTAATATGTTCCTCCACTTTTAATATGTACTTCATATTAAATTGAATTAGGAATGTTTCCTATCCAAACAAAAATTTTAAAATCAAGGTAAAATGATCCATGCGTGCTAGACTCCCTTACCTTGGGGTGAGGGAATTCAAGTCAGTGAAATGCTGGCAAAAATTCACTTTTCCTTCATAACATTCCATACATCCAACATGCCTTAGGGTCATAATTTTTAACAGTATGACGATACAGGATCTATGTCCTTCAGAAAAGTGACCAAAGCACTCGACACTGGAATGAGAAGATATCCAGGAGCAAAAGGAAGCATATGCTGATGATGACAAAATATTATGGGCAAGAAGTCAGACATTCAGATATTGTTTATGAGGTCATAAACAATGAACATTTACATTCAATGTTCATAATGTTCATAAATGTCATAAACATTTAATGGTTATTAGACGTCTGCTACTTTGTGCATCTCATTTGGAAACTACCCCTCCTGATGTAATTTTGGTGGGGCTCATCCTAAGATCCCATGCCTCTCCTCCTTCCCATGCTGGCCAGTCAAGGAACCGCCTTTTCCTAGACAACAGATGAGATCAGAGGTGGCTCTATGAAACTAGCATGGCTATTCAGAGCCCTTTTGTGGAACAGGTATGGAAACCAAGTGGAAGAATGGCCTTTTTCCTCTGACACTAAAAACTATGTGACTACCAGAAGGCTGAAGATGGTGGCCATTTTCCAAACAAACTACACAGGTGAATGAAACCATCATCAGGCCAAATCATTACTGACATACCTGAATCCAATTTCACTCTCCTGAGTTTTTTACTCTACAACAAAATCCCTGATTGAATTTCTAAACTCTGAATAACTGAATTTTGTTTTTGACCTGAGCAAATGTTGATGTATAGATTTATACAATTAACATTGCAGAGTACATGGAATGCCTCTCACAGCAAGCAAGGCTGTCATGTCTTTCAAATAGCTAATCAAACATTCAATTTTACAGACCTATTATTTTGATTCCTCTTCCTAGGAAAAAACTATGCAGGCTTTTCACCATGTTTGTCATTTTTTTCATCCAAAAAAAAAAATCATGATGGAGAAACCAGTTATTGCGATTAAATGGGCTAAAGAATATAGAATAATGTCTGACAGTAAGTACCCAATAAATGTTAGCTTTATACAATAAATTACTAAGACCAAAGAAGGCAGAAAAGTATATGGAAGATACATTCCCCTCCTCCCAGGTCCATATCAAAATTACAACTACACTGTAGAACAATCAGGAAAACTATCTGAAGACTAGCTGAGCATAAGTCTTCTAAGGATGTACAGAAGCCATGTGAGACTTATAGGAGGGATAGAGACATGAAATAGACTGACCCTGCCCCCCAGTGTATGGTGGTGGCCAATCTGGAAGGGCATCTCAGTTGCAAAGGTCCAACAGAGGAACAAAGGGTCTTAACCCCATGCTGAGCTCCCCAGCCTTAAGCACCAGTGCTGGGAGGAGAAGCCCAAATAACATCTGGCTATAAAAGCGGGGAATTCCATCTGCCTGGGTAAGACAGACTGCTAGAAACCTAGGTGCCCTCTTACTTGGCCACAAAATAAATTCACAGGCACTCACCAAGCAGAGGAATGGCAGCTTGGGGGGGACAGGAGGCGTACAGGGAGATTGCATGGTGTGGTTTTGAGGGCAAGAGGGACAGCCACCAATGTTCCTGTGCTGAGTCCCTCCCCCACGCTGTCCACAGATGTCATCTTTCCTAGGTCAAGTCCACCCCTCCACACACATTAGCACAATACAGTTTGAGCCCATTGCAGTCTTTGTTAAAAAAAAAAAAAAGAAGAAAATGAGGAATTTTGGACAAACTCAGTGAGTGTCAGACACATACAGGAAGAGACTGAGTAGTGTGCTTTAGGGAGAACATTTCTTCCAGCACGCTGGACTGGCTCCAAGATTCCTGAATTGGGTGCCCCTCTTCGTACAGCATTAGCCTGGGTCATGGCAGTAGCCTCACCCTGCAGAACCCTGAGTCCTCACCATGGGATCTGCTGGAGGCTGGTGGTGGCTGCCCTTGGTTTACTCAGAGACTTGCTGAGTGGCCTCAGATCCAGCATTGGAGCCAATTATATTAACCTGGTAAACACCATTCAACCCTACCTGGGTTAAGAACCTGCTTCACACAACCCACTACCGCCTGCGGCTGTTTCAAAGGCTAGGCCTAAAGAGCAGCAAACAGGCGGTGGCAAATCTGGGGGTACCTTGGGACTTTTGCTGACCAACCCCAGGCCTGTTACTAGCACTCGACACTGACTAGCATCTGGCCTTAGTGCACAGCTTTTCCACTCCCACAAGCACCCAGGACCAGCACAAGGAGTTGCCAACCATTCATGATCTGTAGCTCCTAACAGAGAGCCCAGAACCAGGAAGAGCCCAGTGTCCAACATTGACCTGTACTGAGTCCCTCTGAAGCAGCCCGAGAACCAACACACTCGGTGGCTGGCTTCAGAAAACAGCAGACCACGACCTGATGTTAATCGCCATGAACAGCACAGCCAAAGAGAGGTCTTGGCAAACACCTCACCCTCCTGGGAGAACTCCCCTTCCTGGAGTAACCCCCTAGACAGCAACTTGTATACCATAGTCATGGTTAGTTCTCAGTCAGCCAAACTGAGGGCCAACCCCACCCATAGACAGGTTAACAGCAATCATGAATAAACTACAACAGGACCTGAAATAGTCTACACAAAGGACGCTACTAGAGCACCCAGCTCAGGTAATCAGGAACACTGCATCACTGAGCCCCAAAGGACACTTAACTACATAACGCCACCCTGTCAAGACTGGGAGAGGTAGCAAATCTACCTCACACACCAAAGGATAGCCAAAATGGGGAGACAAAGTAGTATGTCCCAAATAAAAGGAGCAATCTCCAGAAAATAAACATTAAAATAGAGGCAAGCAGTCTACCAAATACAGAGTTCGAAACATTGGCTATAAAGATGCTAAAGGAACTTAGTGAGAACTGGAACAGCATAGAAAAGGACACACAAGCCATAAAAATGAACCTGTCAGAAATGAATACAGTATCTGAAATGAAAATACACTAGAAGGAATCAACAGCACATTAAATGAAGAGGATCAAACTGGTAGTTTGGAAAACAAGAGAAAACAACCTAATCAGGACAGCAAAAAGAAAAAAGAATTTTAAAAAATGAGGATAGTCTAAGGGACTTCTGGGACCAATGAAGTATAACATCTGCATCATAGGGGTAGCAGAAGAGAGCAAGAGATTGATAACCTATTTGAAGAAATAAAGATAGGGAACTTCCCTAATTTAGTGAAGGAAAAATACATACAAGTTCAGGAAGCAAAGAGAGTCCCAAACAAGATGAACACAAAAAGTCCCACACCAAGACACATCACAATTAAAATGGCAAAGGTAAAAGTAAAGAGAGAATCTTAAAAGCAAGAAAGTTATCTGCAAGTGAGTTCCCCTAAAACTGATTTCTCAACATTTTCAGGACAGGAGACTGGCACAAAATATTCAAAGTGTTGTAAAAAGCAAGGACCTACAACCAAGACTACTCTAACCCTGCAAGGTTATCATTCTAAATTGAAGCAAAAAGACCTTCCCAGACAAGAAAAAGCTGAGTTCATCACTATCAAACCAGTATTATAAGAAACATTAAAGGTGTTTCTTAAGGAAAAAGAGAACACATCAATAAAAAGGTACCTATCA
Organism: Pteronotus mesoamericanus; assembly: GCF_021234165.1. NCBI lineage: Eukaryota > Metazoa > Chordata > Mammalia > Chiroptera > Mormoopidae > Pteronotus > Pteronotus mesoamericanus. Next base: position 9,594,070 of record NW_026555076.1, on the reverse strand, counting down.
ATAATCACTTTAAATGTAAATGGATAAAATGCTCCAATCAAAAGATACGGGGTAGTTGAATGGGTAAGAAAACAAGATAGATAGATAGATAGATAGATAGATAGATAGATAGATAGATAGATATCCTGTCTAAAAGAGACCCACCCCACACACACAGAATAAAAGTAAAAGGATGGAAAAAGATATTTCATGAACATGGAAACAAAAAGGGGGGAGTAAGCTATACTTTTATCAGACAAAAATGGACTTTAAAACAAAGGCTATAATAAGAGACATAAAAGGACATTACATAATGATAAAGGGATCAACCAAACATGATCATATACCTTGTAAGCATTTGCACCCAACATAGGAGCACCTAAATATCTGTAGCCTGGCAGAAGTAAGGCCTGCTTGAGTGAGGTTGGTAGGGTAGTGATATGGGTGTAATAATTTATAGTTTTAATTTGAACATTTCATCTACATTTTACCAAAAATTCAAATAATGAACACCTATCCTTCTCAAACTATTCCAAAATTTCAAAAAGGGAAGACTCCTAAATTCATTTTATTGGCCAGCATTATCCTGATTCCAAAACCAGATAAAGACACAACACAAATAAATTATAAGCCAATATCCATGACAAACACACAGGCCAAAATCCTCAACAATATATTAACAAACCAGATCCAGCTATATATTAAAAAGATTATAAATAATGATCAAATGGAACTGATTCTTTGGATGGAAGGTTGGTACAATATCACAAATCAATTAACATGATATGCCACATAAACAAAATGAAGAAAAAAATCATTTTATCATATAATACAGAAAAAGCTTTTTGACAAAATCTAGCACCCATTCATGATTAGAACTCTTAGCTAAGAGGGAATATAGGGACTACACCTTAACATTTAAGACCATATATGACAAACCCACAGTCAACACTATATTCAATGGGCAAAAACTAAAAGCACTTCCCTTAAGATCAGGAATAAGGCAGAGATGTCTGCTTTCACCGCTCTGATTTAACCTAGTACTGAAAGTCCTCACCACAGCAATCAAACAAGAAAAAATAAAAGGCACCCAAATTGTGGGGGGGGGGGGGGGAGTAAAGCTGTCATTATTTGCACATGACATGATACTATATAGAAAGAATCCCAGATTCCACAAAAAAAAACAAAAAAACACTATAATGAATGAATTCAGTAAAGGAGGATACAAAATAAATATTCAGAAATCAGTTGCATTTTTATGCACCAGTAATGAACTATGAGAAAGAAAAACTAAGGAAACAATCCCACTTACAATTGCACCAAAAGACAATAAAATACCTACAAATAAATTTAACTAAGTAAAAGACCTGTACTTGAAAAGCTCTAAGATACTGAAGAAACTGAAGGCACAAATAAATGGAAGCTACACTGCTCATAGAATTAACATTGGTAAAATGTCCATATTACCCAAAGTAATCTATAGATTCAATACAATTCTTATTGAAATACCAATCGTTTTCCTCACAGAACTGGAAAAAATAAACCAAAATTTTATATGGAACCACAAAAAACCTCGAATAGCCCCAGCTATCTGGAGAAAAAAACAAAGTTGGAGGCATCACACTACATGATATTAAACTACACTCCCAAGGCTACAGAAATCAAAACTGCATTGTACTAGCATAAAATCAGACACATAGATCTACAGAAAAGAATAAAGAGCCCTGAAATAAAATCGCACCTCTAAGGTTGATTAATATATGACAAAAGAGGCAAGAAAATACGAAGGGGGTCAAGACAGTCTACTGAATAAATGGTGGTGTGAATACAGACAGATAAATGCAAAAAAAATAAAAGTAGGCCACCTTCTTAGACCATATAGAATAAACTCAGAACAAAGACAAACATAAGATTCAAAACCGTAATTTCTAGAAGAAAACATAGACAGTAAAATCTCTGACCATCTCCTGGGGCAAGAGAAAACAAAATAATGGGACATCAAACTAAAAACTCTGCATTGCAAAGGAAACTATCAACAAAATGAAAAGACAACCTACTGAAGGTGAGAAAATACCAATAACACCTCTGATGGGGTAAATACACAAAATTCATTAAGAACTCAAACAAAAAAACAATCTAATTAAAAAATGGGCAGAGGACCTGAACAGACATTTCTCCAAGGAGGATATACATATGGCTGGTATATGAAAAGACGCTCAATGTCGCTAATCAGAGAAATGCAAATTAGAACTACAATGAGATATCACCACACCTGTCACATTGGCTATCATCAATAACCCAACAATCGTTGGTGAGAATGTGGAGATGTAACACCAGTGCACTGTTGGTAGGAATGCAGATTGTTGCAGCCACTATGGAAAATATCATGGAGGTTCCTCAAGAAATTAAAAATGGAAATGCATTATGACCCAGCAATTCCACCCTGGGTAAGTATCTGTAGAAACCCAAAATACCAATTCAAAATAATATACGTGTATTTTCATCGCAGATTGTGGTACATATATACAATGGTATTACTCAGCCATAAAAATAATAGAATCTAACCATATGCAACCGCATGGATGGACCTAGAGGGCATTATGCTAAGTCAGAAAGACAACAAATGCCATAGATTTCACTTCTATGCGGAATCTAAAGAACAAAATGAACGAACAGAAACAGACTCATAGACACAAAGAACAGACTGACGGTTCCCAGAGGGAGGGGATGTTCTGGGAGTGGGTAAAAAATATGAATGAATTAAGTACAGATTGGTACTTACAAAATAGTCATTGGGATATAAAAGCAAGCATAGGATATATAGTTAATAATATTGTAATAACTATGTATGGTATTAGGTGGCTACTGGAAATATCAGGGGGAACACTTTGTAAAGCACAGAACTGTCTAACCACTGTTGTACACCTGAAACTAATACAATACTGAATGTAAACTGTAACTGAAAAAAGTGTTTAATGAAAATTTTAAAAAATTCGACATCTGGGGAAAAAAAATTGTTAGGATGCCCATACTACCCGAAGCCATCTATATTAAGTACAATCTGATGTCCTGGCTTGTGTGGCTCAGTGGACTGAGTGCTGGCCTGCAAACCAGAATTGCTGGTTCAATTTCCAGTCCAGGGCCCATGCCTGGGTTACGGGCCAGCTCGCCAGTAGGGAACGCATGATAATTGACCACACATTGATGTTCCTCTTCCTCCCTCCCTTCCCCTCTCTAAAAATAAATAAAATCTGAAAAAATAGTAAGTACAATCCAACTAAAAATTTTAAGGTATTTTTACAGGAAAAAAAAAACCCCTCTAAAATCTGCATGGAGGCACAAAACACCTTGAATAGCCAAAGCAATCTTTGAAAAAGAACCAAGCTGAAGGCACTGTACTTCCTGATTTCAAACATTATAAACTATAATGGTCAAAATTATGGTATCAGCATAAGCGTATAAACCAATTAATCAGACTAGAGAATCCAGGCCGGGGGGTGGGGGGAGCCTTGAATATAACCTTAGACAAAGGAGCTAGCTGCTCAAAGGAGATAGTTTATCTCCAAAAAATGGGGTTGGAAAACTGGGACAACCACATGCAGAATGAATACTGAAACTGACTCAAGAGAACAGACTGATGATTGAGAGAGGGTTGGGGGGGGGGAATGAGTGAAAAACAAGAAGGAACTGAGTAGTACAGATTGGTAGTTACAAAACAGTCACAGGATGTAAAATACAGAATAGGGAATATAGCCCACATTGTTAATAACTTAAAATATCAGGGAGGTCACTTTGTAAAGTATGATTGTCTAATCACTATGCTGTACATCAGAAAATACAAAATATTATTGAATGTAAACTGTAACAAAAAAATTACTGGCTGAAAAAGACACTAAGCTTCTTAATACCCAAAATACAAAACATAGGCTAACATCTAAATGACTGGACACTTTAGGAAAACCCTCTTCTTAGGAAGCTTGAAGGAAAAATGTTTAATATCCTTAACCTACCATTATTGTTTTAAACATTAATTTATGTTTTTTCCAAGAGATGAGGTAGCTTCTTCAGAAATATCAAATTAAAATGTGTGTGGAATTTGATTCTATCAGTTACTACCTTGTAATCTTGGGCAAGTTATTAGCTTCTCTAGGTCTGTCTTCCTATCTGTAAAAATAGGAAGTCAGCTGGTGTGACTTGGAGTATTGTCCTGTGAGCCAAAAGGTCAGAGGTTCGATTTCCGGTCAGGGCACATGCCTAGGTTACAGGTTCGGTCCCCTGTTGGAGCATGTATAGGAGGCAAACCAATCAATGTCTCTCTCCCTCAAACTGCTCTTCCCCTCTAAAATCAGTAAGCATGTCCTCAGGTGAGGATAAAGAAAATTTTTTTTTAAAGTGGGATGTTATAAGAGGATAAAATAGGTCAATGTATGGAAGCACAAAGTACCTTTACATATTAAGTGCATAATATGATTTATAATTTCTTATAACTATTATTTTAGGAAAATGACTTCAATATTACTTACCAGTTTAACATTTTGGTTATATGCCTACATCTTAGAAATTCATCAGTTTAAGAACTTACAAAAGAAATCCTTAGATTCTAACTTGTGTAACTTACTGATGATTCTAAATAAAATATCATTGAAATGACTTACCTTATATTACCAACTCCTTTAATTAAAGGCAGTGCTGAAAACAGAACCACAGTTTTAACTGTTCTTTCCTTTCTACCACACTTCCAAGATTTTAACACTTAGGCTTTATTGTTCAAATAAACAAACTACTAATATAGAATGCATGGGAAAAAGTTATGACAGTAAGAATATAAAAACAGTACACTGATAGCTTTAAATATTTTCCAAGAGTGAAGTTCCTAGGTCCCCACTCCAGGCCAATAAATATAGTCAATGGAGAACTGTGATTTGGTATACAGGTATAACCCAAGAACCTGAAATGGAAGAAAATCTTTCTTAAACTGTTTTCTTGTATGAGTCTTTTATTTTATATGGCTTTGTTACCATTGGGAGGAATTGATGGTTAACTTAAAATATGTAACTATAAGAGGATTGAATTTTAAAGTAAAGTAGAAAACATCCATAAATTTGTTCACTAACAAAAGTATTATAACAGAAAACCATAAAGAGTCCTCTGACCAGAGTAGATCCTAAAATGTTACCACAGAGGAATAAATGCTTAAGCAAAATATCAACATAATTCCACTGCATATCATTAGTTCTTACATTAGAAATAGAAGTAAGCTTTTAATATAACTGGCCTAGGTCAATCATTTCTGCTAAAATATGTAAAAAAAGACAATGGGGTTCCTACAATTCCTAAACACATAGCATTTTTATGTCCACCAATGTGTTAAGAAAACAAACTTGCATCCAGACAACAAAGAAATACAACTGATGTCAATCTTTACCAATTTATTTTATACAAAACAGTAGCAATGTAGAATATGGGGATTATCTTCTGCTGCCACACACGCAAGTTGTGAACATTCCAAGCCAATGTTTACAGTTTGGAGGGGAAGGCTAAACAATAGCATCAACCATGCTACTGAACATGGGAATTTTTTTATTGAAAAAGATTAAAAATTAGATAGCAATGTCTTCATAATATTGCTCTCATCATTGAAGACTGAAGAAAAATAAAGTCACTTAAGATTTAAAAAAAGAGGGAAAGGGTGAAACCAAGAGGCTGCCATACAGTCAGACCATCATACTTCAATAATTGCATACTTGATAGCAGCATTATTTTTACTGAACCGTGTGCAACTACAGTTAGAAACACATCAAAGCAAAATATCATGGCAGTCATCAATCAAAATCCAAAAGAAGAAAAGCAAACAAAGAAGTAACTCTAGGATGAACACACTATAAGTAGATGAACATTTACGGAGAATGAATCAATATCTACATCTGTGGACTGTTCCATTCTGCCCCAATAAAAGTGTCAACTCAAATTGTCAACTGTGCATTTTTTGGAGGATTTGAGTTTTTTCCAGTTCTTATTATACTGCATGCTTGGAACAAAAAGGGTCATAATAAATCCTTCTACACAATGAACTTTAAGTAGACAGCTGAAAATAAATTTACTACTTGTAAACACACACAAAAAAAAAATACAAGATTTTTTTTATCTTTAAACAATCAGTGCTTCCAAAAGCACATTATCTTCTGTATCGACCTCTTTCCCCTCGGTCTCTGTCCCGATCACATAATCGTTCTCTTTCTCTTTCTCTATCACGTCCTCTATCTCGCTCTCTGTCTCTTCTGTTGTCTCTGGGGCGGTCCCGCTCTCGTTCCCAATCTCTTTCACGGGGTCTACTTCTCCGACCACTGACAACAGCTTGTGTGCGACGAAGGAAATCATCCACCCTCATATCATAATCGTGCTAGAAAAGGTAAGAAATTGTTTAGGTATGTCAAAAATTGAATAAAATTTATGAGTCTCTATACTGTAATTACTGTCTGGTAAAAAGAATCTAGAGAAATGAACTAATGCATTAATTCACAGAAAGTAATTCTGATATTAAAAACAAAATTTTGAATGTTTTAAGTAATTAGATACTTATTATCTCAATTAAAAAATTATTCCATGCAGTTTCCTAATGTAACTTTAATGACTTTTCCATCCAATCCCTTAAATAAGATTTAGGCCAAAGTAAATCACCTACTAATGACCATCAAGCTCATCATGCATATATGCTGACAATTATGCTAAATGTCATCAATGTTTTTCTGTTAACAGGTAAACCCTACTGATAATCTTCTCCTTGATTCTAAGATACAACTCTTAAGATACAAACTAAGATACAACTCTATCCTCTTAAGGTGAAATGAAGAATTCTCACATCCTAGATTTTCTTTCCAACCAAACCATTGTTGACGACAAATAATATATGAAATTTGAAAAATTTCAAGAAAATATGTACTTCAGGTAAGACTGTGGATTCCACCACAGCTAGTAAGTAATACTTACTGAGGAGTACAAGAGCAAGATGAATAACTGTCTTAGGTGATACAAGCTGTCTTTGTCACTAACACTAAGCTTGACCCCTGCTCTAGCTTTCTACTCTTAATTCTCAACTCACCTTTACTTACTGAACTTAAGTCTCTTTTCAAAGGTCAACATAATGTACCAAATAGAAGATTCAAAAACACAATTACAATTACCTTTCATATGTAATGAATATGTGTCATATAAGCATTAGTCAGGATTCTCAAACTGTTTTTACTGAATATGAAAGGTCCTAATATAATATGATTTTGAAGAATTAATACCTTTGTTAGGATAAGGTAGTGATTTTCAACACGTGTGCTGTAAGAATTTTTAAAACATGCAATACCTGACTTTTTAGTCAGGCTCACTGAGCTTTTTTTCCCTGAGACTGTCAAATAAAAAAATGACAACAGCCAGAACAAAATAGCCATCCAGTGTGAATGTCTTAAACCATAAATATGCAGGTTATATAACAGTTGCATCCTACTGGTCATACTGATTGTAAGGTTGCGTCCACTTGGTTATTTCTTGGTACCAGAAATCCTTATATACAAATATAGACAGCACCTGATTTCTTAAAAAGTCACTTTGTAAATTCAATTAAAAAAATAAGCGACTTTTTTTGGAACAAAAAGGGCAGGTAATTACTACTATTATTTTGTAAATCGATCAAAATTGTAACTATTATTTCTTGCTGTGCCACAGAATTTTAGTAGGTTATGTGTATCACGAGAAACACTGAGATAAGGAAATAAATGAAAACAGATGAAAGTACCTCAACGATAAGCAAGGAAATTACTGGGCAGATCACCCTCACAAGTGTGCATACTCTTTGTCTAACCGGGAAAAAAAAAGGATGTTTATTTGACCCAGCACAAACTCCATCTCAAGTGGGTATGTGCACGCATGTGTGCTGGGAGTTAGTGGTTGGGTGGGTGAAATCCCAAATTGTATAGCCTATCTTAAAAGCCAAACTACCTTTCTAAGGCTACCAAACTTACATACAAAGGTATTATACTAACAAGTGCCAGGAGACAATTTCACTTTTAAAAATGTAAGTACTGTTAGGGAAATACTGAATGCCATTTAATAAAGTCAGCCTCATTAGTTTAAAAAAATAAACTCAAACTAGGGATTATCTTTCATTCATCCTTTTTTTAAGTGGTAAAAAAAGCTTTCATATCAAATTATTAGAACTAGTAACTATTAAAGTACAATCTACTCTTCTGCTACATCATAACATGTTTGTCATATGCTACCATCCTAAGAATCAGAGATATGGAGGTGAAACGATTCTTTTGGTTACTAGTTTTAAACAAAATTTGGTAGAAACAAATGACTAAATGAGATCGGAAATTTATCTGTTAACTAAATATGCACCATCTATCCTATGAAAATTGAGTCCGTCAGAATATACAAAAATCTTAGAAATACGTACTTGCAATAATAATAATTACAAAATAATAAATGAAGACACAAAATATCGTAGTATATCATACCCCTAGGACATAACCTAAGAGCTGTATTTGTATGTATGAGTTACCTCAACTTAAGCCGTTTGTTTAACTAGTAAGAGAGATACAGTCCATTTAAATAATCCAAAGGGATTAGCCATTTTTAATAAAAAAACAAGTTATGAATTACTCCAAAACTGTTTGCAGTAAGAATATGAAACAGTCTACCGTTCAAAATAACATGGTAGCACCTACATTTAAATTATCTACAATTCTAAGTAGTTTCCTCACACTTTTGCCTTCTCATGCACTTACTACTCGTTTATCTCTGTATCTTGCTTCATGTGGTACTGGATGATGTCCTGAGTAAGGGGGATGAGCTTGAGGAGGTGGAGCATGGTGCTGATAGTAAGGATGGTGTGGAGGTTGTTCCATTCCTGGATAAGGAGTCTAAAAAAAACCCCAAAACACAAAAGCCCTCTTCCATAAGTATGTACCAAACATCATAAACAAACCACTCTTAGGATCCCCCTACTTAAACCACCCATCCCAAACAAATATTTAATCTGTACTAGCCATCAACTGTGACAGTATAAAGGTTCTTCCAAATACCTTATGTGCTTGTTGGGAATATCTCCATAATAATCTTTAGTTACACATCTTTTGAGATTTAACATGCTTATACTTTAATACAGTATCATTTAAATACTAATAGAAGTAACAAACCCTTACATACTATGAGTCAACATTGTCCTCAGCACTTTACATGTCTCATTTAATTTTCACAGTAACCCTATGAGATAAGCACTACTATTCCTATTTTACTAAAGGGGAAACTGAGGCACCAACAGGTTAGGCAGCTTGCTTAAAATCACAGTATAATAAGGGGTTGAAGCTGGGACACAACATGGGGCTCTAGAATCAGTCATTTTAACCATGATTTAAAAATCTATTCTTAAAAATAAAAAAAAATCTTCTAGTAGCTAGTAAACTTTTAAATTGATTGTAAATTAAGGGCAATTCAAAGGTTAGTTACTTCCCTTGTTAGTGTCAAGATGTTATTAAATTTTTGTTTTAAATTTCATAGAATCTAAAGGAAAAAAAAAAACAACTTTGTAACATCCATCTGTATACAGGCCCTTAAGTAAAAAAAAAAAAACGTCAGATAAAGGGGCTACATTCAGGCAGTATTTTTTTTTTCTTTTAAGGATAAAAAAATAATAACTATTTAAATTTCCAAGTTTTTTATTTTTGGGGAATGCTTCAGCTATCCCTGATACCTTAAAATGTACTCTAATACCCAGTTTTCATAAAGGAAAATATTAAAAATTAGAAATAGGATTTAATTAACCTTATTTTATATAGTGAGTTTACTGATTAGGGTCAGGCACTATACTAAAGCTTGCACTATTTTTTAAGTTTAGCTTCTTACCATTCCTATGAGACTGACACTATTCCATCTAATATTAAGCCACACAAGGATAGGTACAATGTCCATTTCGCTCACCAGTGGATAACCAGAGCAGGCACAGTGCCTTGCAGAGAGTATGTACTAAATATTAGTTTGATGAGCAAAGAATGAATGAATGCTTACTGAGTTTTACACTGAAGGAAAACTAGGAAATTATAAAATTTGCCCAAGTCAGAATTGAGACGGTAAGGTATATGAACTCAGGCAATGCTGGTACCACTAGCCACCTAAAATAAGAAGCCATAACCCTTATTAAACCTGTTATCAACACAAGTCAAAATATTCATTAGTCTTTAGTTTTAAAAACAGCAGACAATTATTTACTACCAGAGATGTGTATTTTAGTCTCTTAATAGGTAACCGTTAAGAATGATTTTGATATAAGCAATCAAAATACACAGAACTGCAAATAAAGTTAAATTACTTGCAAAAATAGAATACAAACCATTCCTTGCCAAGGTGGTGGTGGTCCCATGTTATGAAATTCCCTCACATAATCATTGTAGGACTAAAATAAAAGATGATAATGTCAATAACAAATAGAAATAAAACCCAAAACTACAAAATAAATCAAATCTTGATTTTATGTACTTTTAACATACGAAATAAAATGCTTACCCCATTTAAAAACACATCTCGGCGAACTCCTGAAAATCGTCTGTTGGGAATAAGATTTGTGAAACTAAATTCAGGTAATTCATAAACTAGTTCCAAGAATGTAATTCAAAACTAAGCAAGAGTGAACCAAACTTACCTGTCTACTTCCTGGTATCGTGGGTCCTTTAAATACCCTGTTCAAACATCAAGCATTTTAGTAAATGAAATTTATAGTTTTTATTATGGCATCATAATTAAACCTTCCTTACCACTCATCTCAATTCTTCCCATGAATACTGTGATGCTATTAAGTCACACTATTATTGTATTATTCCATTTTCAGATTTTCTTCTCAGATTACATGATAATCTAGGAAGTAATAATTTACTGGTATCACAGAATTATATACTGGTAGAGGTTTTCAATATGGATCTTCTAAATCCACACCCCAATTTTCGCTAGATAATTTCTTCATTCTGCACCATAAGGAAAGTAAGGGCAAAGGAATTATCTTGAGGACACTGCAACAGAATTTCTTTAAGACAAATGTTTACCTTCTACCTGAGTATACAGTCTTGCTAGGTCAGCCACAGACACTTTATAAAAATGCAAACTTAAAGGGAAGAAAAACAAAAACTGCAAAAATAAAGATGTATAGATTTTAAATGAAAGAACCATGGCAATAAAAATATTTTTCCACCACCTTTTAGTAAGGTCTCAGCATATTAAAATGTAAAAAATTTAAGTGGCCATTTTATTGGAGAAAAACTAATTTCACTCTCTGTAATATCCCATTTAGGAGAAGAGTAAGTCTAAGCCACTTGTTATATAACAGTGTTGTTATGCTCACTAACACCAATTTCCAAATTGCCTAATTCTTATGAATGTATCACAATATTAAATAAATATCTTCTTACAAATACAGCTTTCATTTTTTTTTTTAATCTGTTTAGGGAAAGACTAACTAAAAAGCTGGTTTTTAAGTTACAAACAAAATATTTCCCATTCTTCTCTAAAAACAAAGTTAAAAGATTTTTATTTAGAAAATAAAGCACACTTTCAATTTCCAATCAAAGCTATATACCACTTGAAATACTAAACGTCATAGGAAAAAGCAGTGTATGATTATTGCTTTCCCTAACTATACCTAACCTTTTGCAGTAATTATATATTAGCAATATCCGATAATTAACAGATTTTAAGATAATGAGTCACACTAGAATAAATTAGACAACCTTAATAAAGGAGAGGAAGCTGCTAGGTGAGAACTATTAATAATTTTCTAAAGTTTAAGAAGTCATGTCCTAGTTTTCTCACTTTTACAACTATAAAATTACAAGAGAAGTTTTTGTGTTTTTGATTTTTAATAATTTTAAGTCAAATATCTGCAGGATTATAAAATATTAACCTGGTCTTTGGTGAAACTCAGGGGCATAGTCAATCCTTGGTTTCTTTCTGCTGTTATGAATATCATAATCTTCTGGTCGACGCCTACACAAATTAGACATATTAGAAATTAAACCAAAAACTGCTGGGAGAACAAATAGCAAAGCAAGAGTTTCTGACAGAAATAAGTACAAAAAGCTGCCCATTATTTCCTTTAAAATAACACCCGAATTTGTTTAAGTAAATAATCTTAAAATGTCTACATTTTAATTTCTCAAATTACTATAAATCAATCTTTAAGTAGACTGTTGGAAGTAGATATTCTCTGAAATCCTCAGGCTAGGATGAGATGCTGGAAAGAGGAATCTGCTCAAAATACATAAATTACATTTTAGTACTCTAAACAAAAGTAAGTGATTCACCCTAGAACTAATTTAAATATCCAGTTTAACAATGAATGCACTTTCCCAAATAAAGTCTCCGTTCAGGTGAGAAAGGAAAAAATTACTCTATCATTACACAATAGGTAACTTTAAAATCTATATATTTAAACTTAGTAACGTCATTTTAGGGTCTCAACAAAATTAAGAATTTAAATATTTTTCTTCTCTTTGCACAAAATTATACTTTCCATATCATCATACAGAAACTTTGATAACTTATAAAAGTGACTTTACAGGAATGTTTTGAAATTCTTAATACTACGAAAAATAAATTGCTATATTTAATAACATTTAGGAATTAAGGGAATTTCTTCCAGAGACAATGCCTTAAAATAAAACTGGCAAGTAATGGGGCAGAGTTTTAACAGAGTTCATAAAAGGAGTTCAAAGTATATTCTTTAGAAGGTAAAATTTTACTCTCTGCAGTGTTGCTCTCTACTGTCTTCCATAAATCTTAATGTTTAATGTAATACATAATTTAGTACACTTCATTTTAATTAGCATTTAAAAAAGAGCTACACAAACTTTTTAAATATCCAAGCTTTTTAAGTAACAAATATCTTTTTACCCTTAATGTCTAAAAAAACTCTATCAAAAACTGTCAAATCTGGCATCACTAGTCTTCCAGCTATTTCTGAGTTATCAATTGCTTTCATTAACCTCTGCAACACAAGTTCACGGAAACTTAAGTGCAATTACCCCAAGCCCCACCCCCAACAGAATAAAACAGTTGCATCTACAATAAATAAAACTAAGAAAATTAAAAGCTGGTTTAAAAAATAAACATACCGCTTTCTTGTAGTTTGGGGAGTGCATTTACGACCGGTATAAAACATGATAGTAACAGTTCATACAGTAGTCCAACTACTGACTTTAAGCTGTAAGCCACATACATATATGGAGGCCCTGGCAGGCTTGAGAGAAGGTGTAGTGGTGTAATAAGTATAGTTTGCAGTCCATTGCAAAACTGAGGTAAAAACTTCACTTGTATGTACTGTATTGCACTGGAAACCTCTTAGCTTAAAACTTCAAAAGACATCTTGGTGCTCAGTCCTTTTAGGCCAGAAAATAAGGGGGCTCTGCCAGGTTTCCTCCTACCTACGCGACAGTGTCCTTTTTAAGCTCAAAGGAATAGGGACTCTTGTTGGATTATCTGTACCTACCACAGGATGTTTCCATCAAAAGGAAACTTAACCAAAGGTTTCATCCCATCAACCATACATCCAACAGTCTTTAGCAGAATATTTTAGATTAGCTGTATGCAAATCTATACAGGGGAAGGTGTTGGGTAGAAGGGCTTAAATCAGTCCTTTGCAAAGACTTCTCCAATTCTGTAACAAGTTAAACCCCCTTTTCCTGGAAAATGATGTTTAGTTCATAAAGTAGTGATCAATAACCGTGGCGATCCTCTAAAAAACACTTTTAAGTCCACAGGTACTGCCAGCATCTGGAAAAGTTGTAAACAGACACAGCAACAGCCCTTCGTTTTGGTTTGTTGCCGGGTCTCCCAGGGCCACGTGATCCCCTTTGGAAAGGACCTATTTTCAGAAGCTCAGCAAGATGTATGAATTCACTGGGTACATGTTAGAGAATATCTGGCAATGGGGTTAACACATCACGGTGATAAAATTTGAAACAGTCCCAATAATGCTCCTCTTGAATATCAAAATAACTTAAAATATTTTATCCTCTAAATGAGGCGTCATCTTCTGAAAAAATATTAGTGATCCTTTATAAAAGTCCCATATCTCATAAGGCTTATCCAGAGACACACCTGCAAAAAAAGGCTTTTTACAAAATATTAACATTTTGTGAATAAAGACTTCCTCCTCTTCCTCTTTTCTAGCCTGTTTTTAGCAACAAAGGCCTACCTCATTTCAATTTTATACATTGTATTATCAGAATATCAACTATTCTAAACTGGATAATACTCTTTAGCAAATAATTTTTCTGCATAAGGAAAGATCCCCATTTTCCTCTTGAAAAATGACTGAGATCAAGGTGACCATGTGAAATCCTCAATGAAGCCACAAACTAGTCCATGCAGCTTGATTTGAGGATTTTCTCTTTCTTCTTTACCGCAGGACAAACTTTTGACGAATCACATTCCTCCATCATGTTATTCTGATACATGTGCCTACTATCAGTCCAAAGAACGTTTCTAACCTTCCCACATCCCGGACTGGTTCTCGACGGGATGGACGTCCTCTTGATCGGGGCTGAGAATGCATTCTTCTCTTGTGACGCATTTTATGAATGACCTGATACAAGTCAATACTTTCATCAGGGGGAAATAGAAGACAAAGCTGGGTTCCACATTCGAGTTCAATTTCCTAGAATAGGAAAGTAGTAAAGTACAAGATGAAGATAGATGAAACTTTCATTAAACTTGTGTTTTCCTGATGTACAAGAACAAAAACAGTGTTTTGGAGGTTTCCTTCCCGAAACTGACGGTCACATGGGATTCCAATTAACTTCTTTGAAAGGTTTAAGCTTTTCAACATTGTCTCCTGTCTTCAATAAGGGTACAACTAAAAAGTATAGAACTGCCAAAGTTAAATATATAAATGTAATTGTTTAAAATTGAGACAACTGCCCTCTGCAGATTAGTTCTTTGCACAAAGCACAGAAATATCAGGACAAAGGTATCCATCCATCTCAATATAGTAGAGGAAAAATATGTCATGTTAGTGTGCGCCAACAACTTCGAGAATTATAAACTGCTAACTGCACTAAAATCCATTAGATTAACTACAAAAGCATAATAACCTGTGCAATTTTAAAAATTAAGTTTTATTTTCCAATTACCAACACTTCACTTATGAGCAGTGAAAACTTACTGTTTCTGGTTCAAAATCACCTACAGAAACTATGAAAATCAAAGGTTTGAGTTTATTTTATATAACTGCACATCCTGAATTTCATTTGCAGACCTGACAATCTCAGTACATATACTGATCTTTTTATAAAGCTCCCTTCTATTCAGAGAACATGAGCAAAGATGTTAACTGGCATTTCTAGGTTCAGAATATCAGTAATAATGTAATGAAAACTCATTTAAAATCAGGCAATTTCTCTTCAAAAATTTTTCCTTCAATTTTATTAATGAAAGCACCATATAAAGCTTCCAAAATTAGTGGAGGTCTTCTTAATCAGTCATAATCACAGTAATAGTAAGCTACAAATAAGACCATTTTCCGTTAATACTGCACACATTCATTCAGAAAGTTTAAAATGTCCCTCAATAAAGATCTTAAAAAGTGTTGATTAAATGTGTTTTTAAAAAAATCAATTAAAATAACAAACCTGTCCATCACGTCCAATCTTTACTGGTTTATGTTCATTCCAAGGATTGGTGAGATGAGCCGACTTAGTGAAGGGTAATTCACGCCTAAATATGAAGTAATAATAATTATATTCTTTTGCAGAATACTTTAAGGACCTTATGCTTCCAGTAGTCAATTCCTCTGTTAATCTTGATTTAAATGTGACTAAAAATTTAAGAACCACTTAGATTGGTAGAGCTATTCCCCAGAGACAGAGCCCCTTCAGAAATACGCTCTATGTTATCCATTTTGAGTGCTCTCAAAAACAGCTAAGTAACATAGTGCTTAAGAACATGTGCTCAAAAACCAAGACAATTTGGAATTTGAGTTCCAGCTCTCTCTCTCTCTCTCAACTTCTGAGTTTCTTCATCTTATAAACAAGGATATATATCACTTCCTACTTCATATTTGTTTTAAGTAGTTTGCAAATGAAATGACACATCAAATGTTTAGTATATTTCTTGATTCTGTACACTGAGAAAAATTTTTTTATTAACTGATAAAGAGCAGAACCTTAACTGGGTAGTTAATACCAAATAAAAATAAATGTCCCCTATTCTTGGTTCGGAGCTGCTTTACCAGATTCAAGTGTCTTCCCCATTTCTATAAGGCAATTAATTATTACCCATCATCCATAGAATGGCTCTTAATACAAATGTTTGTTTATAAACCTATGTATTTGTATGTATTAATTATGCCCTCCACTTACACTACAGTGCAGTATTCTAGTATATAATTTTAAACAAACTCTAACTCCTTCTGAGACATAAGGCAAAATGGTCTCCCGAACTTCAAAAAAAAAAAGATATCCTGTATTCTTGTAGTTCTTTATCAACCTAGCACAATGCTGAAATGCAAACACGACATTTAATAAATACTTGTTAGTTGTCAAGGAGCAATAAAAAATTAACTATATTCAGTAAGTTTTTATCTATTTATCCATAAAGAAAATAATGCCAAAATAAATAAATGCTTTAAGAACTATTGTGGCTATGATACAAATGAAACTGCTCAGCAAAAGGATATACATAAGTGAGTAAGGTAAAGAGCTGTTTTCATCCCTACTCTTTTTTCCACGGCTATCAAAAATAAACAAGCACACACAATTATTTTGTGAAAAGAGTTGACACAATAAATAGAATACAAAAGTTTCATTTTTTTTTAATGTAGATAGTCATATCTCCTTTGAAGAGAAAAATAATCAGAAAATGATTCTTAGAAGTGGCACAGGGGTAAGCTCGAAAGACAAAGAGCCCAGGAAATGCTTCACATAGAATGGTAAAGCAGGTTCAGAACACCTAAAGCAATAAGAAGAGCTCATAGCAAAAGCAAAATGGAGAAGGAAAAGCACAAACAAGTAAGCAAGTAAGCTGGTCCAGTGAACAAGCTATATAACCACTTATTTTAATCTTACATGAATTTCCTTAAAGATGAATACTGAATGCTCAAATTTTGTGTAACATTTTTAAACCTTAGAAAAAATTCTGACATTTACAGGGAAAGAGAAGTGTAACTGAAGTTATAGCAGTATTATAATAAAGTGGCACGCTCTGTGGTGGTAGTGGTGATATGAATGTATGATGGAAGTGGGCAGTAGAGTGTTGGGTATGCCCCCTAAGTATTACTGAAAGTCTAGGGGACTCTTAGTCTAACACACATCTTACTTCACATATCAAAAGTGATTCAAGAGTGCACAGAATATTAGCAAGATGAATGATTTGGGTTTGTACCTCTTTCTGTTGCTAAATACATTTCAAACAAGTTGGCCATTAAGTCAATGAAGAACAACATGAAAACAATAATCTATCAATTAGGCCTACCTTCTATTACTCAGAAACAAATTTGCTTATCAGTAATTTGAAAATAATGTCAAAAGAAGTCACACTCAAAACAATTTGCTGCAACCAATCAAAAACTGGGCAATTATTTTTTCTCCTATTCCTAAGAAAGCATCATCTCCAAATATTTTCCAGTGACATCAGTGATGCTTCTAGTCATAACAAAATGGACTGAAAAGCCTGTCTTTAGACCTTGACAGTTTTATCCATCCAAAAAATATCTATCTCTGTAAAAAAATGGCACCTGTTTTCCCTATAAAATGCCAGATTTTTAATTTTATAACTTTACTGATTATAATTTAATTGTAACCTAATTACAAATTAAATTCTAAGGACTATGAATTTTTTATTTTAAAACTCTGGGTGCAGTGGAGTAGGATTATCACCCACTCTCTCACCACCCTAACATCACAGTCCGACATTATAATTTTTTTCTCATGTGCTATCTCTTTCCATTTTGTTCCATGGACAATTATTTCCGCCTATTACATTTAAGTGACAAACCTTAATTTACTTAACCAGTTTCCTATATGGGAGGATGAGTAATGATGATGTATTTTTATGCATACAGCTTTCTGCTACTCTATTAACAATCAACCTAACACATTATTTCCACTATTGTCATTGCCCATGTATCCTCATAGTTCCTCACTATCCCACAGTAGAGGCTTCACTCCTTAGGTTAGTCACATTACTCCTTAGCCTTGCGTTTTGGCATTCTTTTTACTATCTGCTTCATAAAAAAAAGATGACTCCTTATCCACCCGCAAACCCTCTTGTCCCCCACCCCAGTTTCTGTTTCCATGTTCTTCCTGTGCTAATCCGTCTTCCTGAATGTAAACTGCATGTTTCCTTCTTATGCTTAACCCAATTCCACTATCCCTATCAAAACCCAGCACCTAAGCCAACATATTAATTACAAAATCCTAGCAGGGACCCTTTGAGGTAATTTTTATCTAACTAAAATTGGTTTTATAAATAATAGATTAGTACATGCCATAAAAAGTTCACTTAAATAATTAGCACTATATGTGTTTAAGTAACTTTCTAGGCCCAGATGGAGCCACTTCTGCCCAAGCAGCCATGTCAGCAAACTGAAATGTAGGTATTCTCAACCAACTTCAGGCTTTCTCACCCCACACAAGGTTCACAGTGTGGACAGAGCCAATCAGGTATTTCCTGTTTGTCTCTCCCTTGCTCTTCATTTTTTAGCCTATAAAAGATTTCTGCCGTCTGCTTCATTTTGCAATTCTCCACAGGAGACTGGCCATTTCATTTAGTGTTCAAGTTTTGTGTGTATCACCTAAATTGACTTCTTTAATCATTTTGTAAACAATGTATGATCATTCAGTAAGAACACAGGAGTGGTAGTAGCTCAGTGTTCAAAATACATCTTTTTCTAATGAACATTTTTAAATAATTACTCCAGTTTCAAAAGATCCATTTGCCAACTAATCCTGGTTTGCTTACTTTCTTAAAAAACACAATTTGTTCACAACTAAATTAGTCACCCCCAAAATGTTAGCAAAGTCAAAGAGTATTTTCCCACTCCATAGTAAAAACGACACATTCAATCACTAATATTACATAGATTCATGCCAGATAACATTCCAAATAATTGTCTAATTCATGATAAATTTACTGCTATATTACTAATATGGAGAAGTAAATAAAATACATAAAAGTTTTGACTAAACTTCTCAATTTTCCAACCTACATTAATTAATTAAGGGAGTAAACAAAACAAAGTATACTGATGCTATTTTTATTTTGACATTGTTAAATATTATGATCCAAATCAGTCTAGAAATTAAAAAATAAAAAGGAAAACCAGAGAGAATTATAAATTAAAACTAAACAGCTGTGGAGTTTTAACATTATTCCCAACAGGGAGCCCATTCAAAACAGAGGCAACTTTAATTATCTACATTTGTAACTGACCTGCAAATCCAATCAATTTTAAAGACACCTCCCAACATTTTAGCATTCATTCCTGCTGGAAGCACCCAATGTATAGGAGATCCTCCATGATGTGATTCTGAAGAGAGTCTTGCAAATCCTAAAGGAATCAAATCACAACATAATATAAAAATGCTAATATAGTATATTCAATGTTTTCATATATCCCAATTATTTTTATTCTCACCTTGAAATTTTCCACTCTCTCTGACAGAAAATATTAAGATAACACTCCTTGCAGATCTGAATGCTGCATTTAATTTTTTCTCATTCACTGGCAGCGTGGACCACACGCCCTATACAAATAATGCAAAGATCATAGAGGTTGTAATTAATGTCAATCTTTCATGTTTCCAATTATATTTGCAAAAGACCAAAGCTACTGATATTGTTGTATTTTCAATTCAAGTAAGCTATAATGAAGAGAGAGGTCTTACTTATCAGCTGTCAAAACAATGTAATAATTTTTAAAAAACTAAGGAAAAATATGGAGAAAATTATCGACCTTAACATAATTATTAAAGCATCTAGCATAAATACATGTTTGGGGCTGGGGGCAGGATTCAAATCTTATGGGCTAGAATTCTATGAATAAAAAACAATTACCTACAATTATTTTAATATCCTAGCCATTTACTGAGGTAAAAGCATGTTGTTTGAAGGTGAATCACAACACCTACTTTTTTTGTATTAAAAAACTGTAACAAAATAATTTCAAATTATTATATAAGTAAATCCATAGGTGAAGAATTTATCATTTCCAAGTTTTAGCATTTCCAAGTTTTTCTACTTAAGTTCAGATTTTTATGTATCAACAGTTTCACTTAAGAGACCTGGGTTCTTTACATAGAACCAGAACGAATTTTAAGCAATTTTTTGTTCATGAATATGAGAGAGAATGGGAAGCTAAGGCAAAAACTGTTTTACTGCTCACACTAACTAGCTATCATTCACAGTAAGTGCCTAGTTACTTCTGCCTAACTCCACTCCAGCTGAAAAGAATAAACCTCTACTAGATAGCTATTTGGTACATTATTCCTTCCATATGTAAAGTGTGATGGGTAATCCTCGACTTAAGTAACAAAGAAAGAATATTAATGTCAATAGAAATGTCGTTAGAAAAAATGTTGAACTTTAGCTTTTAATTTTCTAAAAATTAGCAGAAACTACAATTACTCATTTTAAACCAAGAATAGAAAGATATAATAGCTGATGTAATAAACATGTATTTTTGAGGCAAAAACACAAAAAGAAAATTATTATATTACAACATCGTATGGCAACTGGGCATATCCTTTTTGTAAGGCCTGCAGCTGGACTTCAAGCTAATTCTTTCCTTTTCTTCTAAATCCAAGTGACCTTACTTTTAAAAATAAAACATTCTCCATAAAGAAAAGAATTCAAGAAAATCTACAGGTGTAAAACAAGCATCAATATAAAGCAAAAATTGGTTAATTAACAAAACTTTTTAAAAAGTGTTAGTACAAATAATCAACAATTGAATACAGAAGACAAAAATCAACAGAAATCACATCTTTTACATTACAAAGTATAATGCATATACATATATATTCTTCAATATTGAATATGAAACCTCAAAAATCACCTTTAAAAGATTTAAAAGGGCCCTGGCTGGTGTGGCTCAGTGGACTGAGTGCCAGTCTGGGAACCATGGGGTCGCCCATTTGATTCCCAGTCAGGGCACACGCCTGGCTTGTGAGCCAGGTTCCCAGTAGCGGGGTGTGAGAGAGGCAACCACACATTGATGTTTCTCCCTCTCCCTCCCTTCCCTCCGTCTAAAAATAAATAAAATCTTTTTAAAAAGAAAAAGAAATATAACATTAAAAAAAAATTTAAAAGAAAACTCAAATTACTATTAGGTTTCCTAACCAAGCAAAAAACAGACCCTAGTGGCAACTGGGCTCTGGATCTTTATAAAGTTTTCATGAAAAATAACAGTATCTTATACTAATCAGTTCGACGTAATTTCAACTGACGCTAATACCTTAGCTTTGGCAAGAGACACATTCTCATGGTTGTTACTCTTTATGAGAAAAAATCTTGCATCTTGTAGGACATATTTGAGTTTACTCGTTTGATCTGAAAAAAAGAAATCCACATTGATTAAAGAGAGGTCATTTTCACACAAAGGGTACTATAAGCTGTACTAAAATTAGCCCTCCACAACCCAACTTTTAAAGTTCATAATCACCCATTCAACCTGTAAAGCTAAGCCACAAGACATAATAAGGCAAAGCTAAGAAAAGAATCAGCATTTTGCAAGAAGGTAAACCTAATCCAGTAATGTTCCGATATATCAGATTCATACTTAAGTATGAAAAGGACTACAAATTTTATAAATTTCTTTCATCAAGTTATTCTTTTAAAGGTTGATAATAGACCATTATGCTATTAAAAATATATGTGTATATACCATCCATGGTTCCCACAGACTGTAACACATCCTGAGATGTTTGCTATTGCTCTAAAAGATATGCAGTAAATGAACATGGAGATCTATTTAAGATCACATTATTTTTCATTAATATATCAGAACATTACTACATTAAAACCAACTATTAATGGAGAACCAATAAGGCAAAACAATGACTTTATGCAGCATGCAATGAAAACAATTTCAAATTTAAATGATACCTTTTCGGACAGCACGAACGGAAGATGATAATTTCTCATGCTTCTTTTCTGAACCTGTATTTAGCCAAAGTACATTTGTTCAGATTGAGCTTTAATAGAGATAAGACAAAATTTCTACAGTCTTGTCACATCAAGTTCTCATTCAAGACAAATTATTCTTCCTGGCGCACCCACACACACAAAAAAAAAATACTTCTCAATGTGTACGAGTGTTTTGCTTTTTGGGTTGTTTGGATTTTTAAGAATATGTATATTTGAACAGTTTCCCACTCAGAAAACTAGTCACTGAATCATCATCTTCCAAGGGAAAAAAAAAAGTGAAATTCCACTTAAGCAGTAACAGAACAGGATTAAAATAATAAGAAAAAGCTTAGTTTTCTCTAGAATTATTACACTGAACATGCCATCAACAAGTTCATACTAAACTACAGCCTCCACACACTTTCTACAGCAGATTACATTAGAATCAGTCGCATACGATCACAAATAAAGGTAAATGAGAATACCTGCATATGACTCTGATGCAGAGCTTCCACTTCTATCAAAAACAATTGGAGAAATGCCTCTAGCTCTCTTTCTCTCCTTCTTTTTCTCATCTAAAAAGAATTAAACAAGATTTTAAAAAACATTACAGCACAGGTATAGGTAACAAGAACATATCACTTTGTATCATGTTTTTTACATTAATACCTAAGTATTAATCATTACTAATCTCTCTGCTGCTTACTCCATTACCTCAGAATGAGGTGTTCCATGTCAAACACACTGTTCAAAAACTAAGGCTATTTTGTTTCTCCCACCAATTCCAATCAAATAAAAACACATGCCCATAATTGTGAGCTCTTTATCCTATAAAGGCGTCTCGAAAAGTGTTCGAGGGGGAAACTGCAAAAAAAAATCCCAACTTTTTCTTCAATAAAATTTACTTATCTATTAATAGATCTATTAATATGAAACTGCAAAAAAAAAATCCCAACTTTTTCTTCAATAAAATTTACTTATCTATTAATAGATCTATTTAGAGGGGTGGTTAAGGCAACTTGGCCAGTGTCCTACAGTTTCTGTGTAGTAGAACCTAGTTTCAAATCCCTTCCATGTATCAGGCTCCACTGTTTTAGGTCCTCTTTTTTTTTTAAAGTATACTATGAGTCTTCATAGCAATTCCAACTCATTCTTAGATGTCTAATGAACTCCAGACCCAAAGCTATTGAACTGTTTAAAAAAACAAACTATAGTAAAATAAATGACTCTCTTCTGGTGGCCGTTGCTTGTTTTGATGTCTTCCAGTCTTCTTGATCATTTCCTTCCTAAGTTACTGTTCTTATCAAATTCAATTTAAAATTTATTCCTAAAATCTGAATGACTTCCTGTTTATTTCTATTAAAAAGGTGCATTACCTGTCACATATGAAAACTACTTCAGGCTTCATTTGGAACTTAGTAAGCATGTAAATGAGGACCTAGGATGGAACAAGGTTCTCCTGTCTCTATCTACTGGTATTTTAATTATACCATTATAAGCTTCTTTTCAGCTAGGAAATAAGAATGAATATGAAAGGAGAAAATGTATTTTAATACATAAAAAAACAAAGCTGAAACATAATCATCAATGATTTTGCATACAATTTCCTCTTACAGAATGACTCTGCAGAGTTAACTATTTTAAAAGCTTTAAATAAATTATCTCCCTTCATCCTCCTAACAAGCTCGTAAGATACAGAATGCCATTATTCTCATTTACAGAAAAAAAACATCTATTTAGAGGGGTGGTTAAGGCAACTTGGCCAGTGTCCTACAGTTTCTGTGTAGTAGAACCTAGTTTCAAATGCACGACCCGTAACTTGAGAAGTACAAACCCTGAGCTCTGTTCTTAATGAGCTAATGAAAGTTATTTTACTACTATTCTTGAAAGGGAATTCTAGGTCTAAGATGGAAAACTCCACGGACATCCTAAGTTCCTTTTCTTTCAGTTGAAGCATCTTCTCCTCTGTAACTGACTAATAAATGCTTCTCCAAATAGATGCAAAATGAAGCTTGTAAATGACACTTAATTTTCCTAACTTGGAGCTGAAAGGGAGAACAAAGAAGCACATAACTGAACAATTACAAAGCTAAGAGCATTTAAAGCTAGCAACTATGTGGGCAAAATGATTACTTCAAGTAACCAGTGATATTTTGAGAAATGCATTTATTTCCAGGCTTGCTGGCTTTGAATAATGAATGATACATAACTTTGCGGACTGACTGAAACTTTTAGGATAAAGTACTGAGAACCTCACCCAAATAAGATGAGAAACTGGCGCTGTGTCAAAATCTACATCTCTTTCTAAAGCATTTCTTTCATTCACCGACTACACTTTCACTATATATATGTGCCAGGCACACAGTATGCACCAGATTCATTGAATAAATATGACATTCATATAAAAGAGATTTAAAAATATATAATCTTGTTAAAATTTTTCGTTCCAAAATCCTAGCATATTTCTTTTAATTTTTCCTCGAATATTTAGGAGTCTATTACAAATTGATCACTAAGGGTGATATAGCTCTTGCTATTATTTAAAAATACTTTATAAGGGTCAAATATATGGTGATGGGAGGAGCCTAGCCTTTGGGTGGTGAATACACAGATGCTGTATTATAAAGTTGTACACCTGAAACACCTACAATGTTATGAATCAATGCTACTCAACTAATTTAATTCTTTTTAAAAGATCTTATTTATTTTTAGAGGGAGGGGAAGAGAGGAAGGAAAAAAGGGAGAGATATAGCAACTGCTTACCTCTCCCATACCCCTGACTGGGGACCTGGTCACAACCCAGGTGTGCCCTGACCAGGAATCAAACTAGCAACTTTTTGGTTCACAGGCCAGCATTCAAATCCACTGAGCCACACTAGCCAGGGCTCAATAAACTTAATTTTTTTAAAAAAACCTTATGGTTCAAAGCAATAAAAGATCTTCACAAAGATAATGCAGAAAAAAATAATAAAAGCACAAATACATCCGGTCCAACTGTTTTTATCTAATGTTAAATCCACCATTACTATGAGAAACCTGCAAGCATTTTGCATCTTTTTTGCATAAATAATTCCACTGCTCTTAAATTTATGATCTCCTCTCCCACCTATTTTTCTCAGGTAAAAGAACAATGAAAACCATATAACAAACAAACCTTCAACAACCACAAAAGTGTGTCACTACTGAAAATCTTGAGAAAAAATAAACTAAATCTAAAAAAATTTGGCACAGAAACCAAAGTGTAATCCCTTGTATTTAAAAGCTGACATCTCCTAATGAAGGAGCCCCAAATCCACCTCATTATTTCTTTTACACATTATAAAGAGAAACTACCTCATGATAAAAACACTAAACACATACTAATTTCTAAAACATCTTCCACATAAGGGATCTTTGAGTGAAAATCTGTAAGATTTCATTTATTAAGGAAAATAAACAGTTCCAGGTATCTCTTTTAAAACAAATATTTATCTTCTATTAACAGTTTTGAAATCAAGATTTTACAAAACAGTTGGATACCATTCAATGTAAAGTATCTTACCTACAAAAATACAAAGTATCATTAAGTACCTTGCTACAGTATCAGCATCATTTCTAAGCTTGTTAAAAAAGCAGATTTCAGGTCCTTCCCAATTAAGTAAGTCTGTCTCGTATGACTTAAACAAGACAAACATTTAAGTCTAAGAAAGAGTTTCTACCATGGTGATCAAGAAGACTCCTATCATAAAATGTTTAACCCTAGGGTTGTTATACACATTTTCCACAATAAATGAACATTCATTCATATTGCCGATGCAATTTTTGTTCTCTATCCATTATTATAAATTATAAAAGATATACCCCACCAGTTTTCAAAACTTCCAAACTTAAAACTCTAAGCAGCAAAAAGTTGAAAGCACTTCAGCTGTCAATCACTAGAAAGTAGGTGGCCATTTGCTCTATCATCTACATTCTAACAAGAATATGGTTTACTAACAATGTACCACTAAAATGATAAAATTTGTAATAATGAATATGTAACTATCCTATATATCAAAAGAATAGTATTTTTCTTGGATTCCAATGTTTAGTACTTTTTGCTTAAGTAGCAGATCTGGCTGCATCTTTACGTAAGACAGCTGTGAGAGTATAATCATTATATAGTGGGTAAAGGTCTTTAAAAACCCTGACTTTTCCTTGCTGTACTCTCTGAATTTCTCCCCCAAAAGAAGCCCCTCAGCCTAGTGACTTCAACCACCTAAAGTGCCTACAACTCCTGGATCAAATAGTGATAAAGTGGTGGGGCATGTAGTAATAAAGGAATGACCCAAGATGGTTCTCACCCAACCTCCCCACAAGAATTTTGTACAGTCTTGTTTTACATTCTATACCATTATACCCAGCCTTCTGGAGATCCTGCACCAGTCAGTCAACACAGAGATGAAGAACTGAAAGAAAAGGTTGTGCTCCCAAAAGAAAGAAAGAGTTGTTTCAATATCTACTGCCACATAATGAAAATCTAGAGGCATTTAACACGGAAATATTCTAGTAACTAGTGCACAGGTGCCATATACTTCAAGCACATCAGTGTTTAAAAAATGTTGTTGCTAACATTAAAAACCCAAGAATTCCTAACATTAAGACCTGAAACACATCTCCCTATAGAAAAAAAGTGAACTTATGTTAATTTATAATACAATACATTCAAGCTGGTAAATGTCTTTACAAAGGTATGTAAATCTTATTCAAATGTATTTACAATACACTTATAGGTTATTAAAAAAAATATATCACAAGGCAGTCCTATTCACCTCCTCCATCTCCTCAAAAATATTCTAATTCAATTTAAACATGTTCAAGAATAAAACTCATCAGGTCAAAAAAAATTTTTAAAGAGCTTTTGCATATAAATAGTACCTGATCCATCCGTGCCTGAACCAGATCTGACAGACCCATCTGTGAAGGAAACGGATTCAGAATCAGAGTCGCTAGCTTCACTTCGAGTGTCATAATCATTTCCCTCTTCCTTCTGATCTCTCTCATCCTGTTCATATTCTTCTTCCTCCTCCTCTTCCTCTTCCTCCTCCTCCTCCTCTTCCTCCTCCTCCTCCTCCTCCTCTCCATCTTCATCTACTTCTTCATCTTCCTCTGCATCTTCTTCTACCTCTTCATCTTCCTCCACATCCTCCACCCCTTCCTCCTCATTCTCAGTGTTGTTGCCTTGCTCATCGGAAGAACCACTGCTGCCAGTCTCACGGTCAGAACCATACTCTTCAGAGTTCACCTCTTCCTTAGAAGACTGGCTGGATCTGCTTGCACGTCTATCCACTTCAAGCCCAATTCTCTGATGTTTAAAGAAAAAGGGAATCAGCAGTCATGTAACAGAAAAGGTCAGAGTGAATAAATAGTTCTAAAGCCTCAGAAAAAAAATTGCTTTCTGTTTTATAGCTGCAATAATATTTACTACCTCAGCACCATCTGGCGTAGGAGATTTGGCCCTCCTTTCAGGATCCCTTTTCCGGAGGCAAGCTTTTTCCGGTTGACTCTTATAAGGTTCCCTGGAGGCACTGCTTGATAACCGAATCTTCCGGTCAGCTTCTAGACGCTTGTTTCTCTCGGATCTTTGATATTCCTCATTTTTATATTCTGTGACTGATTTTCCCTTTGTACTAACTATTCTTTTGTTATTGCTAACTGATGAGCTCAGTGGCTTAGAAATCAACTGTCTTGAATGAACAGAGGGCTTTTGTCGTTTGATGTCAGTAGATTCCATTCGGTCACTTTTTCTTTTTGATCCTTAAAAACACAATTTAAAATAACATATAAAAGTGTTTGGGTATTCCATTTATTTCACCAAAGATTAATAGATATTATATATCAGAGAGGAGAAAAACCTCATTTATTTAAAATCTCTTCTGAAATAATTTTATTCCAAAGTTAATCAGAAAGAAAATACAACTTTCAAAACTTTGAATGATCTCATCTATTTGAGATGTTTTACACATTTGTAAAAAAAAAAAATTACTCTTACTTGTGGAATTAGGTACCACTGTTTATGATTGTGCTTTTGGTATTAATGCCTCAAGAAACAAATACAAAAGCAAAATTATTTTCTTATAAAATTAAATCTCTGTCTACAGTTATTTTAACAAAAATAACAGAAATCTTACCCTTTTTCTCGTTTTTATCTTGTTCACTCTCTGGATTATACAGTTCATCATCTTGTTCTGGTACTTCAGTCAAAATATCATCTAAAACATTAAGTTCTCCATCTGAAAGCAAGAAAATTAAGGAAAGTCATTATCATTAAGGCTACAGAAGTATGAGAACATAACCCTAAAAAGAAGTATGAATATTTCAGGATGAAGACAAAAGAGTAATTCCTATAAAATCATACAAAGTTAAAGATGATATAGAACCCTGCTCTACAAAGCCAGGAGTATACATCACACAAGGTATGAAAGGATATACAAACAAGGACACCAAGGGTGACGTTAGAACTTCAATATTGTATCTCACATCATTTAATTTCTAAGTGTTTTAACTGCTTAAAATGTGTACAATTAGTATGGAAATACATGTGTAAAACTTAGAAATGTACATTTACTAAGGATTGTGTACTCCTCGCAAGATACTTATTGACTTCCAAGAGAAAAGCTGGCAGACTCTAGCACAATCTAGTTAATCAAAGTTACCATCATCAACAGTGGGTCAAATCTACATCACGGACCTCCAGCACTGAGCATAGAACAATTCTGTGACATTCCTATGAAAAAATGCAAAATTTGAACCTATACAAGAGGAAACATCAAACAAACTCAAATTAAGGAACATCAAATGTCAATGCCATATGTGATTAAAGTGACCATGACTAACTGAATACAGCACTTGATCTGAAACATAATTGGGAAAATTAATAAAACTCTAAACATGGTCTATAGATTATAGTCATATCAAGGCCAAATTTCCTGATTTTTTTAGTATGTACATTATATCTATATTAAGTAAAAGTTGATCTCAATTTTTAGGAAATACATACCAAAGTATTAGGGGCAAAGAAGCATTATGTCTGCAACTGACTAACAAATGACTCAGGAAAAAAGTGTGTTTGCATGCTATGCACACATATACACTGAGAGAGAAAATGTGTTCGAGAGAGAGAATACAAATTAGAAAGACAAATGTGGTAAAATATTAACATTTGTGGAATATGGCTGAAAAGTAAATTATCTGTACTATTCTTATTGCTATTCTGTTTGAAATAAAGTCAAAAGAAAGTTAAAAGAAAAAATTACTGATGTGCTATACAATCAAATACATTTGAAGCTGCTGGTACGGACCACAGAAGTGTAACTTGTTCAGACAAGGAAACTACTGCTGTAACTGACATGCTGTGCAATGATCACAACAACTTAAGAATTCAGTTTTGTCACCGCATTCTCACCCTCATGCTCTCCAATAGACAAAGTAAATCTTAGAAACACATGCAAACATTTACCACTTTAAACTGATTTTTTTTTTAAATAATGGACTAAATCTAATAGTAAAAGTTTTCAACACTAAGTATTCCAGTATCAAAAATAGTTTTACAAATACAAGATGTGGCAAAGAGAAGTATAAAGTCATGAAACTTATGAGATACGACGATTGTATTTATGGCTCCAGCCAAAAAGCAAGCCCCCTCAAAGTATAGCAAGGGTTATTAACCTGGGTTCTATAAGCAGGCTAGATGGGATTCAAATTTCCCAGAAGGATGATAGAAATCAGTGACTGAAGAAAACACAGTTAACGTAGGTGTGATAAAAAGGAAAGCAAGTTTAGATAGGATACAGAGGAAGTTAACACATACCATCTCCTCTGTATTTGGAGTTAGACACAGTTGCTATTTAAGAACATCTGAAAATCATGTATAGCACAGCAATTGATTTCTGTGGTGATAAAATGTTAATCTGTACTTTACCATTTATAAAGAATATATACTATATGGATTTTTAAATTTTTGTTTACTTATTCTTTTAACCAAAAAGACTTCTCTCACCTTCTGGATTTAACATTTTTGCTAAGGAGGACATTCTCTCAAGATCTGAATGGTGGCAAACAAAATTTTAGACTTTATATTATAAATAAAAGAAAACCAAATAATTTGATAGAAGAAAGTCCAAGTTTTGCAGATATTTACTATTTCTTGGGTAAAAATTCTCTAGTCAGAAAAAGAAATAGTGGGTCCCAACAGATTCTGACAGAATACATAAAAACAAAAAGAAAAAATTTAAAACTATCACAACAAAGTAATCATGTAAATACAGTGCTATTTCTTTTCATGAAATTATTAGTTCTTAATTAGAAATATCAACTCAAAAGTAAGGACCTTCATATGAAATTATACACTTTCTATGTGTTAAATTACAGAATTAAAGAACTATGCAGTTGCATTTAAATCAACCTAAATGTCAGACATGCCTAAATCATGATTTTCCGATTATTAAAAAGTGAATTTTTGTTTTAAAAAGCTGTAACAAGTAAGTAAAATTCGGAGATTAGTTTTAAAAAGCATCTATAAATTCTTAAAATAAATACTAACCAATGCTTATGCTTTTAACACTTTATAACTTTCACATGTATCATATATTCATATCATAAAAATACATAAAGTATGTTTTATCCATTCCTCTGCAGATATACAAAATTACTTATGTAGAAATAGATATGAATCTAAAGTTTTGGCTTTCTAAACTAGGGCTAAATTAAATGGAGAACATGAAAAACACCTTTAAACGATGTACAAGGAAACAACAAAATGTCTATTAAAAGGTAGTGTGCACTACATTAATTTCAAATTAGTGTATCAGAATGCTCTGTATTACCAACATTACAGTATCTTAAATGTACTTTTAAGATCACCCATAGCATCCTCACTTAGTGGTCCACACATTTATATTTGTATTATAATCCATGATTTCAATAAGTTAACTGTGGTTTTATTACAATATTGGCAAACTAACACTTGCAGAACAAGTTCAGCACAGGACTTGTCTTTGACCCCTAAGAAAAGAAAGGTTTTTGCATTTTTAAGGTGTTTAAAAAAAAAAGCAAAGAAAAACATGACAAAGACTGTATATGGCCCACGTAAAGCCTAAAATACAATTTACTATCTGGCTCTTTAACAAAAAGTTTGCCAGCCCTGATATAGACGACAGCATTTTAAGTTATTTTTCTCCATCACTGAAACTACTTTTTTACTGAAATACAACAGAAAGGAGAAAGATGTGAATTTGAAGAAACAAAATCCAGGTTACTATTTAAGAGCTAGATATCCTTTGGAAAATTCCAGTCTAAGCTCCAGTTTCTTCACCTCTGGTAAGAGGCATTTAGAATAAAAATATCAGTGTTTGAAAAAGGAAATAGGGAGGGCAATTATCTGAATAACCTGATGAGTTTCTCAACCTGTAAGCCTTTTCCTATCACACTATCAGATTCTAGTAAACCTTATCTTCCACAAACCTTTTGTTAATGACTAGGGGACGTGATATACAAAATCTGATCCAAAACACAAAACAAAATTCTTTCGGTAAGACAAATATATACATGTTCTGATTACCTACTGTTGTGTAATATCCCACCCCAAAACTTGGTGTTTAAGATTTTATTTATTTTTAGACAGAGGGGAAGGGAGGAAGAGAGGGAAATATCGATGTGCGAGAAACATCACTGTCACCCCAAAACTTGGCGATTTTTTTTAAGACTTTACTCATTTATTTTTAGAGAGAGGGAAAGGGAGGAAGAGAAACATCAATGTGAAAGAGCAACATCAATGAGTTGGCTCCTTCCTATACACGCCCTGACCAGTAATCGAACCTGCAACATTTTTGGTTCATGGGACGTCACTCTAATAAACTGAGCCACATCAGTCAGGGCACAACTTGGTGCTTTAGAACAATACAATCATTTATTATTGCTTATGGTTCTGAAGCTCAACCTAGGTGGGTCTCTCATATAGCTGAAGTTAGACAGTATCCAGGGCCAGAAATCATCTGAAGGCTTGCGCATTCATTCACATTTCTGGCTGGCACCTAGGATGGGAAGACTCAAAAACAGTTGAGGCTTCTCGTGCATTTCTTTCTGTGTTCACTCTCCACCATGGCAGCTCCAGGGTAGGCAGACCTCTTACCTGCTGATTTAGGACTCTAAAGATATACAGATTCCAACAGAAAAAGGGCCAGGTAAAGGCTCAGCAACATTACCACAGTATTTTATTCAGAGGCAATCACAAAAGTCTACACAAGATCTAACAGAGGAAACAGACCTAAGACTCCGCCTATTGTTGGGAGAGATGTCAAGTACTTGGTATTCTGTAGATGTTTTCAAAACTACCATATACTTTCTTTTGTTTAAACCTAATGATTTTAATTGTAAATATAAGGTGTACATTTTAAAACCCCCAAAAGGTGAGAGAGTTTATTGTACTGAGTTACAAAGCTAACTTAAGCGGGTTCCTCTGACCCCTTCTTTCCTTAGCTAGAAAATGTACACTTACTCTATATTTTAATTCATTTTTTCAATTTAGAATCAATTAGTCATGAAAAAAATAAAAAGTTATTTTAGTATTTTCAGAAGCTACAGCTATTAGAGACCAATCATCAGTGGCATACCCCTTTGGGAAAACAAACAAACAAACAAACAGACAGTAATGTCCACAAGTTCTCTATGGTGACTTGAAATTACTTTAGTAAATGTTTAAAATATGTTTTAAAATTTAACATTATTGTGTATAGAAATATGTATATTAAATTACTTCATAGTAGTTAGAAGCAACCCAACCTAAAAATATTAAAGTAAATGAACAAAGGAAAGCAAATGCCAGGTTAAGGAAAGTTCTAGGAACATACAATTCATGTACTATGAAAATAACTCTAATGCATTATTTCTATGATAAAGCACTTCATAGTATGTTATTTCTGTTCCTGTTTTTGGTAAGTCTACATAAAGAACTCTACAGAGTTTTTTGAAAGTCATTTTAAAACCTCAAAAATTAAGATGCCACAACAAAATGAATTTTTTTCATGTCAGTCAAATGTATTAGCTCAGATGAAACACAAAATGCTTCATTAAACAGTGTATTTCCATGTATGGCTAAAATTCAAGTCCATCCAAAACTTATACACTAATAAACTGTTAGATGAATCTAGCTCTTGGACACTTCATTTTTGACAACTAAAGATTTAACATAAAAATCCAAACCTTGTATTTTTAAAGAACTACTTGATAATTAGGGGCCCCGAGTCTCCCTGAAAAGAGCCAGCTGGAGCAGTCCTAGTAGTCTTCCTTTAAGACCCAGAGAAGGTAATATATGTGAAGGTCTGGCAGGAGAAAACATGGGATTATGCCTGGCAAATCAGTTTATTTTCTAATATTGCCTGGACATGGAACATGCTTGCTCTTTTATTTATTTTTTAATGTGTACTCACCATCACCTATTATATTAAACAAGTACTTTATCTGCCTGACCCTAAAATGCATATAAGCCTGAAATTCCCAAGTAACACTGATGTTAAATAACTGTCAATCAATTGAAGGTTCAGTTCAATAAACACTGAGGCACAGGGGACACACCAAACTCCATTTTCGTAGATATGGTACTTTGTGAAAGAGTAGAAATACTAAAGGGGGTAACTGTACTCAATTCCCATGGATTAACTGCCTTGACAGAATATTGTCAGATTCTTCTAGATTTTCAAGAGAATTCCCAGGTACAGATTTTTATTTGTAATTGCCTGACTTTTAAATGTTGCCTCAGTTACACAAAAACAAAACAGGCTGCTGCTAGCTTGAGCCCTCTATGAAGTGTAGTCATCTGTGAACCTTTTGCTTTCCCAATATACAATGTATATGGACTTCATTTAATGCTCACTGGTGCAAGCTAAGATAGCAAGATCCCAGTTATCACAAACTATTAGCAAACTGAGTTTTTACATACAGGTATAGATTCAGGGGTACAAGAGACAAAAGTAAGGAAATAAAAAGAATCACTATTTTTAGAGCCTGCTCAAAAACTGTCAAGATGTTAGCAGTAACAAGGCTTGTGTTTTGTCACTTGACTGGGGAATTTTGGTTTGAGATAAACATGGGAACTTAGAAAGTCCGCCTTTCAAAGTAGTTAACCTTTATAAGGTTATGTACGCAACAACTCCAAAATGAAGCCCCAGAACTAAAATGACTGAAATCTCACAATCCTGAATCCAAATGTAGTATTCATTTAACTTTAACCTTGCAATTCTTGGCCCAGTAAGGCCACAAACTCCAGGGATATTAGTGTAGAAAATTAACGTTTAGCTGAGACACAGTCTTTTTTTTTTTAATTCTTCTTTTTTCAACCCCAGAAACTTCTAGGTCAAGAGACACAAAATACTATTTATTTCAGGGGCCAGTATCAGACTCAGACCAAGAGTATTTAAATAAACAAAACTGGCAGGTAAATATACATTGTGTTTTCCAATCAGTACCAGAGTACATTATACTTTTTATTTTAATTTATTTAACATAGTTTTACTGGGGTATGGCAATGAAACAAGGTTTCCTGGAACCTCCTTTTCTGTTACATTTTACTTTAGACAGTTTCTTAGTTACTTTTTTGTCATTCAAAACTGTCAACCCTTTAAATGAAGTGTAGATATTTGGATTTCCCATCCCATCCATATTTCTTTTCTCTCAAAAACACATACAACTGAAGTCTAAGAACACTTAATTTTTTATGGTACTTTTATTATGGGTAAAACAAATGCATTAGAATACCTAATACATACTCCACACTTTACAGAGCCCTAACTAAAGTGGACCAAGAATAAAGTCAATCTTATTCTAAGGACAGACTATAGGGAGGGCTACAGTATGTATATACATATGTGTGTGTGTGTATAACTGCCTGTACCTATTTATATACTTGCCTGCATTAGTGTGTGTGGACATATATAATTCAAACTCTGAAACTCTTGGCTTTCATCATCAATAGCAAATGTCACATAACTACTCAGTTATTAATGAACTCCAACTGTAATGATTTACAACAACACAATTACTGTACACTAGGAACCCAGTGAACAAGACTTACACCTCCTGGCCCTCATGGAGCTTCCAGTTTGGTAATGCAGAAAACACATTTCTCATGGAAGGGGTAACTCATTATCCACATTAAACTTTATAACTATTCTTTGGAGAAAACTTTATAGAAGCTTAAAATATAAAATAAATAAGGTATTTATAATCTAAAAGACATGTACTTCCTCATACAGAAACACGACATTTAGTATCAGTTATCACCATCAACATTGCAACTTCTTTTCGAATCTACTTTTTGGACAAATAATCAAAGGAACTGGCAATCTGACCAGTTATATAGGCTTTAGCTGCTAAGTATGGTTATTACAGAAGCATTATAGAACTTGATGTCCCTTTATTACACAGCTGATGTGAAAAACCCAATAATCAAAGGACTCTATGTTCAAAACTCTTTTAACTGTTCTGTTATGAAAGCATTTAGAAGGAACCTAAGGTTTGTGACATGTCTAAGATTCTCACAAAGCTTATTTTTATAATTTTCCAATGTTGCATATAATATAACTGATGATAGTAAGTACTCAACTTCCCACTGCTTCTTGATCAATTATGAGAAGAAAAAGTCAAGTAGTGATTCTAATTCTAGCTATTACTCTGCGTGAAAATGGTCCAGTAAGTTAAGACACTCTGGGCCTCAGTTTTCTTATTTGCAAAATGGGTTATTGTAGAAATCTTCCCATTTCTATACTAAGCAAATTCTGGTAGGTTTGTACTTGCTAGCTTTCTCAATAAACACAAGATAATCTTAATCTAAACTATAAAGATAAGCACGTGTATCAAAACTTTTAAAACAGGTAAAATCAATTATGGAAATTAAATTCTATAAAAACTTCAAAAATGTGAGGCCTTTCAAAAGTTGGACAATTTATCCTACATACTCCTACCAGGTGGCATTTCTGCTTCCCAATTATAATTACAAAGTTTATGTATTTGGATTGCATTTTTATCAGTAACTCCATTTCTAAAACAAAAATACTTAAAACATCACCAACTTGTCTTCCTCAATCTACACTACTGAATCTACTCTATTACTGACCTGCAACTATGTTTCAAGAGAATGAATTCTTGAGTACTGAGTTCTACTCATTTTGCCTTTGATTCATCTCACACATAACTGCAATCCACTCCCATATAATCAAATGCTGACTGGATTACTGATTAAAATCATTTGGTTTAATAACCTACTTTACTATTCATTAAAAGTAGTTTCCTTTATTCACTAACACCATGCAATTCTACATTCACATTCCCTCCGGATTTCTCAAAAGTAGGGATGGAGATTTCTTAGGATTCATTTAGGGAACAAAAATTAAACTACTATATCCTAATCATTCAACTGTGTTAGAACAGGAGCAGTAATTAAAACATATTCCCACCCACCGCAGTTCCCAAGCTTGTTCCTATCCTGGGGCACCATTAAGACTCCTCTCTCTGAAAAAGAAGAGTAGAGGCCCAATGCAACCAGACTCTAGAGCCCAAATAACAAATCCCCACCCCAATTAACTAGGCACACAGAAGGGTAGATCTGTGTGAAATACGGGACAACAGCTGTGCCATGTTTTTTTTTTATCAACTATAACCTTTCCAAAACCAAAGCGGTAAGAATGTTTGGGTTGGAAAAGAACTTAAGTCGGCATTTATTGATCCAGGATCTACATTAACATCTTAGGGCCTGGGGGGGGGGGGGTCGGTACTTCCAAAGACATGGCATTCCATTCCGACATCACCAGTTCTTCCTATATTTCACTGTGATTTTATCCCTCCAACTCTCTATAAATTACACTCATTTGTTCCTGGTTGAACCCTCTGAGACATCAGCACTATGTATTTTTATCAGAATAGTGGCCAAAAATTTTTGTCAGGCCTAAGTCACATAATTATCTTTTCAAACATCGCCTATTTTCCAAAATAAGTGTTCTAAGATCCGAACTGATGATTTTTACGACTTGCCTATTTAATAGGAACAGCCAGGAGAAATTCCTTGTACATTATTTCTCGAGATTAATAATCCACCTACCTATACCACTTTCTAAACATGTTCATTACTAGACTACCATCTTTGATCGTGGCATTAAGGGTTTTCGAAATTTAGCCTAACAGAAAAGGCTGTTCTGCATTCTATGGGCATAATCCTACAAGGAAATAAACCTAAGGGCCTGGAACTCAGAAAAGGCCTTATCTTAGCCCCGCCCAGGACAGCTCAACGGAAAGTGAAGAGGGGAATTGGGATCAAAGAAAAACCCTAGGCCAAATGAAGTGTTAGATCACATGGAGATCCAGAACGAAAGGGCAGGCCCGTTCTCTTCCAGTGCGAGCAAGTGTCTCGGTGGGGGCACCCGCCCCGCGCGGGGCAGCCTAACTCCCCAACCCCCACCCTGCAACGGAGAACCACCACTCCACCGACCCACTCCCGAGCCCCGCCTCCGCCCGTCACCTTTATCCGCACTAACCTTTCTCCTCCCGACTGTCGGCCGCCATTGCTCCTCTCCTGTTGCCGCTGCCGCCGCCTCGACGCGACTCGCGCGTGGGCCGCAGCCGCGGCCGCAGTAGCACAGGAACGTCCGTCAGTCCGTCCGCCGGGCTGCGTGCTTAAGCACCTTTGCCTCTACGACTCGCCTTTCTCGACTCACCG
This sequence comes from Pteronotus mesoamericanus, assembly GCF_021234165.1. Classification (NCBI taxonomy): domain Eukaryota; kingdom Metazoa; phylum Chordata; class Mammalia; order Chiroptera; family Mormoopidae; genus Pteronotus; species Pteronotus mesoamericanus. The sequence continues at coordinate 9,556,212 of NW_026555076.1, read as the reverse complement.
TTTTTCTCCTCGCTTTTCCCCCTTCTCCCTTTTCCCCTTTCCTCCTTGCACTCCAGCCTCCGAAGGCTTAGGCCCAGTCTTCCCGTTGGGGCTTAGGGACGGGAGGGGGATAAGTGGGAGGGAAGGGAAACAGATGGCGACAGCGGGCGGCGCTAAAATGGAGCCTGCTTCCTGCATGAAACAATCCCACTCCCAAAATGCTCTGCGCTGTTTACGCTTCGTTCCTCCCTGGTAACGTCACAGTGCGGAGAGGGGCGGGGAAGCGAAACGGGCAGAGAACGTGAAATAACGTCGGCAAGTCGTCCCGCCCCTGCAGCCTGATAGTTCCTAGATTAAGTCTTTTTGGTGATGAAGGCGCTGGAGAGTTTTATCTGCTGTGTGCTGCGCTGAATACCCTTTTGTTGCTCAGTTCTCCAACCTGAACCGCCCACAGGCGGCCCTTCTAGCTCCAGGACAAATATATTTCCTATTGCTCCGCAGGACTCCTCGTTTTCAGTTCTGGAAATCGGAGACTTACACAGAACAAGTCTGGGCTGGTCCCTTTCCTTTGCTGCCGCCACTTTCTACTCTGTATACCTGGAGTACTTTCTTAGCTGGTGTCCCCGGCTTGCTACCAAAGGCAGCCCTGGATGCAGTCAGCTCACTTGTTACAAAAACCTACTGGTTTTGTTTTTAATTGGGAAGGGAAGTATACCACGTGTTAATATTGCATTTTAGTCTACATAATAAATTTGATTTTAGAATATTGAGCCCTGGCCGAGTAGCTCAGTAAGAGCAGCGTCCCAATAAACCAAGGTTGGGGGTTTGATCCCTGATCAGGGCACATATAAGCAGCAACCAATGAATGCATAAATAAGCGGAACAACAAAAAAATTATCAAGGCTCAGGGGTACACAGTTGATTGAAGCCTAGTGAGAAATTGAAACTACAGAAGTGGCCAAAAATTTCTAAGCTATATAATATGGCAAGATATGCAAAGGAACTTTAAGTTCATTGTCCAAAGAAGTGAGAATGTAACTCTGTTACCTTGCTCCATAACTGTGTTTACAAAGGAAAGACGACTTGAAGGCAAAAAAAAAAAAAAAATGAAACTGCTATGTGAAAACAATAAATGGTACGTTCAGAGAAAGACAGAGTCTAGACTACCTTGGTCCTTTATGGCCTTTGTAATAAGTTGAGATCAATTGAAGGCCTTGGGAAGATTTTTAAGGGGTGCAAAAACAAGAATGGAGACTTGTTCGAAGCGGTCTGGTGGATTTTCAGGAAAAAGAAGGAAAAACAATTCAGTAGATACTGGGTTGGCCAAAAAGTCCATATGTTTTTTTCTGTAAAAGACACATTTTTCATTTTCACCAATAACTTTATTGATTTGGATATATTGAGCATGCCGCTATCTCCTCGTGGTGTAATGTTGATTGTTCTCAGTGTCTCCATTTGATCACTCTCAGCTTCAACTACTCTACCTGACTGTGGAGCATCATCCAGTGACAAATCTCTGGCATTAAACCACAAACAACTTTTGACATGTCCAGTCAGTCACAACACCTTCCCATACTCTGCACAAATCTTTTTCTGAGTTTCAGTTGCATTTTTACCTTTCATAAAATAATAAAGCATAATATGCTGAAGATGTTGCAAATTTACTTCCATCTTCTATGTTAAAATAGCTACACAAAAATTCACCAATTTTAATAAGTTTTTAAAAATGCATGCTGTAGGACAGCTGTCACAATACAATATAACCAATGTTTCTAATGGAGTTAAAGACAAGTACCATCTTATGAAAAAAAAAAAAACAAAACGAACTCTTTGGCCAACTCGATGTAAAACCCAGCTACATATTGGATACTTATGAATCAGAGGTTAACAGGACAGTACTTCTGCCTTTAAGAAATTTTTAGTATAATATAGAGATGTTAACAGGAAATTACTGTGTAAGAATAACAGCTAAAAATTGCATATTCTTATGTGTGCATTTGACCTACACAATATGATTTCGTCATCCAAAAACCTAATTAAATTATATTACTAGCTCTATTTTATGTAAAGGGAAATTAAACACAAAATATTGGGAGTGCAAGTACCATGATTCAAATGCAGGACATTTGGCTCCAGCCAACCAGCCCACTAGACAATACACACTGCCTCATATAGAGTAAGCTCAGGATGTAACGAACCCTTAGGGGTGTGTCACTCAGACTGGGGAGGGGGTACAGAATGCAGCAATGGTCAAGAAAAGCTTTCTGGAGAAGGGAAAAATAAAGCCTAGTTGAGAACTAAAAGATTACTAGTTTAGATGAAGGGGAGACAAGACAAGGGCGATGAGCAGGATCATTTTTATGGTCAAAACAAGGGGAGTGGTTGTAGGTGGCAGATCTGCCCATGGTTCAATTCAGGTTGCTATTCAATGGTTATGTAAGAAAAGGCAGAATCAATAAAACTGTTCTGTAATGTTCTTCATTGTTAATTCAGTCAACTAATATTTACCAAATTCCTATTCAGTCTCAAATCCCAAATACTGTTATAGGCACTGGAGTACTTCTATATATAATAGGATTGGAGTTCTTTCCACTTGGGCATAAGTAAACAAAATAAAAATCATGACGAATTTTATGAAAAAGACAATAGGCTAATATGACAAGGCAAGGAGGGAGGTGTGCTTTTAATGTAGAAAAACTAGTAAAGGCTCTGTGAGGAGGTGAGGTTGAGACTGACACCAAGAAAAAGGTAGAGGTAAGAGTCTTTCAGGCAGAGAACAGTCTATAAAGGCTCTGTGGAAGAAAGAGATCTTGGTGTGGTCAAGGAACCACATGAGCTGGAGCCCAGATCATGAGTTAGAGGGCAAAAGCCTGAGATAATATTTGAGGAACAGCCCACATCTTTAGAGTGAGGAACTAACTAAGACCCAGGCTAAAGCAAAAGCAATACAAGATCTGCAGAGAGACAGGATTTCAAAGTTAAGCCCACTGGAGGGTGGGAATGGAAAACATCTTGGGCTTTCCACAGTTCTACACCTGTAAAATGTAAAAGCAAGTATATACAAGTTGAAAGTGATCAGCATTCCTCACAGAAGAAAACAAAATCTCAAGACTCTGAAACATATTTTCACAATATTCAATATTAATTAGGCCAGGGCCAGGTAGTATAGCCACGTTCCAAACTGGTTTTCGCTAACGTCAAGGCTTTCCTTGAACTAGCAGTGTTGTGTGCTCTTATTGAAATTTAATGCCTTTGATGAGCTCATGACCTTTTCAAAGAGTCTTGGCCTTCACCACCCCTCTCCATTGCCTTACCTGTGGTGAATGTTACTAATTGAAGTATATATCTATCAAATGTGTGGATTCAGAGAAAAAAAATAGGTAGTTGGATTCCGTTGCTCTGTAAAGGTTACTTAGAGTAAGGAACAAAGGAAACACAGTCCAGAGTCTTAGAGAATATCATTGTAGGAAAGGCAAATGTACAGTATAAACCTAGAACATCTTGTCATACAAGAAAGAAGTAATCAAAAAATGTGAACTAAATGACTCAGAAGAGTTGCTAACTAAAATGTCTTCCATTGGACACATATGAGATATTTGGAGCTTCTGTAAAGGTAAAACTGCATTACACTGAACTATATCGAATATGTTTTGTTCCATGAATTTATAATAGTTAAAAAAATTTTTTCAGCACCCTTTGAATGATGCTAGGGAACAGTTCATCATTTTGAAAACTGGTAAACAAAAATAAATTATGATTTACCTTGTCTTTCAAATTAGAACTGTATCTTAGGGTTAACAAGCAAGTAGTTGATGAAGGGAAGTTTCTCTTTATGAAAGTATTCCAGCTAATACATGGCCAGGGCAAGGCAACGACAGAACCAGGACATCATCATTTTATATCCACTAACTAAGTAAACAGGTCAAAACAATGGTTATTAATTGCTGCCAATTAATATAACAAAAAGACAACCAGATGTTATATGCCTCCTGATAGAAGGACATAACACTATCTATAAAGAAATCTTGCCCCAAAATTAAACCTGGATTTCATCAAGACTTTTATCAGTGGTTCTCAAGAGAGGGTAATTCTGTCCTCAGAGCACATTTAGAAATATTTGGAGAAAATAATGGTTGCCACAACCCAATACAACTAGCATGTATTGTGTCAAAGTCAGGAATGCTATTAAACGTACCACAAGAAAGCCCTTGTCTCAATTACAAAGAATCATCCATCTCAAATGCCAATGGCGTTCATGCTGAGAAATCATGTTCTGGGGCACAGGCAAAGCACATGTGAATATGTTGAAAAATGACACACAACTATCATTAGCAAAATCCACACAATAGGAAACTATGGAACAAACAAGCAGGTGTCTTTAAAAATAAATTGCAATGTATGTCATTAAACCGTAAAAATCATAGAAGAAATCATATGTAGTAAAGTCTCAAACATTTCTTGTAGCAATATTTTTGCACATGTCTCCTAGGGCAAGGGAAACAAAAAAATAAATAAACAAATGGGACTACATCAAACTAAAAAGCTTCTGCACAGCTAAAGAAACCATCAACAAAATGAAAAGGGAATCCTCTATATAGAGGAATATATTTGCCAATGACACAGCTGATAAGGGGTTAATATCCAATATTTATAAAAAATTTATACAGCTGAACACCAGGAAGACAAACAGTGCAATTTAAAAATGGACAAAGGATCAGAAGAGACACTTCTCCAAAAAGAACATACAGATGGTCAACAGACATGAAAAAATGTTCAACATCACTAATCATCAGAGAGATGCAAATTAAAACCACAATGAGATATCATCTCACACCTGTCAGAATGGCTGTCATCAATAAATCAATGAACAACAAGGGCTGGTTAGGACGTGAAGAAAAGGGAACCCTAGTGCACTGTTAGTGGGAATGTAGACTGGTACAGCCACTGGGAAAAACATTATGGAGTTTCCCCCCAAAATTAAAAACAGAACTGCCTTATAACCCAGTAATCCTACCTCTGAGGATATATCCTAAGAATCCCAACACACCAATTTGAAAAAATATATGTACCTCTATGTTTATTGAAGCAATATTTACAATAGCCAAGCTCTGGAAACAGCCCAAGTGCCCATCAGTAGATGAGTGGCTAAAAGAGCTGTGGTGCAGTCCCGGCCGGTGTGGCTCAGTAGATGGAGTGTAGTCTCTTGAATCAAAAGATTGCAGATTTGATCTCATGTCATATACCTAGGTTGCGTGTTTGGTCTCCAGTCAGAATACATGTGAGAGGCAACAAATTGATATTTCTCTCTCATATCAATGTTTGTCTTTCACATTAATTTTTCTCCCTTTTTCTCCCCCTTCCCCTCTCTCTACAATCAATGAGCATGTCCTCAGGTGAGGATCAGCTACACTGAAAGAGAAAGAAACCAGCAGAGACAAGAGGGAAGGAGGGAAGGGGGCGGGGAAAAGGAAGGGAAGGGGAAAGTCAAGGAACATATAGCAAGGACTCAGGGACAAAACCAAAGGGGAAGAGCTGAGGGAGGAAGGGAGGGAGGGAACAGGGGAAAGTGTTGGGGGGTAGGCAGAGACAAATGTATTTGAAAAAATAAATTAATTAATTTTTTAAAAAAGCTGTGGTCAACTTACACAATGGAATCCTTCACAACCATAAAAATGAAGGAAATCTCACCTTTTATGACAGCATGGATGGTCTAGGGATTATTATACAGGTGAAATAAGCCAATCAGAGAAACCAAATACCATATGATCTCACTTACATGTGGAATCTAATGAACAAAATAAACTTACAAACAAAATAGAAACAAAGGCATGGTCACAGGGAACAGGCTGACAGCTGTCAGAGGTAAGGGGGATGGAAGACTTAATGAAAGAAGGTGAGAGGATTAGCCAAAGAACATATATGCCTGACCCATACACACAAACAACAGTGTGGTGATAGCCAGAGGGGAGGGGGTACGGGGCTGTGTAGAGGTGGGCAAGGGGGGATGGGGACATATATAATAGTGTCAACAATAAAAATAAAGAAAAAATAAATAAATAAATTGCAAGAAAGGAAAGAAAGCTGGAGGAGTAAATAATCTATATATTAAAGTAGATTTATGAGAAATGAGAAATACAAAAAAATATAAACAAATTACAGTACATGGATCCTGTGGGTTGAATTGTGTCCCACACAATGTGCTGTAAACCTAACTTGCAGTTCCTCAGAATTCACTTTTATTTGGATATAGAGTCATTTCAGATGTAACTAAGATAACTGTAATATTGAAGTAGGGTAGACCCTTAATCCAATACAATTAGTGTTCTTACAAGGGAGAAGGGAGGTAGAGAGGCACACAGGAAAGTACAGTCAAGTGACAATGGAGGCAGAGATTAAAGTGGTGCAGCCAAGGAACACAAAAGACTGCCAGCAAAAACCAAAAGCTAAACAAGGGAAGGAGGATTCTTCCCTACAGGTTTCAGAAGGAACATGGTACTGTTGACACCTTGATTTCAGACTCTCTCCTTTAGAACTGTAAAGCAATAAATGTCTGTTGTTTTAAGCACCCAGTTTCTTGTACTTTGTTACAGAAGCCCTTCAAAACTAATACTATGAACTTTATTTGGATACCAATATGTATATATGAATGTGCACACATACATACCCATACACATATACACATCAGCAAGCCTTGATTACTGAGCGAATGTCTGATGAAAACAGGATAGTAAGAGACTAGGAGAATTCCTTGGCAAGTAGAACAGGGAAACTGAGACAGATTGCTGAACAAACTGGCCAAACTATACAGCCAGAGAAGGAAGATAACCTCCTTAGAAATAGTATTTAGGCCTCAGTAATATTTTAGCTCTGGGCCCAGAAAAGCAGCAAAATCAGGTGAGCCACACCAGGACCAACTGCAATGACTAATGACCCTCTGCTCTGGCACTGAACAATCAGTGGAGACCACCACCCTGAAAGAGCACACTTGGAAAACTGATGAATGTTCTGCTGAAACTCTGTCCTGAGACCTCCCCTAAGATTCCCACCTGCAAGAGAGAGATAAAAGCCTCCAGACAAAGGACCCTGCCCACAGGCTCTCCTTCTCAGGAGCAGCCAGAGCCACTTCCTTATCTCTCTTCTCCCATAGGCAAAAATCTCCTAAATTCTAACGGTCTCCATGAGACTTTCAACTAGGGGAGAAATGGGCAGCAGCAGGTTGTTCCAGGCTAATCCGCTGAACCTTTCTACAGGGCCCCCTTCTTCTCTGACTTCCCAGTGAGCTAAGGCAGCCCAGCCTAGTCTTTCCTCTTGCTGCTTCTACGCTAAACTCATTCTTTTTATACTGTATCCAGCTTTAATAAACGTACCCTCAGAAGTCGCCTGGACTCATGTCGCTAAATTGTTTCTACACGAGGTCAAGAAGCCACGCACAACCTCCTCGCCCTAGACAGATATACTCAGGACCAGGCCCTTGTCAGGTAACAGGATAACTTTGAAGGAACTGCTGTTAATTTTTTTAGTTGTAATATTATGTTTTTAAAAAAGAATGTATATAATTACATAATAGTAAAATATTAGCAGATGAAATGATATGAAATCTGGGATTTGCTTCTAAATCAACCGATAGAGGGCAGGAGGATATATTTAATATATAACCATATATTTAATATAAATTTAATATATAATCCTAACTTTAAATCTTTGTTATTAAAATAAGGTTATGTTTTTTAAAAAAAGCACAACTGTTTAAAAAAATGTGGTTTTCCTTTTAGTTACGTTGATAAAAAAGGAAACTTGTCAGAGTTATAAAGGATTGAACTTTAGATTTGTTGAACATTGTTTTATTCAAGTAAATGATTGCATAGTAATAAAGAATAAAGGCTTTGGCCCTGGCTGGTGTGGCTCAGTAGACTGAGTGCTGGCCTATGAAACAAAGAGTAGCTGGTTCAATTCCCAGTCATGGCACATGTCTAGGTTGTGGGCCAGGTCCCCGGTTGGGGGGCGTGCAAGAGGCAACCACACATTGCTGTTTCTCTCCCTCTCTTTCTCCCTCCCTTCCCACTCTCTAAAAATAAATGAAATCTTAAAAGAAAAGAAAAGAATAAAGGCTTTGCAGTCACAATGAACCAGTACAAATTCCACTCACTAGCATGAGGCCTTCGAGAAATTAACCTCTAATCTATAGTGTCTTTATAAATGAGCATTTAGAAGTTATTTTCAAAGGGTTGATGTAATGTGTAAAAGGGTTAGAAAAGGCAGTTAAATGTTCAATAAACTGGAGTTATTGGCACTATTTATCTTATCTTATTTCATTTTTTAAATCCTCACCCAAAGATATGTTTACTGATTTTAGAGAGCGAAGAGGGGCGAGAGAGAGAGAGAGAGAGAGAGAGAGAGAGAGAGAGAGAGAGAGAGAGAGAGAGAACATTGTTTTGTTGCCTCCTATACATAGGGCCCCGACCAGAGTTTGAACCCGCAACCTAGATATGTGCCCTGACCAGTAATCGAACCTGCAACATTTTTTGGTCAAGGACAAAGCTCCAACCAACTTAGCCACCAGGCCAGGACTCTACTGTTACTTTTATTATTTCTGTAGTTCAGGTAAGGTGGATTGTCCTACCAATTATCATCAGTGAACTTAAAAGCAGATGGAGTACTAAACGACTCCAAATACTTAGTTTGGTTATGGATGCAGATAATTTCCTGAGTAATGATGGTTAAACTAATAACCAAAAATTCTTTTCAGGCCTCAAGGACTATCACAGTATTGTTTTAAAATACAATACAACTTCAGAAGGGGGAAGTTCCTATTAAACCGATGGTAATGAATTGTGAGTTGAGATGAAAAGAATTTAGGTAACAATGAAAAGTGCCCAGTGGTATTCATGTGAAAGATCTGATCAGATCACTGCGGGAGGAGTAGAGGGAGGTCTGAGGAGGAGGTTGCCTGAGGCAATGGTGAACTGCCAAGGACAGGTTGGCTGAGAAGCTGAAGGCATTCAGAGTGCACGCAAATAAAAAGAGGGCTGGCTCTCTGAATCTCAGGCTCTTCGCTCCCTCACTGGCTGTCTCTTCCTCCAGGACATCTGGGTGATCTTGCTGCAGCTGCCTGCATTTCCCAACGGACGGTATTTTTGATGGGAAGGAACTGCGGGTGCAGCTTAGGATCAGGCTGTGCTGGCAGAGGCTGGCAGGGTTATTCTTCGTTGAGTGTTCTAGAGGGGATGACCTCTGAAGCAGAAGCCTGACATTCTCCCAAAATTATGTAGCTTTTGCATCTTAGCTGTTCTAGTTTGTAATGCTCTACCTGGGGGAAATGCTAGGAGAACTCAGGTGTTAGAGACTTTAGCCTTAATTGATAGGCTTAAGTGACTAATGCATATGGAAAGCTGTTATTCCAAAATTGAGAAGCTTATGAATAAAGACTTCTTTCCTTTATCAACAAACATTTGCCTCTTGAATTTTGCCTAGAGGGTGGTGGCGGCAGCAGAACCCGGCTTGCTGTTTGATAACAATTGTGCAGAGTAGAGCCATAAAAAGATTACCAGATTTCAGCTATTATTAGGTCGACAGCAGAGCAGATATACTAGAGGACAAAACAAAGCTAGGGAAAGGACAATGGTAGGGAACTTTGGAGATCTACCCCTTTTAAGGAGAGACCGCATCAATACCTCATAATACCCCCAATATCCATCTGAGACACCAAAAAGGCCACAGCACAAGTATAAAGACATTGGCCTAAGGTAAAGTTTAATCATGACCTACTCTAAGACTAAAACCAACACCCAGCAAGATTCACAAAATAAAATTTGAAGGTTGAGTCTTGCATGTTAAGGTTAAGAAACAACTTGGGCTCACCACAGATCTGTACCTATTAAGCATAAACATCCAATCGACACAAGTTCAAGGTGATCAACCTTCATATAACTGTAGGCCTGATCAACACCTGGCTCAATTTCATGAGCTAGAGCTGCCTCACTGGGTGGTTTTGAAATTTCTGACAAGTAGAAACTGTGAGAGATAATAAATACCTATTTTTTTTTAAGCCATTAAACTTTGGGGGTGTTTTGTTACACAGCAATAGATAACTAATACAAAATGTCATATATAAAAATCAATTGTATGTCTAAATACAGCAACAAAGAGTTGGAAAATAAAAATTTAAAACATAGTAGTATTAAAAACAAACACTTTGGAATACTTAAAACTGCAAAACAATATTGAGAGAGATCAAAGAAGACCTACATAATGAAGAGATACTCGTCATGTATTGAGGACACAATATTGATGTCAGTTCTTGCTAAACTGATCTACAGATTCAAAGCAACTCCAACTAAAATCACACAGTAGGCTTTATCACAGAAATTGATAACGTAAATTGAAATTTATGGAGAAATGGAAAGGACCTGGGATAGCCAAACCAATTTTGGGAAAGAAGAACAATTTTGGAGGACTAACTCTACCTGATTTCAAGACTTATAAAGCTATAGTAAACATGACAGTGTGGTACTTAGTAATGTAAGACAAATAGATAAATCAATAAAGTATTTCATTCCCAGGCATGAAATACAACATTAATTGCATAAATAATTTGTGTTATATTCATATACAGTTATGCAACACAGCATTAAAAATGAACTAGAACCTCCTGTATCAACATGGTTAGATTTAGAAAATATAATGTTATGTGAAAAAGGAGCAGAACTGAGAAGGAATACAAAGAGGACTTCACTTTTCATCAGATATGCTTTATTTATTTAAAAACAAAAAAGACCTGAAACACATGGCCAAGTAATAAAATTAGAGTACATAAAAATTACATTAGTGTTTTGGGCGTTTTTAGAATATTTTATTTTTTACTTGTGCATGAAGGATACTAAGTTTAAAATAGAACTCATTATTGCATAATGCACTTGTGTCTAAAATAGTTGGTCAAACAAAATGAACACGCAAAACAGAGGCAGACTCATAGAAAGCAGGCTGACAGAGGGGCTGGGGGTGGGGGATGGAGAGATTAAGCAAAAATGAAAAAAAAGGGAAAACAACTCATGGGCATTGACAACAGTATGGTGATTGCCGGAGGGGGTGGGGGTAAAGTAGAGGAGGTTAAAGGGGGGTCAACAGTGGGAGACTTGACTTGGGGTGGTGAACACACAGGACAGTGTGCAGATGATGTGTTGTGGAATAGCGTGACTGCAAGACTGCAACCTGTAAAATTTGGTCAACCAGTGTCACCCCAAGAAAGTCAATAAAAAGGAAAAATAGAAAAGAAAAAAGAAAAGAAAAGGGAAGGAAAGGTAAGAAAATAGTTGGTCAAACCAGCACAAAAACTGACCTTCCCATATTTTTTGTCTCTTGGCCGTCTCCACTTTGGCCATTTGTTTCTGCTCATTCTGAACAGCTTGATGAAAATTTAAGAGACTATCCTAATTGAGTGTGTGTAGTTGAGAGAAGAGCACAAGACAGGACCATGTATCTTTTGTTGAGATGCTTATCTGGACCTCCAGAAAAGGAAAGCTGGGTTTGCTGTGAAGGAGTGTCTGTTCCATGAGGTGACCACTGTCTGTCCTGCAAGTTGGACCTGTGCCAGAATAGAGATTGCTTCCTGCAAATCCCCATTAGAGATTGTCTGATCATAATCAATGTTTATTTTGACACACATCAGCACCCTGACCCTGCCTCTGACTAAGTGCTTGTTCCTGGAATAGACCATTGTCCTAATCTGGTCAGGCATGTAGAGTAATTTCCTTAACCTGATAGCACTCACTACTAGTACCATAACTATTCCTCTCTACCTGCCCCCAACTTTTACTCTATATTTTTTTTTTTGGTGCAGGTCAAGGGGCAAGGAGGATATCCACTTTGTTTTGCAGCCTCCCAAGATGTACTTTGTATGTAAATTTTCCTTAATAAACTCTGCTCATTGCCAGGCTCAAGTGGCCTGTCTCTTTCTTTAGTCTTTCCTTGCCATGCACTTACAGAGAGGTAGGTTTTCAGTCTTGGGGCTTTTCTCTGGCTCTGTGTGTATTAACACTTGCCATCACATTCTAGCCTCTCTTCTGTATTGCCTGTCTGTGTACCATTGGAAGCTAATGCGTGAGCGGTTGGACCTACTTCGCTGTTTCTGATACTGCATCCTTCTCTATCTTCACCCATGCCTGGTAAGGATGAGGTCGTTTTGTAAAATAACACACCAAATGGTCTAGCACAGTAACAGAAAGCAATGATAGCAAGAGAGTTACAAATTTTCACTTATACGGCGAATAAGTTCATGGAATCTAATTTATATCATGGCGACTATAGTTCATAGCACTGTATTATATATTTGAAATTTGCTAAGAGTGAGTCTTGTGCTCTTGTTACATCCAAAAAATGGTAACTATGTGAGGTGATGGATGTGTATATTAACTTGATTGTGGTAATCATTTCACAATGTATATGTGTGTCACGTTTTCCACCATAAGTGTGTACATTTTTTATTTTCAGTAGAACTGAAAAAAAGTTTAAAAAAACAGAGAGGGGTTGTTTGTACTGTAGGTGCCCCTCTCTGAAGAACATCTGTCAAGGACCTCTACCTCTCAAGAACAAATGGGCTTTTCTGATTTGACCAGAAATGGAGAAGCCAAATGATGGGAAACCCTGAGGTGGAGAGCAGAAGGCTAGAAAAGAGAGTCTGAAGGAAAGCCTTAGAAAATGGAAGCTCCAGAACACACCTGGGGTCAATTTATAAGATCTTAAAGGTAACTTGATGCAAATCTTAGATCCTTGAACAACATAGCTTTGAACTTCTTGAGTCTACTTAAACATGATTTTATTTTTCTCAGTGAGTTCCTGTACTGTTTTTGATCCATGACTGAGAGTGTGCAGATGCTGGGGCTGGGTTGGTGGGGAGGCACTGTATGCATTGTTCTATGCCATTTTTATAAAGGGGACTTGAACACCCACAGATTCGGGTATCCATGAGTTTCCTGGAACCAATTCTCCACAGACAGGGAAGGACAACTAAGTTTTGGGGATAGTGAAAAGTTATACCTAGATTTTCAACTACAGGGGTTGGTGCTCCAATCCCTGCATTATACAAGGATCAACTGTATCCCACAGTAAACATTGCTGAACTACTGAGTTAGATGCCATAGATGTCTTGATGTCTTAAAATAACTAATATTTGATTAGCACATTAACTGGCCTTTTTTTAAGTTGTTCATATAGATTTGTCTCCAATTTCCTTCCACCACTTTCCCCTGCACCACCCACCCCCACCTCCTACCCTCAATCCTTCCCCACTTTGGCTTTGTCCATGAGTCCTTTATACATGTTCCTTGATTTGACCCTTCCCTTTCTTTTTCCTGTTACCCACTCCCTCCTTCCCTCTTGTTATGGTTGGTTTGTTTTTTCTTTCAATGTTGCCAGTTATATTTTTCTTGCTTGTTTGTTTTGTTGATTAGGTTCCACTTATAGGTGAGATCATATGGTATTTGTCTTTCATCCCTTGGCTTATTTCACTTAGCATAATGCTAATGCTCTCAACTGGCCTTTTTATTATCCTAATGATTAAAAATTAAAATAGGCTATTGGACCTCTGGTGATAATGGATGTATAGGTAGACATGTTTTACCTCCTTGCACAACCATAAGAAGGATCACAACTAACCTCAAAACATAAAGCACCCAGAACTGCCAGAAAAATCAAACTGTATAGAAATCCGACAGCCAAGGATTTAAAGAAGCTGTATTCATCCAGACGGGTAGGAGGGGCAGAGTCAGGGAGCCGGGCAGACAGGACATGGTGTGGTGGCAGCAAGGCAGCAGCAGCCAGGTGACCCACAGAACAGGTGGTCCCATACTCACTATGGTGGATAAAATCAGGAGGGATACCTTGGGAGCAAGTGATCCCAGCCTCAGGCCAGACCACACAGCCCAGCGTTCCGGCACTGAAAAAATAAAACCTCATAACTTTGGGCTGTAAAAACCAGTAGGGGTTGAGGTGGTGGAAGAAACCGCCTTTCTCTTGGGAGAGGCCTTTTAAAGGGCCCTCATGGTCCTAGAACAAATGCAAACCCACCCACTCTGGGAACCACCAGTGGGGCAGCAGCTACAAGGGCGCCGGTTGCATATAGGAAATGGGTGAAGTGACTAGAAATGGGGTGAGTGCTGAGCAAGACTCAGCAGCATTGTACCCTCTCCAACCTGCCCCCCCCCCCCACCCCATATAGAGCCACAAAGCAGTGAAGTGGGTTGCTCCACCCTGGTGAATACCTAAGGCTCCATCCTATACAACTTAAAAGGTGCTCTAAGACAAGGATTCAAAATAAGCTCTACCAAATACAGAGAAACAAACATAGGAAGGCTTTCAAATTAAGGAAATAAAGAAATATGGCCCAAATGAAAGAACAGAACAAAACCCCTCAAAAAGAACTAAGCAAAATGGGAATAGCCAACCAATCAGATGCAGAGTTCAAAACACTGGTGATAAGGATGATCAGAGAACACACTGAGTGTGGCAAAAGCATAAGGGAAGAAATGAAGACTACACTAAGTAAAATAAAGAAAAATCCACAGGGAACCAACAGTAAAGGGAAGGAATCTGGGGTTCAAATCAATGATTTGGAACATAGGGAAGAAATAAACAATCAGCCGTAACAGAATGAAGAAAACAAGAATTCAAAAAAATGGGGAGAGTTTTAGAAGACTCTGGGATATCGCCAAAAGTGCCAACATCCAAATCATAGGGCTGCCAGAAGAAGAAAAAGAGCAAGAAATTGAAAACTTATTTGAAAAAATGATGAAAGAAAACTTCCCTAATTTGATGAAGGAAATAGACATGCAAGTCCAGTAAGCACAGAGAGTCCCAAAAAAGTTGGACCCAAACAGGTCCACACCAAGACACATCAAAATTAAAATGCCAAAGATTAAAGATAAACAGAGAATCTTAAAAGCAGCAAGAGAAAAGCAGAGAGTTATCTGCAAAGGAGTTCCAATAAGACTATCAGCTGATTTCTCAAAAGAAACTTTGTAGGCAAAGAGGGACTCAGAAAAAGTATTCCAAGTGATGAAAAGCAAGGACTTACATCCAAGATTACTCTATCCAGCACAGCTATCATTTAGAAAGGAAGGGCAGATAAAGTGCTTTCCAGACAAGGCAAAGCTAAAAGAGTTCATCACCACCAAGCCCTTATGATATGAAATGTTAAAGGGACTTACTAGAAAAAGAAGATGATCAAAACTATGAACATTAAAATGACCAGAAACACAGCTATCAACAATGGATTCTAAAAAAACAAAAACAAAAACAAACTTAACAAACAACTAGAACAAGAACAGAGTCATAGCTATGGAGATCATTTGGACGGTTACCAGCAAGGAAGGGGAAGAGAAAGAATGGGGGATAAGGTACAAGAAATAAGAAGCATAATTGGTAGGTACAAAATAGACGGGGGGGATGATAAGAAAAGTATAGGAAATGGAGAAGCCCAAGAACTTATATGCATGACCCATGGACATGAAATAACGGGGGTAGGGATTGCTGGAAGGAAGGAAAGTACTGGGGGGGGGAGGCAGGGAAAAGGGGAAAAATTGGGACAACTGTAATAGTATAATCAATAAAATATACTTAAAATGAGAAAAATAAAATTGAGATATAATTGAAAAATAAAATAGGCTACCACTCAGGAAAGAAGTTTCTTCCTTATCAAGGGGCAGGGTACCTTCCCACACCCTTGAAACAGCCATGTTTCCACACAACTTTCTGAGTGACAGGCTTGGCCTTCTGTGTCTGACCAGGGGCCTGCAAGCCATACCGGCTTTGGCTCCTGGAGTGCTTGAACTCAAGAAATTCTCACTGAGGAAGGGTTACAGTTAATGGGTGTTGGGAGAAGAGCGATGCTGACAATGCTTAATCTTTTTCATACAGAATGAAAAGGTAGTAAATATCTGTTCTCTGTTTGTCCTGAAATTTGTCTCCTTCAATTAAAGAATCAGTGTAAGTCTCAGTTCAGATGTGGGAGTCATCCTAATACTGACAGGTTTTAAAAGACCCTCCAAACCAGTGTTACCTCACACTTTTTGCATCTTCTGACAGGACATCATTACCTTCTCTGAAATAGAATCAGTTACTAGTTCTTTTTCCTTTACCTGTCCTTTCCTTTCTGATTCCATTGCCTACACTCCTAATTGATTTCCTCCCAAATGGTTGATCAACTTCCTACTTGATCCAGGTTACCATGCCTAAAACCACCAGAATAGTCTTCCTAAAATACTGCAATCATGTTACTTCTCTGTTCAATATATATAAGTAACTCTTTGTCTAGATAAATGATACAGTCTTAAACAGATTTTCCACTGTGGGTACCACCAACTTTTTATTCTTCTGTTCCACTTAATACTTAATCAGATGATCTCGTTGAATTAAGTTTGTCTCTCTGCTAACTACACTGTATTATTCTTCATCATATTTATAAATTTGCTTATGTTACTTCTCCGAGAATTTCATTTTTACTCTTTCATCTCTCTTATGAACTATTTCCACTAGGTAGCCTGTACCATGTGCTCACAGTTCCTTTTGAGCTGCACCACATATATGATCCATGTTTCTTATACGATCTGCCTACCCTGGCCATAGTGGAGTCGATTAGGGTCAGGATCCTGTCCCAGAAACCTAAGGCCTGGCCTAGAGCGAGAGCTCTGTTCAGCAGGAATATTCTGTTTTGGATGGTTACTGGCCTACCAAATTATATCCCCTCTCTTGTGGGTGAGTCAGTAAATAGTAAGGCAGGCAGAAATGAAGAGAGGAGGAAGAGAAGCCAGAGGTCATAAATAAAAACTAGCCATGGGGTTAAGAACAGAAGACTGAAGTGCTGTTAGTGATATAAAGGGTAGCCAAAGCAAAAAATCAACCAAAGCTAACTTACCGTATTGATGGAATGATTCCAGGAGAAGGGACTGAGAAAGTATTTGCTAGAAGCATTTGCTGGAGTTGCTATTTATTCAGTAAAACTCTGTGAACCAATCTGAGCTATTTCTATATCCTAAACTACCTCCTAGATGTTTATATTTTCATGGCACTTGCCTAAAATGCTGTGAATTGGGCACCTGACTGCCTCCTTTAAGGAGTCCAACATGCTTCTCAATTGTGATTGAGAAAATCTCTTTCAAAAGCTCTTTCTATTTTAATTTAATTAACTTTAATTTTAATCAACTTTCTTAAGTGTGCACACCGTGTATAAAAAAGAAAACTATATTTCTTTAAAAAAAAAACCTTCCAACTTGCTTCTAGTGCCCACTGCCCACTCTATAATCCCGTGATGCTGCCTGTCTGCTCCTCTCAGAGACCCTTCTCTTGCGGACACCTGTTTACATGGCTATCCAAGCTGGCATCTATCTGTCCAAACTCACCATAATCTTCTGATGAACAATAACTTATCCTTAAAACCATCTACCTATTTTTTGAACCAAAATTGTGATGCATATAATTTGAATGCCCAAATGGTACACGTATAAAATGTCTATGATAAAACAATGGTAACATATTTATAAATCTTTTGAAAAGTTAAAAATGTATCATCCTTGCCTTCGTTGGTGTGGCTCAGTAGATTGAGTTCTGGCCTGTAAACTGAAAGGTTGCTGGTTTGATTCCCAGTCAGGCCACAAACCTGGGCTGCAGGCTGGGGGCGTGCGAGAGGCAACCAACTGACGTTTCTCTGGTACATTGATGTTTCTCTCCTTCTCTTTCTCCCTCCCTTCCCCTCTCTCTGAAAATAAATAAATAAAATCCTTAAAAAAAAAAAAAGAAATGTATGATCCTTACACCATCTATTGTTTTATTTTCTTTTAGTACTAACAAAGGTGATAGCTGTTCAACAAATATTAGTTGATGCAGTCATGAAAACTAAATAGAATATGCCTTTTTTGGTAAATGTTTAAGATTCTGATTTCAAAATCTAAATTGAGTACAGCACCATTATATTTAGGCTATAGGTAATACATGGGTGAGGGTTTTATACATATGTGTTTGTGTATTGGGCAAACTGGAGGTGAAGGAAACAGATAAGATCCTAAGGTAACCAGTCAATATTGGCTAATTTTTCAATGCCACGCACTGTGGAAAGTGCTTTCTGTGAATTCTCATTTAACACTTATTTTACAGATTGCAAGATAGAAGCTAATGTCTGGTATGATGCAGAACTAGGGTTTAACATGCCTTTCCTGATTCCAGGATCTGTGCACTTAACCTCAATGCTTTATTACCACTGATGATGAGATTAGAAAAATATTATAAGTCAATCATTTGAAAAACATTTGTAAGTGCTTATCTTTGAAATTTCATAAACAATTAACTTCTGAGTGTGTAACCAGGGTACACACTCAGCTTTTAAAAATAATTTGATTAAAATGTCAAAAATTATAGAAGAAACAATTGCATTGGAATTGTTATACCTATTTTGAAAAAAAGAAAACTTATCTTCTATTGCAGTAGCAGTAGATGGTAGGGGAAAGGGTATTTTGACTCCTTTAGTTAGCTCTCCAGAAGAAAAAGCTTTCTTTGTGGTGCTTGCCAATTTCCATGATATAAATACTCCTACCATGACCTATTTTAAGTTAATGATGTGACATCACATCACTGAGCAGAGCTGAAAACTGGACAATAACATACAATTATGTAGAATTTTCATCATACATGTGTAATAGATGTACGTATACATAACCTCGAAAACATAGGTAATACTAAATTTTAGTTGAAATAGGAAGAAATAAGTTTTGCAATTTATTACTTTTGTATTAATATCATTTACTTAACTATAACTTTATATAATCTAATTTTTGGTAATCATTGTGTTTACCAAACACAATGATTTCTGCAAATCTTACAACTAGCTCCTGTAAGCCATTATGAACCGGTTCCGGCCCACCACCGCCCACGATGTCCCTCAGATACACAGCTCCAGGAGCTGTATTTGTATAATGTCATGGTAACTCCTGGCCACAGCTGATGAGAGTCAGTCCCAAGTCATTCATCGCAGAATTTAGAAACGGAATCACACCAGGTGTCATTTTCTTTGTGTGGCTGAAGCTATAACTAACATGGGTTTGAAACGAATCACTTTTTGACCATAATGTGGACTGAGTAGCAGATAGGATTCATCTACCAGTAAAGAAGAATGAAGAAAAGGGAAAGGAGATATGGTTAAACACATCTTGGTTGCCTTAGAGCATTCTAGAGCATTCTAGTCTTCAGCTGTAACTTCTTCTTGAAGCCTGGATACATTTTTACCATTGGACTTGGACAGAAAACCTTGCGTCCTGTTTAGTTAACTAACAAAGTCTTTAGACTGAGGACACTCTAATGCCATGGTGGCCTATGTAAACAAACCAAACTTAAACTGTAAATTTCTCAAGGCTGCCAAATCAAAACCTCTAAGGAAAACCAGTCATAAATCGCCAACTAGGATTTAAGCTATAGCCAGTCAAATAATTCCCTTTCTTTGCTGCTGCACTTTCTCTGTCCTGTGTTAGTCTTTCCCTGGCTCCTGTCAGTGGAGTGTTCGTGATCATCCCTGCTTTGGTGCTGCCCCCTTTGAATCCATTTTGGCCCAAATAAATGCAACACATTTTAAATGCCTGAGTTTATCTTTTAACACTGCTGACAATGCAGAGTGGTTCAGTCACTTCAGAGGACAGATTAGCCATATCTTACAAAACTAAACATACTCTTACTGTATGATTCAGCAATCACACTTCTTGATATTTATCCAAAGGAGTTGAGAATTTATGTCCACATTAAAAAAAACAAAACCCTTCATGTAGATGTTTCTAATAGCTTTATTCATAATTACCAAAATTTGGAAGCAACCAAGATATCGCTCAGTAGGTGAATGGATAAAGTGTAGTACATCCTGACAGTAGAATATTAATCAGTGCTACAAGGACATAAACTATATTAGGCCATGAGAAGAAACTTCAATGCATATTACTAAGTAAAAGAAGTCAATCTGAAAAGAACACATACCGTATGTTTCCAAATATATGATATCTTGGAAAAGGTAAAACTAAAAGACAGTAAAAAGATCAGGGGTTGGAGATAGGGTTAGAATGAATGTATGGAGCACAAAGGATTTTTAGGGCAGTGAAACTACACTATATTGTATTATAATGAGGGGTGTGTATCATTATACATTTGTCCAACTGTATATAATGTACAACGAAGAATGAACCCAAATATAATCTATGAACTTTGGGTGATTATGGTGTGTCAACGAAGGTTCATCTACTGTAACAAATGCACCACTTGGGGGAGTGTTGCATGTATGGGGACAAAGCGGGTATGGGAAATCTCTGTATCTTCCGCTCAAATTTGCTGTGAGCCTAAAACTGCTCTAAACAAAAGTTTAAAAAAAACATAATTAGAAGAATTTTTACTTGGGTAAGTTTGGATTTAAATTGTGCCAAACTCTGAAGAAGCTTCCAGGCCAAATTTCCAGGAACACTGTAGAAATTTTGTGGGCTAAATGGAACACAGACGTGCAGCCAGTACATTTGGGCATGTGTGACAAGCATGCTTCAGAAAGACCTCAACCCACGCTGTGCTCCTATAAATTAATGTTCCCATTGTAACTGACTCATTTGACCAGATCAGTTCATATGCCTCTGCAAGTAGAGAAAAGTGTAATAAAAAAGGGGAAATATGAAAGGCATTTAAAGGCTGAGTAGTTAACTTTATACTTAGTTAATCATTGCATATGTTTTTTAAGGGCCACCCAACTTTTTGGAGAAAGAAAAACAGGGTAGAAAGCAGTCTAAGGGTTGAAATTATTATGTGCAGGATTTCTGTAGGATGTTTAATCTACATGCCTTATCTCCATCTTAAACCTTTATTTTATCCAAAACTTAAGTGGCCCAATCAACTTGCCTCCTCCTCCCCTCCCTGTCTCTGTTGTTTTTTTCCCCCCACAAGTATTTATTGAACATCTATTACATGGCAGGCACTGCTCAAGACATTGGTTTTTGTGCCAAAATAAGTTTAAAGTTAACCCGCTTCATTTGCAGTTCTCTCGCCCACATCTTGTACTGTGCATAAGATCCATAAAGGAATATGGTAGCAGTTAGATACGAGCACAGCAAGGACAATGGGCCAGGTACAGAAAAGGTTACAGGGCAGAAAGTCCCGGGATGCCTAGCAACTGACAAAACTGGAAAGCAAGGAGCGCACCCCCAGTGTGACCTTTCTTCCCTGTAGCATATTTCTACCTATGTGGTGTTGACCCCCTGACCTTTCATACCGCTGGTCCTGTGGTTTGGACCTTCCTCTGACCTTCCTCCCCTGGCATGTTGCTTGTCATGAGGGTTAGACCTTTTCTGGCGGAGGGCACTGAACAAGGGGGCGGGAAAATACCCCTTAAGCATTAAGCTCCCAGGACAGTGAGGTTCTGACCTGCATCAAATACATCTGGGCCTCGTTTGTGTTTCAGCTCCAGGCCCAGAAAAGCAGCAAAACTATACAAAAGGCACCATGGCTGACCTCAGGACCAACTGTGTTGACTAATGACCTACCTTGGTGCGCACACTCTCTTTCTCTTTCTCTCTCACTTTCCACCTCTTTCTCCACTCCCTTCTCAAGGTATGTTTTCCTTGTCTCGTTCTCCTGCGCTCCCAGGACCCTTCTTTTCCTTCTGTAACTTGTTTCTTGAGTCCATTTCTTCTATAGCTCACTTCCTCTGCCTCTATGACTTTCTAAATTGTGGATGAAAAGGGGCCACATTCAAAACCTGAGAGCTCAGGGGGGCCTGCATGATGGCCTTACAAACTCAGAGGCTTAAAGTAACCACATAAGAGGTCTGAAACTAAAAGCAGGTCATGGCAGGCAGTAAGGTCCTAGGCTAGAATCTCCCCCTGACAAAGTCAATCTTTACCTTAATTGAGCCTGTTTATTGTCATTTTGCATCTAAAATAGAATACCTTTGGAATGTTAAATTTCCTTTTCCTGGATCCCTCACAGCAGAGGCACTGCACCAGAGGGAGGCTACAAATCCTCTCATTGTTATTGTTACCATGTTAATTCTTGACTGTTAATTATCCTGTACCCACCTTTGTCAAAAAAGCATATGTCTATCATTTTACTTTTTATGCAACCCAGAAGTAACCCTCTCCCCAACTTTGCTTTTTCCTGCCTCCCTAATGGACTTCTTGTAACCCACTTACGTCTTCTCTTTTGATTGTAATGTATAAAATAAGGTGCAAAACTGCCATTTTCTGGAGCATTTTCTCAGTCTGTTGAGGTTTTGCTTCCTAGCAATTGGTATCAGTTCGGCTCAAATTCTTACAGGTTTAAATGTTTCTTACCATGACAAAATAAACTTTCTATTGTAGTTTGAGTCTTGACTCTGAATTCTTTCTTAGCCAGAACTCAAGAACTGAGGTTGCTGAAACAAGGTCTGGTCTGACTCCAACAGTGTCATGCCTGGTGCCACTTCCCTATTAAAAGGAATATTTATTGAAAATGCAGATTCCTGGTCTTAAACCCGGAGCCAGATTCAGAGGTTTGTTATAAGCCTGGGCATCTGCCGTTTTAACCAGCACTTCAAGTGATTTGAGAGAATAATATAACTTGACTTACATTTTTAAAAAGATATCTTTATCAATCTGTGCATCTAGTAATTTGGTGTGTGGGTGCTCAGACTCTGCAGATTTTTATCTCTCTTTAAGAACTCTGGAATCAGGCTCTCTGTTCTCACTTAGACTGCTGCTAGCTATTGGTCAAATTAGTCACTACTGTGTGTTTCTAATCTGTGAAGGTATGTGGGAATCAGAATTTCTACATCAGAAAGCTATGTGCAGGTTTAGCAAGTAAAGCATGTACAGTATCGCGAGCATAGAAGCAAGTGCTCAAAAAATATAAATTATTATTGTGATTATCATTATTATTGGTAGTAGTTTTACTATGACTTCCTTTTAGAGGGAAGAGGAATAAGTCAAAGTTTTACTTACAGCAAATGATCAGGTTCTGGGGCATGACTAGATAGATGATTGTTTCAAGAGTTATAACTGCTTTTATTATCTGGAAATCAGGCAGATGTCAGTGTGTCAGTACTGTTAAAAAGAAAACCAAAATGGCATCATTTACTCTAGAAGCCCATGATACCAATCCTAGATTTAATGTCTAATCTAATTGCAGTTTCAACCTTTCCTAGAAATGTAATCTTGATTAACCAGTCTGGAGTTTTCTGGTAAGAACCATTGAGGTAATCTTCCGGTAGAATCTCTGTCCCCCACAGAAAGACGAGACAATCTGCATGATAAATATCCTTCCCTCTCTAAAAAAAAAAAAATTCCTGGCCCCAAAATAATTTCTTTTCTTTCACTAATAGCTCCCTTGCTCCACCCTGCTTCCTATAAAAACTTCTCATTTTGTATAACTCCTCAGAACGCCCTTCTAAGTTGCTAGATGGGATACTGCCTGATTCATGAATCACTTAATTAAAGCCAATTAAATCTTCAAATTTACTGTTAAATTTTGTTTTTTAATAGTACTAATCATTTTATTTTATTTTAATTTTTTTAAAAGATTTTACTTATTTATTTTTAGAGAGGGGGGAAGGGAAGGAGAGAAGGAGAGACATATCCATATGTGGTTACCTCTCATATACTCCCTGTTGTGAACCTGGCCTGCAACCCTGGCATGTGCCCTGACTGGGATTCAAACCTGTGACTCTTTGGTTCACAGGCTGGCACTCAATACACTGAGACACAACAACCAGGGCATAATCATTTTATTTTACACTTTCCAGGTGTTGACTTATTAAATTCCTGGGTAGTATGTGCTATCATTGTTGCTGCTCTGAGATTTTTCTCTCATTGCTTATTTAAGGGGGCGGGGGGAGGAAAAGGGAAAAAGAAGGCTTACTTTTGGGCTCAGGACATATTTTCTTTGGGGGAAAGGGAGTAGGGAAGGGATTTTCATTATGCCGATGGCCTCTTTTCTATGGAGGATTTCCCGGACCCATGTAACAAATTATTGCTACTTGACCAGAAAATTCCAGTCTGGTTGATTATGTTTCTGGGAGAGTTTGAAATTGCAATTAGATCAAGTATTAAATCTAGGTTTGGTATCATGGGCTTTTAGCATGAATGATGCCATTCTGGGGCTGTGGTTTTTCTCTTTAAGAAGAGAAAAAGGCTGAAGCAAACAAAGGAAATTATTTGACGGCTATAGTTTAAAGCATAGTTGGCTGTTTGTAGATTGTCCTTCCTTAGGTTTTGATATGGTAACCTTGAGGCATTTACAGGCTTAGGCTTTGGTTTGCTTCCACCTGCCCACATGATATTCAGAGCCACCTCAGGCTTATGGCCTCCTGGTTTCCTTTAACACAGCTACGGGAAGTGGTATAAATCATATTAGAGGGAAATAAATTTTATGTACTGTTCTTCTCTTGTAAAGAACAGGGACAAGCAGAAAACCACTAGATTTAATTTTTCAGGGAAAAAAAAAAAATGAAACCATCCTCCTAATTTCCTTCTCTTTCCCTAGAATTACCCGAGCAATTGAAACCAGGACATGTACCATTTATGCGGGTTTGAGTCAAATTTGCTTGAATATTAAAGGACAGTCTATGCTATTTGGTAACCGGATTACCTCTACAAACATATGTTTTTGAGGGAAATTAGGTGGTGCAGCAACCAGAATCATGCATGGCTAAGATGAAAGGCAGAAGTAGAAATCTTTTCAGTACTCTCTGTTAACATTCACTCATAATTTTCCCTACAACCACTGTTGACCGACTCACATGTGCTCAATTGTTTTCTCTGTAAAATATAGAGGCCCTTTAAGAAAATAATTTTTGGTGCAAGTGATTAAGTTGTAAATCAGCAAAAAAATAAATTGTCCAGTAAAAAAAAGTTACAGAATTTAATCCTATACCATTAAGTATTAATTTTGACCATACGATTTTTAAAGTTAATGTCATATTCCATTGTATGGATGCGCTACTGGATATGGTTCAGCAGACCGTTCTATCTAGTTTAAGGAGAAATGAATTTATCACGCGGTATTAGAAAGGTTAAGCTCTTTGAGACTGTGAACTTTCAGGACGGCTTCCACTGGCCAGAATCATACAGCTAATCCCGCGAATCCGAAGAAACATTACGAATCGCAAGGTTGTGGCGGGCTGAACAATGAAGAATCCCTCGCTGTTCACAACACGAAAAACGGGCTGCCGCGCGTCCCGCGTCTAGAGATCCGTGTCCCTGACTGGTGGACCCCACACTTACGTCAAACCCTAACAGCGAGGGCGTCTGGGAAATGTAGTTTTTACTTTTCAAACTCGAAGACAGAGAATATTTTTAATAGTCTGGAATGGAAGTAAAACATTGTATTATAATCAATTGACCATTCTTTAAATTTTATATTTTTTAGGTCATTACATTTAAGTTGTTGTTATATTTTTCTCTATTATAAATTTCTACAAATGCAATCTCTGAGTCAAACAGTATGGATATTTTAGTGTTTTTTTTTTAACTCATATAATTATAGCAAAATTGCTCCTTGAAAAACCTACAACAGTTAATATTCTTTCCAGCTATTGTTGTTCCATATTGTCAATCATGATTAATGTGTTTTTTTGAAAAGAAAAATGACACATCATTTAAATACATAGAATTTCTTTAGCCAGTAATTCAATTCTGCCATAGGTGAATTACAATCCAGTCTTTATAGCAGCTGTTTCCTCAATAGTTCTCAGCATTGCATTTAAACATTATCTCAAACGATGGGAAACTTAAGCATTGTTTTGTCTTCCATGTTAATTACTACTAGTTAAATAAATAACTTTAAGATCTAATGAGCCCTATGTTGGTAGGCAGACAATCCTCTTTAGGTCTTTCAAGTGAACACCAAAGAAATTTTCTGCTTCTACTGACTCCAAAATTAAACTCAGTTGAAGTCTGCAGGCCTGAACTTAAAGGTAAGATTATGTAACTTGATTATGATGCAGCCAGATCAATTTAGGTGCAAGTGCTAGACTTGAATTGTAAGTGTCTGAATCATTATTGGTATAAGTTCTGTGTGTTACCTGTGCACAGGTCCAGGCTCTGAATGTCTTGCCTCTCAAAGAGCGAGCCTTTGTAAGGAAGAGTACTATGACTCGAGGTGAGAAGGGTCCAAAAATAAAGCTCTCATTCCATCTTCTGGAATCTGCTGAAGGAATCACTTATCTAATGTGGCTGGATAAATTCTCTGGGAACTCTCAGGTATGCACAGCAGCCAGACTGAATTGTCAGGAGCTTGGTTGATTGACTTACTATGCCTGGGCTAAAGAGCTTCCTTTTTTTTCCTAAATAAGCACAAAGACGTTTAGAGGAAGCATTAAAGAGAAGGCTTGTTTTATTCATATTTAATGACTTAGAGGGGAAGAACATATTCTAAATTCACCTTTGAAATTAGAGTATTAATTTTTCACCAGGTTAATACAAGACTATGCAAATACATTAAAAACAGCTAAAAGGCTGTTTCGAGACCATAAACTGTCATCCCTCTCCATCTAGTGGCTAAAAAGGCTAACTGAAAACAAGTTCCTAAGACTATTCTGACATTGGGTGTTAGAGCTAAATATTTTTTTGATTGTTGTTCAGTTACAGTTGTTCCGCCTTTTTCCCCCTTGCTCATCCCAACCTCGTCCCCCCAACTCCCACAGTCAATCCTCCCCATTGTCCATGCCCATGAGTCCTGTATCTGTGTTCCTTTGCTTGCCCTTTCCACTTCTTTCCTCCATTATCCCCCACCCCTCTCCCCTCTGATTACTGTTAGTTTATTCTTTATTTCCATGTCTCTGGTTCTATTTTACTCATTTGTTTGTTTTGTTGATTTAGGTTCTACTTATAAGTGAAATCACATGGTATGTGTCTTTCACTGCGTGTCTTATTTCACTGAGCATAATGCTCTCCAGTTCCATCCATGCTGTCACGAAGGGTAGGAGCTCCTCTTTCTGCTGCGTAGTGTTCCATTGTGTAAATGTACCACAGTTTTTTGATCCACTCATTTACTGATGTAGAGCCAAATATTTAAAAAGACAACAGTAAGTGTTGTTGTAGTAAATAAACCTCACCACTGTTTTGTTAAATTTTAATATAAATAAAAACCTTATGTAAAATAATCCATGATTGTAATTTGATATTATGTCAGGTCATCTAATTTTGAAATTAAAACAATGCCCTTGCTGGATGATAAACAAGAATATTCATAAATACAGTCTTTTTCTTGAAAGCATTTTTCTTAACATTGTAAACATTTTATTATCTCAAAAATCTTATTGCTCTTAAGAAAATGCTGAATTATTTTTTGTTGCAGGGAAAAGATTTAGAGAATGTGTTGCCAATGAATCTAGAGCCAATCAGCATCAGAATTGGGTCATTGGGCAGGAGATTTTTGGTACAAGGACTTTGCAGTTTGAGGATATTAATTAGGATAAGATGGTTCACAAAACTAGCAAAGGTAGCCGATAGGCCCGAAGCTAGGCGGACATTCAGCTCTGAGCCTATGTAGGTAGTTATGGTGGGCATCTACCTGTTCCAATATGTTCAAATTCTATTTGGATTAATTGGTGTCCATGCTACCTGGTAATTAAACCACTTAGATATAATTCTAGATCATAAGGGACACAGGAACTAATAACAAAGTAGGAGGAATGCAAGTACTATGAAAAGAAAGTAAGCAAACTAAGAAATCTTTAAAAGAGGAAGCCAAATGATTGAACCAGATTGAAAAAATATTTTTAAAAAACATAATAAATTACTTTAGAGAACTAAAGGAGGAAATTGGAAACCTGAATCAAAAAAATCAATTATGAAGGACAAATTGGAGATACTGAAAATGAAAATTCTAATAGATGAAATAATGGAGTAAGTATACTATAAGATATACCTTACAACTGTATTATGCATATGTTTCTTCAGAATAAATCCTCTTGAAAATCAAAATAGTGAGCTGAAAGATCAGGTCAGCGAACACTTCCAGAAGGAATTAGGAAGGGATAACACGCTAACTAAAAAATGAGAGAAAAGGCAAGGCATAATGACAGAATATTGCAAGACTAAAGAATGATATTAGTATTTAGATGGAAAGAGCATAGAGAAAGTGTTAGGAAGAGATTTTTTTAAAGCCAGAATCTTTTATCCATTAATTATATGTAGGGCTGAAATAAGTTATTGTAGGTACCTCAGAAGGCTGACACACTAAGATCCTATTTGAAAACACTGGTGGAGGAAGTGTTGGAGCAAGAAAAGGAAAAACTCCAGGAGGTAACTAGATGTGGAAAGTGTGAAAAAGCAAAGCTTTACATCATATTTGGATCAGAAACTGCTGGAGGTATCTTTAATACAAACAGAGATCCCACCGAGTACATACGTGTCACACATGTCATATGTATTGTTGAATTTATTGGAGGAAGAAAGGCCGTAAAAACCTCCCACGAGTTTATTTACAATATAAGTTAAATGTGAAAATGCACTATTTCCTATAATCAGAGGCAATATTTAAAATATATGACATCTAGTACAGCACATGTAACATCTAGTACTGGCCAATCAGAGCAAACATCAGCCAAAGTGCTGGAGAGGTCCCAGGAGACTCCTCTTAACGCTCTTTACCTGGGGATTATGAGTACCTTTGGGATGGGCTTAGATAGTGGGGAGACCCTGGGGTAGGGTTCAGGGTAGCTTCTATTTACCAACGGATATGGAATTGTTCAAAATTTTAGCAACTGGTACAGTCATATATACTGGCAGAATAGCAAAATGCCTTCATGTTTGATGACATGCAATTTTCTGAAACATGCTTTACTTGTTTTTCTAAAGCAAACCTATATTCCTGAGAGACTAAGACAATCTCTATAGTAAAACAATTTGGCATATCAGAGAGTCTCTTCTTTGCATTAAAGTTAGAAAACATAAGTAGAAGATACTCTTACAATAAAAGAGAGAGAATAATCGAATATGCTCTTACACAAGAAATTTTTCTGATGTCACCTTGCAAGGTTTTTCAAGGGGCTTACTAGGTTATAAATATTCAGTACCATTTCCTTTACTATATTTTAAAGAGAGGTGATTTAGAACATGGAACCTTTTAAGCAAAGTTAAAAAAATCTAAAGGATAGTTTCATCTCATTGCAGACCTCAGCTAAATTGCAGGCTGGAGCTAAACCCAATAGATCTCAGCCCCAACTTTCAGCAGACAGGTCTGCAAGCCCAAGAGTGAGAAATAAACGTTCGTTGTTACATCATTGAGCGGTGCAGCTTGTTACATAACAAAAAACATTCTTTTGTTACTTGTGCATTTATTCATCATTCATTTGATATACATTGAACATCTGTGTGCTAACCATTGTTATAAAAATCTAAAGCTAGTTTTTCTTTTTAAAAAATTGATTAGGCAAGCTTCTGACAAAACTTATCATAAAAAAAAAAGCTAGGTGTAAATAAATAACAGCATCAATGAAGGTTGCTTCCTACTGTTGAAACAGAAAATATACAAATACACAGGGAAAACCAAATGGCTAATAGGGAAATAAAAAGTTATTTACCTATACAAGTCATCAGAGAAATACAAATTAAAACACCAATTAGAACATCTAGGGTAAGGATGTTGGGAAGTAAGAAACCTCTCATCCTGCTTAAGGGAAGGTATACTGGTTCAACCATGCCAAAGAACAACCTGGAAATACTTGATAAGTTAAATATACTTTTACACTTTATAGAATATAGCCATTACATCCTAGGTCTCTTGTGCATGTCGCTAAGAATATTTTATACAGCACTGTTTGTGGTAATTATAAAGCTTAGACGTCCCTCAGTACAAAAATGGAAAGTAAAATGGGAGATAGAAACATAAGAATGTTCTAGATTAATATATAGCTAGGTGAATATTAAAATATCATGGCAAGTGCAGAAAAAAACAAACAATATGAGATTTATAAAAGAATATCTTTCAAGGACATTAATGCACACACCCAGAAAACATTACATTTATTTTTAAGCATACATATATATCTAAATAAACATAGAAATAAAGACTGGAAAGACATTACATACAAAAGTGTGAAAAAGAAATGAGGATGAATGGAAAAATAGTAAAATAAAAGCATAAAAATAAAAAAGGCATTGGACAGATGCTTCTAAGGTGCTATGAAGGAGTGTGATTAATTCAGTTTTGTGCCTCTGATAGTCTAAAAATAATAATACATGGTAGAACCTGGAGTATGGGGTCTAGAGTAATTTGAGAGAGAATATGAAAGTCTCTAAGCACATTGAATTCTCAGGTTTCTGATGATCTCCTGCTCTTAGAGAAAGATAAAAAATATCACAGTAGTTACATCGTAATTGTTTTGGTTTGGCAAATGATAACAGGATAAACTATTAAGCTCCTATCGACACATCTATTTATATTAATTAACATAAATAGAAAATATATTTAAAAAGAAAATGATGTGCCATGTTCATCAAAAACT
This sequence comes from Pteronotus mesoamericanus, assembly GCF_021234165.1. Taxonomy (NCBI): domain Eukaryota; kingdom Metazoa; phylum Chordata; class Mammalia; order Chiroptera; family Mormoopidae; genus Pteronotus; species Pteronotus mesoamericanus. Next base: position 9,525,749 of record NW_026555076.1, on the reverse strand, counting down.
TCACCTTTCCACGTGACATTTATTGGGATTTCTTTTCATAGTGGAATTTCTTTTGCAATTATCTTGTTAATTGGTATAATGTGGTGCTTAAATTTATTCATAGATTTTAATGTGATATCATTAGAAATTACTTCAATTGAAGTCCCATTATTTTATCTTTAATTATCATTAATGGCCTTGAATGAGGTTTATCTTTGGAGCTCAGTGCATCTCAGAATTATCTGTCTTGCACTTACCCTGTGCTCTGTGTTCTTATTGTCTTGTTTCCTTTGAATATTCACAAAAAACAAAACAAAACAAAACAAAACAGAGGCAATGTAGTATACAGCAGGGGAAATGGCTGAAATAGTACTTTCTTAACTGTTGAATGTGAATATTAAAAGGATATTCTGCTTCTATGTAGAACATTTAATTATATTCAGGATGTTTGTTCATCACTAGTTGCTCCTTAATTCATGGTGCAGTGAATATTTGTCATGAGGAAAAATGCCAGCTTTGTAGCTCCGGGAATCTAAAGAATGTCTTTGGCTGCTGATTAAAGTGCTTTTAAAAAGTTTAAAGAGTATATGTGTTTTGTAGGGTGAGAAAGGATAGCCATTACCATTTGAGAAAGAAAAAGCTTACTTTATCACTCCGAGTGATGATTACAATCGAACTTTCATCTTTTTCTTTCATCTTTTAACTAGTGAACAAGGTTAGGTTACTCCTTTCTTCGACTAGGTGGTTTGAGAAGGATAGACTCAGAAACATTACCTAAGGAAACTGGTTATCATGGCAAATTGGGTTGTTTTCACTCTCTAAATGGGAGGTGATGCTGCTTTCCTCTTTATTTTCATCATAATTATGTTTATTTTTTTGATTATTACATGTGAACTTTTACACATACTACATTTCAAAATGTTTTTGCTATTGCAAAAATGATTATTTTGAATTCCAAAGACAGATGAACAAGGTAATCCTTTGGGAACTGATAGTTCTGGAACTATAAGATCTTGCTTATTTTTCTTAGCATTTGCCTGCTGGTAGCTATTGTGGTTACCTGTTCTTCATGATTAGTTCCCCAAAGAAGTAGGATATGTGAGACTTAGTTCCACTTCTGATTTTGATCCTTTCCTCTGGGTCAGGCTGTCACAAACTCCCTGGTCCACTGCCACAATAAGCAAGGTGACTAAGAATGACCTACAGCACTTTCTTTCAGAAGCTCAATCATTCAACTCACTGAATGTTAATTACTTATATGGCCCAGAAGGGACATTTCCTTTGTTATTCTCTGTAGGAAGAAATACTCTTTAGAGATAGTTATTTTGTACCACAATGCAGAAAGTTCATGTGTGCTTCTATGAAATATATGAAATTCCAAAGTCTCTATTTACAAAACAGGCAATGTTAATTTTTTTTTACTTTTTTTCCCTAAGTTGTTTGACATGATTCCTCTATGAATACAAAGGAGGCTTCTGCTAGATCAGGAACTATAGCTTCATTAGTTAAAGAGAAATCCTAGAAACATCCACATATCCTGTATTTTTGTACCTTTGGAGTTGCAATCAGCAATTTTCATCAAAAGCTATTAATTAAAAATGGAATTCTCTATATAAGATCAGGTATGTAGTCTCCTTTATCTTTGAATAGACTAAGGTAATGATGAAATTAAATGACTACTTTGACATAAATCTCTATAGAATAATTTATCTCAAGAATCTATGAACATAATCTTGATATTAACATTGTTACAATATCAGTATTTTAAATTTCTGAGATCTTTCTAATTTATAAAATATTTTTATATACACCTTTTTAGACACTCAAACTATTTTATTGACTTCTATCTCTTGAACCCCAAAACTGCCAGCCATTGCTCAATAAATGTCTGAAGTAAATATTTATCTTTTGTTGTTCTTTTTGCCCAGAGTGCACACCTCTTTTCTATATTTGGAGAATTGACTACCATATGCATCTTTGACAAGAGCCCCAAGTGCCATATTCTCTATATCCCACTTTTTTTTTTTTTTTCCTAGTTAGGGCTCAGGAACATGGCCTGGGTTCAACTGATCCACTGTGCCTATTTGACTTTGCACTGGGAGCTAGTGATGCAAAGGAGCAGGAATGGTAGAGAATCGGCGCTTACGGTGAGAGCAGCATGCAAGAAACAACTTGTTCCAGTGAACGAGTGGAAGTAGAACTAGCGTGTCATGTGGTAAGTGGCCGTGCAAGCGGTGGCAACCAGTGTTCACCAATGGTAGGAATGGTCTCCCCCTGATGCTGGATCCGTGGTTTCAGCTGTGGTCATGGCTGCTCCCTAGTTTCCTTTGTACTTTTCTCTTTTCAGAATGTGGTTCTTTAGATTTTATGGCAATTCTTTCAGCTATTTAATATTCTTTCAAAAAATTACTTTTCTACCTATATTAAAGTTGGCTTCTGTTACTTGCATTAATGACTCTGACCAGTAAAATATAGAATTGAATTGCATAGCTCTATAAGCTTATAGAGAGAGGTTTTGTGAATACTGTTTACATATCAGGAAACAAAGATTAAGAGACATTAATTAACTTGGCTAAGATCAAACATTTAATAGAAACTAAGAACCAGGATTCAAATATAACTACTCTAATTTTAAGTCTGGGGCTCCTTCTCCCTTGCTGTAGTGTGGCAGAGATTGGATACACACTGAACATTACTTCTTCATTTTACTAAGCACACAGGAATCTTACATTTCACAGCCTGTCATGTTATTAGTTTGGTGCCCTGTGACTGAGTGAAAGTGATGTAGGCTACTTCCTGAGCAGCCACTAAAATGCCCCCTCAACCTTGTACTTCCTCTCTTTCTGTCTGAGTGGCTGGAAGTGAGAGGAAAGGGCCTCCCCATGGAAGGAATCCAAATCTCTGAGTCATCACTTGGAACAGAGTCACCTGGAAGAGCTACCTGAGCCACATCAGGGATGGGAGACAAATTTTTATTGTATTAAGGCCCTCTGATTTGAGGATTTATTGTTGAAACAGCTAGTTATCTTTACTTTTATTAACACAGAAATTGGTAACAGAAGTGAGGTACCACCATAGCAAAAATCTAAAATATGTGGCACTGTGACTCAGCTGTCAGCTCTGATAGCGAAGGAATAGTTACTAGATAACTATGCTATATGCTGGCAAAATTTTTGCTAAGTTTCTTTCCTGCTTTTCCTTATAGGGCATACCATGTGCCAGTTGGACTTGTAGCTCTATAGACAGAGTTTGGAAAACTTAATGTTAGCAATGATTTGGGGGACTATTGGCTTTTTGGCAGAGTAGAGCCAAAAAAGAGAGATGATCCCAGGAGAAAACTGGCCAATTGATAAATGGAAATGATAAGGTGAAAGAGAACAGAAACTCAATGTTGAAGCTGAAAATTCCTAATGTTCCAAACCTTAAACAGTAAAAGACAGGCCTACTAAAAACTGTGAATAAAAAAGTTAAGCCCCTGGATAGAGGGACTCATGGCAAAGATCAAATTATGGCTATATCCTTCATTTACTCAAGATGGACTCAACATAGCTACAATTAAGTAAAGGAAATCATAGGGCGAAGAAGCAACACAAATCAGACTGGAAAATCATGTCCAGGAAAAAACCACTGGTGTGGTTACTGGCACATGGAACTGATTATAAACAGATGAAAAAATATGACATTTTTGAAATAGTTTTGCCAATGAAACCATGGGAGTGCAATAATAAGCATTTGGGATATTTAGGTTGAAAACTACTCTCAGAACCCCTATGTGCAAACAGGAGGCAGGCTTTTAAATCCATGCAGCCTCTACAAAGGGCATACTTCCCAATACTCACTTCAGATGTAGTCACAGAGAGTAATGGTCAAGGGGGAGCCTTCCAGAGATTGAGAACGTTGGATAATGGAGCTCTCCCCAGGCAACGTAATCAGAACCTAATCAAGAATTTCCCCTGACTGACCCTAGGTCAATGTCTGCCCAGTAGGATTTCAAAATTGGTTCAAACCAGTGACAGCAGTATTTCTTATTCTCCTTCCAAATGCAGTGTTTCTTGTGGTTGTCTTATCCCCACTCCACCATTGCAATTAGATAAGTGTTTTGGGATGTAGATCACTTATTTATATTTTTAATTCATAGGTCTGCAGAGTCTGTAGCATCACATTTTGATCAGATGGGAAGGACTGCCTGACTGCTGGAGAGCCTGGATTCTGAATTGATGCAATTAGTAATGAAAAGTTTTGGATTAGTGGTTCATGTCTGAGAAGATGAAAAAAAAAAAAAAAAAGGATGAGTGGCTAGAAAAGAGGATTGTGGAAGACACTGGCTAGATGCAACTAATCTTGCTTCTTTCTCTTGGACATAAGGGAATGTTATATTTCAAACTGTCCCTTGCAGTTAGTGTGGTACTTCTAGACCTGATCCTTAAATGACCTTCAGAATCTTCCATGTACTCTCTCCATTGTCCCATGACTCTAAGCACAGATTTTTGACAGAGTGAAGCTGCCATGAGTCAACACTTGGAAGACAGCTGCTCAAGAGAGCTGCCAGACCAAATTTGGGTTATAACTTTGTAAAATCACTAAGATTTTAGAATGGTAAATAGAGTTACTGTCATCTTCGAAGATATGATAAAGAAGAAATTATGTGACCACATTCAGTAAATTCTATTTACCATTCAATTAATAAATAATACAATTAATAAATAATTCTTACACAATTTGAATGTTATCTGTTGCAAAGTTGGAAATGAAACAGGACCACATAAAAGGGTATTCCTGGATCACTTGAAATATAGCAGATTATATCCCAAGAACAAATAAGACCCTTGTGAGGAAATAGCAAAGTGAAATGAATAATTTGATCTTCAAAACAGAATAAAAACCAGAAACAAGGGAAAGGTAAGTGACACCATACAGTGATTGATGAGCCAGGAAATAGAAGAGTCATATAAGTGACGAAAACATTTTGTGGTGAGGAAGGGAAGTTTTGTAGCAGAACATAGCCAAGCCCGTCCCCCTCCCCCCATAAAGAGAATTTGTAACGGGGTCCAGAAATTGGGTTGTCCAAGAAAAACATAGAATGTTCTCACCTCCCCCCAAGGCAGGCTGCCACGTGGGATGCGAGACAGGGAGCAGGGCCACTGAGAGTCATTTTGCTGGACGGTAACAGGGGGATAGCTTCATACTTCTTATGCAAAGATGGCTATTTGCATATCAACAGGGCTAACCAGGAAGGTTTGTATAATTTTAACCCGGGAGGGAACTGAGAAGCAGATGCCCTGGCTGCGGTGCCTGTGACGGAGTCGGAGGAGGGGCTGTGAGGGAGGATTGAGGTGGGTCTGTGAGGGAGGATTCGCGCAGGGGTTTAAAACCCAGGCACTGTCGCCGTGCCAGGGGCTTTTTGGCCACACAGCTTAGGAAGTAGGACGTAACTGGGAAGGGGCGACAAGGCCTGCCAGAGAAAGAACGTGCAGACACAAACTCTTGGGAACAATGTGAAGACCATGCGGAAAGGAAAGGGGAGAACGGACTCTTGCTCGCGGGCCATGAAAAGGTGCCAGGTGGTTTTGGATTAAGAGCTGGAGATCACGGCGACGCAGTGGATGGTGCTGGGAACAGCAGAGGCCTGCCTAGCGGAGCTCCGGTGTTCTGCTCTTTTCCTTCTGAAGGACGGTACCCTGACTGGCCTGACTGGACAAAGCAGGGGAAGGCAGGACTGTGTGTGTTGGTGGGTGTTTTAAAGGGACTTTGAGATTTTAACAGCAACATTTAGCCATTAATCAAAACCTGTATAACTTTTGAATAAATAGTCCCTTTCCTTTTCACCAAACTCTGCCGTTAAGAGACATAATTTCCAAGGGCGGTGGGCCAAGGACCTAGAACCAGGGGACACCAGGGAAAGGGGGGGTGTTCTGGTAAGAGCATCTGGGGCTCCCCCCACGACGGGTCCATTATTCGGTAACAGTTTCAGTGAGTCCTATGGATGGGATTTATGTGTCACCTGCAGCTCACACATAAATCCCATCTTACCCAAGGAACAGCTTTTGTGCCAAAGAGAATAAAAGACTCAGCATTGTGCATCTTAGGAATGAGTGGTTAGGAACTCCCGAGGAAACAGTTCAGTCAGTGCATATGACAAAAATCTGGTTTTAAAAGAATTATTGGAAAGTGTGTAAAAGAAAAATTAAGTTTTTGAAGAGGAGTCAGATTTGCTGACATTTTAAACCTTTTTTCAGTGCCCATCTTTAGAAATAAATTTCATTTATATTTTATATTTTACAGCATTTGCTACCTTTAAGATTTCTCATATGCATAGGGAGATAAATTCACTCTTTTATCTATGCTTATTTATCATTCCTACTGTTCAGCGCATTCAAAGTGCACTGTGTATGGTGTTAGAATAATAAAGATTCTCATTTTTGTAATACATTTCAGCAAAAACTATTAAGCTCCTGAACTGTACTCAGCAATGGAGATATAAAGATGACTAAATGACAATTCCTATCCTCAGTGAACATTCAGCTCTTAAGGAAGACTACTATTCTTGTTACCAAACTAAAGGGGTTTGTTGGCCTGCATGCGTCAAAGCCCAATAAAATGAGAACAGGAGTTTGTAGCAAAGAATGTAAAGGTTTACTGAAGAAAATGACATCAAGCTGGATCCCCAGGAGAGGAGGCACTGTAAGACCTGGCTCCCTGACGGCTCCCACGGGGACAGATTATATACGGGCAAAAATTAGTAATCATGGTGACTAAGGGAGTTGGGGTGGTGGACTCTACTGATCGGTTGGGGCCAGGGTAGGAAGTAGTTGATCATTGTATCCAGTCCAGATACAAGACACCAAGGTGTCCTTCGGCCTGGTTTTGTGAGGGTGTGGTCTAGGGTTGGCCTGGTTTTGTGAGGGTGTGGTCTAGGGTTGTCTGCTTTCGGGGGCCTGGGGCTGAAACACGACTGAGGTCAAGATGTTATCTTCAGTTTGACCCAAAACTATGTTCCCCTGCAACAGACCTGAGGCTTTATCTTTAAGACAATTTGACACGGACCAGAACCTGATGCCCTGAGGTCTTAATATTTAAGTGTGTGGACATGCGGGCTGTCATGGAGCTATTAGACTGGGCAAAACTAGCTTGAATTAAGAAAAAAGTCATGTTAAATAAATGAAATTCCTGTACAGTGACATTCTGCACCCAATTCTAATGTGTGGGTTTCTTCCCCCCACCCCACCAAGCAATTCTCTGACACTAGCTCCTAAGGTCTTAAGCTGTGTGTCCTAAGATCCAACCTAATTCTTACTCTATCTATCCAGAGATAGCATCAGATTCCAGAAGTTAAGAGCTCAGTCCTAGGAGAGACTGTACTCCACTTTAAGTGCTAATTACAAGTCCAGGTTGTTATCTCTGCTCCTGACCTACTGGCCGCAAACCTAGGATTCCCAGGGCCCCACAAGTTTGATTACCTTGCTAGAACAGCCCACAGAACTCAGAAAACTTGTTTATTTATCAGCTTAGTGATTTATTATGAGGGTTGTTACAAAATATAAATCAGCAGCCAGAAGAAGAGCTACATAGGCTGAGGTCCTGAACAAAGTAGCCTCTGTTCCTATGGAGACTAGTGCCTGGCCCAGTGGCACATGGAAATGTTCTGACTCAGCAATCATTGGGCTTTTATGGCGGTTTCCCTACAGAGACAAGCTTGATTAAATCATTGGCTGCATGTTGAACTCGATCTCAGGTCACTCTTTTCTCCCCAGAGGTCAGGAGGTGGGACTAAAGGGTTTAACCCTCTCATCACTGTAGCGGTTCCCCAGGCAATGAGACTCCACACTTCCACAACTTAAAGGATTTCCGAAAGTCATTTTTATTAACATAACAAAAGACACCTTTGCGGCTCTCAGAACTAAGGAAATTCCAAGAGTTTTAGGAGCTCTGTGCCAGGAACACAGACTAAGACCAAGTATATATTTCTTATTATGAATTACAATATCACAAGGATCCCCAGACAGGTAAAGATACTGTTACAATTCAGTGAAATATTTGGCATAGTGGTTAGGAGGATGAATTCTTCAGCATTCTTAAGTCAGATCGCATGGGTTCAAAACCAACTATTTACAGGGTACATGTTCTTTGAAGAATTACTTAGTATTTGTCTGTTTGTGTACAATAAGATAATAACAGAATTTTCCACAGAGTTAGTTTGAAGTTTAAATGAGTTAATATATCTAAAAACCTAGAACAATGTGTAGCACTTAGTAAACATGGTGTGTATTAACTAAGATTATAACAGAAGAATCTATGGTGTATGAGGCGGGACCCCCCAAAAACCAAAATTGACTTCTAGAGGACGGGTCCCTTGTAGTACAGACTTCCCCTGCTGGGTGGGTGAGTGTTCTAGGAACCCACCTGTATCAGTGTACCAGCTGGCGCTGTTGTGAGAGGCTGCGATCAGTTTCAGTGAATTTTTTTTGGAGACTCTTTCAACATGTTTGCCCATTCACGATGGGTGATTTACCAGGGCACCTGCCCACACCGCACTGAGTGTTCAGCAGCTTTTGACCAAAGACAGCATGACCCCCATATGCCCCACCCTTCCTATTCACCCAGTGTCTCTCCAAGCCATGTTTTTTTTTGTTTCTCTGGATGAAAAAAGTCCTCATAGGGAAACATTTTGCCGATGAAGAGGTGAAACAAATAATGGCAGAAGCACTAAAAGGCATCAAAATTGGTAAGTTCAAAAACTGTTTTGAGCAGTGGAAAAAACCTCTTGATAGGTTTATTGCATCAAATGGAGAGTATTTTGAAGGTGACTAAAGTTTAAACATGTAAGAATAAATATAAATTTTTTATAAATAAATTCTGTTTTTTTTTTGATCCCCACTTGTGTTTTGGGGGCAAGGAACAGGAATAGGCTAATTTAGTCTGCAACATGGAAAATAACCTTAGAGGGGCTGAACTTTGCAGACCAAAGGGGAGGGATGGGTATTAGATCACATGACAATTAACAACAACAAAAAAGACCTCAACTAAGATTGAGGATCGGTAGGGGGAAATCTCATGCCCTTCCACTTCCTTGCACCTTTAACAGGCCCAGCCAATGAGAAACTGTCACAAGCCAAGCAATGGAAATCCATTAGACTTCAAACCCAGTTTCTTCCAGTGGATTCTATGTTTATAACAGCTCTTCCCAACTTACCTTTTCGTCTGTAAGAGAATGTTTTTCTCTTTATCTCTGGACTTGTTTATGCCTTTGCCATAGCTTGTAGGCACCAAATTGTAATTCTCTACTATTCCTGAGTGAATAGTAAAATAACTATTTATTTTTAAGACAACAATCATGTTTGAGGGATTTTACAGACTGCGTCAGGTTTTAGAGAATGCGGTGTGGAGGAATCCCTTAGCATGAACTCATCATTCAGAGGATGATGCCATGCCAAATGAGAATTTATGCCTATTGGTGGATTATATAAAAAGTTAGATCTGACTAGTAGCAACTTTATTACATTCAGTTTAATGCTTAACATCTTGGTCTATAAAGCTAGTTCCTCCCTCCCACTGTTTTATATTGCACCTATAATAGTTATACGGTTTAAATCTTTATTCAGAGCAAGGAAGGGGGTTGATTCACTTAAATTTTCTTTCCATGTTACTAGTTTTAAAACTCATTCAACTTAGAAATAACTCAGGATTTCATAGTGGTTTCTTAGATACGAGCCAATAATATTAGCTCCAATGGCAGGCAAAAAAGATGTCGAAATTACACATTATACTATTAATTGACTATTTTAGCAAAAAGAGTACAAAAGATCAAACAACTTCAAGAGGTCTTTTCTAGGTGAGAATGAAGGAATTTGCCAATCCACTGAAAAATGACTGTTTCTTCTCTGCATAAAAAAAGATTCTTCATTTTCTGAAAATAAGAGAACTGTTAATTTTTAATTTCATTCCCAGGGACTTTCAAATGTTCATGTTTTACTATGAATGAGTCTGCACAGCACTTTGAAGCCTAAAAAAAAAAAGGTTTTTGGTTTTCAGCATTTGCCCCAGGGCTTTGTAACCAAAGCACCACCCTGCTTCTTTTTGAGGTGACTACGCCCTCTCTTCTTTTGGCATTAGAATCTCTCTGGTACATGTACAAGCATTTGTCTCTCTGAGAGAGTTTCATTGTCAGGGATTTCTGAGATAGGGATCTCTGAGTTAACACTCCAAATCATATGCATCCATCCACCCTTATATTGTAATTACTTTCTTAGGGCTTTTTAAAAATTAACTACACTCATCAACAGTTTCACAACTGCTCCACTGAGTGGCAAGATAAGCAGGCAAACTCCTAGAGAAATTATCTGACCACAGTTATTAAGGTGCACATGGTTAAAATACTTGAATGTTGTCATGATGAACCAAGGGGCCAAGTTCAAAGATTCCATCAACATGATGCTGTTAGCTTGGCACTTCAGAACTAAATTAAAGGGATTTGTAAGGTCTGCTGCTTTCACTCTATGCTGTCTTTTTTCCTTTTTTTTCCTCATAAAGAACATTTCGGGGGGAACATTAAGAAATTTTCCTTTTAGGAACCACAGAAGGTTACAGTCTGGTAGCTGCTTTGTTACATCTTTATATGATAACTAGTTGAACTAGTCATCAACATTTTTTTTTCTCTATTACTTTCACTTTGGTCAAATATTTCCCAGAATGAAATTAGGAGATAAGATTTTCCTGCGTATATAAAAATTCATTTATTATGAAATAATTGCACAATGTCATAGACTATTAGAATTGAGAAAGGCCGTAGAAATGGTTTTACTAAAGAATAGACTGTATGTTTGATCGAGGCAGTGAAGTGTCTTGCACATTCCAGTTGTGTAGAGCCTGTCAACTTCCTTAAGTTATTCCTGGCCCTTTACCTCCATTTCTAACTCAAATGAACATTATTTAAGCGATGAGACAGATCTTATTCAAGTTTTTACTGAACAAGACAATACTGTGAATAAGTTGGCCTTGCTCTCTCCACCTCAGACCGTTTTTCACTGTTTGTCTTTCTGGCCAGGTGGGAGAGAGGACTTGGAGCAGCTCACTTTAGTAGGAGCGGTGAATTTGTCTAAGTCTGAACCAAAGTTTACTCAGCTTTTTAGCTTGATGCAGTCCCATTTATTTATTTTTTTCCTTTGTTGCCGTTGCCTGAGGAGATATATTAGCAAAAACTTTGCTAGGAGAGATGTCTGAGATTTTACTGCTTATGTTTTCTTCTAGGATTTTTATGGTTTCACGATTTACAGTTAAGTCTTTAATCCATTTTTAGTTTATTCTTGTGTCTGGTATAAGTAGGTGGTCTAGTTTTTTTGTTTTTTTGTTTTTTTCTTTTGCATGTATCTGTCCAATTTTCCAATATCATTTATTGAAGAGGCTGTCCTTACTTCCTTGTATGTTCTTGCATTCTCTTTCAAATATTAATTGACCATAAAGGTGTGAGTTTCTTTCTGGGCCCTCTGTTTTGTTCCATTCATCTCTATGCCTTTTAAAATGTTATTATCAGGCTGTTTTGATTAGTGTAGCCTTGAATTATAATTTATATCAAATAGTGTGAATACCTCCAACTTTGGTTTGTTTTTTTACCCCCCTCAAGATTGCCGAAGGGGCTCAGGGTCTATTTTGGTTCCAAAAATATTCCATTTTTGGAATATTTGCTCTAGATCTTGAGATATGCCATTTGTATTTTAATAACAATTGTATTGAATCTATAGATTGTTTTGGGTAGTATGGACATTTTAAAGATGGTAATTCTTCCAATCTAAACACGGTATATGCTTCCACTTATTTATATCTTCTTCAGTATCTTTAGTACCCTATAATTTTCCAAGTATAGGTTTTTTACCTCCTTGGTTAAATTTATTCCAAGGTACCTTATTTTTTTTTTGTTGCAATAGTAAATGAGATTGTTTCTTAATTTTTTTCTGATAGTTCATAATTGGTATATTAAAATGCCTTCGATTTCTGAAATTAATTTTGTATCCTGCTACTTTACCAAATACATGTATCAGTTTTAGTAGTTTCTGGTGGAGTCTTTCGGGTTTTCTTTATACATTATTATGTCATCTGTGACAAATGGCAGTTTTATTTCCTTCTTTCCAAGTTGGATGCCTTTTATTTCTTTTTTCTGTTTGTTTGATCGAATATGAGTGGTAAAAGTGGACACCCTTGTCTTGTTTCTGTTCTTATGGAAAATGCTTTAAGTTTTTGCTCATTAAGTGTGATGTCAGCTATGGCTTTGTCACATAGGACCTTTATTATGTTGGTGCATAATTCGTCTATTCTCACTTTGCGGAGAGATTTTGTCATAAATGGGTGCTGGATTTTATCAAATACTTTTTCTGCATATATTGATGTGATCATATGATTTTGTCCTTCATTTTGTTTATGTGGTATATCACATTTATTGATTTGCAAATATTGTTCCAACCTTGCATCCCAGGAATAAATCACCCTTGATCATTGCATATGATCTTTTCAAAGTATTGCTGGATATGGTTTGCTGACATTTTGTTCAGGATTTTAACACCTATGTTCATCAAGGATATGGTCCTATACTTTTCTTTCCTTGTAGTGTTTTTATCTGATTTTGGAATTAGGATAATGCTGGTCTCATGAAATGAGCTTGGGAGTCTTTTCTCTTCTTGAATTTTTTGGGATAGTTTCAGAAAGATAGGTGTTAGTCCTTTCAATGTTTGGTAAAATTCACCTGTGGATGCATCCCATCTAGGACTTTTGTTTTCTGGGAGTTTTTTTGATTACTGCTTCAATTTCATTAGTTATAATTGGTCTATTCAGATTCTCTGATTCTTCCTGATTCAGTTTTGGAAGATTGTGTTTCTAAAATTTTATCTATTTTGACTAGTGTGTCCAATTTGTTGGCATATAGTTATTCATAATATTTTCCTACAATCTTTTGCATTTCTGAGGTATCAGTTGTTTTCCCCTCTTTCATTCTGATTTCATTTATTTTGATACTCTCTCTTTTTCTCTTGATGAGTCTGGTTAAAGATTTGTCAATTTTGTTTATCTTTTCAAATAACCAGCTTTTGGTCTTACTGATCTTTTGTATCTTTTTTTAGTTTCTATTTTATTTCTGCTCTAATCTTTATTTCCTTTCTCTACTTACTCTGGGCTCTGTTTGTTGTTTTTCTAGTTCTTTTTGGTGTAAAGTTAGATTGTTTATTGGAAATATTTTTGCTTTTTGAGGTAGGCTTGTAATGTTATGAATTTTTCTCTCAGGACTGTTTTTGCTCTGCCCCATGGATTTTGGATTGTTGTGTGTTCATTTTCATTTGTCCCCAGGTAACTTTTGATTTCTTCCTTGGTCACTGTTAACCTATTTGTTGTTTAATAGTATGTTATTCAGCCTCCATGTGTTTGAGTGTTTTTGAATTTATTTATTTATTTTTTATTTTTTGTATTTGATTTCTAATTTCAAACCACTGAGGTGAGAGAAGATGCTTGATACAATTTCAATATTCTTGAACTTACTAAGGCTTATCTGGTGTTGTAGCATATAGTCTTTCTTAGAGACTGTTCCATGTACACTTGAAAATTATGTATATTTTGCTGCTTTGGGATGAAATGTTTTGTAAATATCAATTAAATCCGTCCAATCTACTGTGTTATTTAAGGTCACTATTGCTGTGTTACTTTTTTTGTCTGGAAGATCTATTCATTGATGTCAGTCTCTCCCTTAACGTCTGCCAAGATTTTCTTTCTATATTTATGGTGTTTTATGTAGGTTGCATATATGTTTACAAGGGCTACATACTTTTGTTCTAGTGATTCCTTTAGTATTATATAATGTCCTTCTTTGTCTCTTGCTATGGACTTTGTTTTGAAGTCTATTTTGTCTGATAGAAATATTGGTACCCCAGCTTTTTTTGTTTGTTTGTTTCCACTTGCATGGAATATTTTTCCACTCCTTCACTTTCAGTCTGTTTATATCTTTTGTTCTGAAGTAGGTCTCTTGTAGACAACATACATATGGATCAATTCAGCTACCCTATGTCTTTTGATTGGAGCATTTAATCTGTTCACATTTGAAGTTATTATTGATAGGCACTTATTTATTGGCATTTTATTTTTTATACCTATGTTCTTCTCTCTATATCTTTTTTCTTTGTTTTAAGAGTGCCCTTTAATAGTTCTTGCAATACTAGTTTGGTGTTAATGGACTCTATTTAGATTATTTTTCATGTCTGGGAAGCTCTTTATTTTGCTCTTGATTTTATGATAGCCTTGCTGGATAGAGTAGTTTTGATTATAGTCCCCTGCTTTTTATCACTTTGAATATTTTATACTAGTCCCTTCTGCCTAAAGTGTTTACATTGAGAAATCAGCGGGCTGCCTTATGGGAGCTCCCCTGTAAGTAACTGCCTTTCTTTTAAAAAGTTTTTAAAATTGATTTGATAGAGATAGAGAGGGAAACACTGATTTTTTGTGCCATTTATTTATGCATTCATTCCTTGACTCTTGTATGTGCCATGACCAGGGAATCTAACCTGCAATCTTGACATGTCCAGTTGATACTCTAACCAACTGAGCTATCCAGCCTGGATACTGTCTTTCTCTTTCTGTTTTTAAGATTCTCTCTTTTTCTTTAACCTTTGCCATTTTAATTATGATGTGTCTTGGTGTGGGCTTCTTTTGGTTCATCTTGGTAAGGACTCTCTGGGCTTCTTGAACTTGTGTGAGTGCCCTTCAAGGCATAGTTGTTCCCAGCAGGGTTTGGTTTCTGCTGGATTCCCCTTTGGCTGTGCCATTTGTGTGGCTAATTGGGTTTAGCTCTGGTGAGGTTTGAAGCTGACCGCTGGTTGTGTTGGTTCTGGGCCCAGTTGGATGGGTTTCCAGCGTCAGATGGTGTCAGATGTTGTGTTTAACTGGCTATGGGCTACCTGTCTGGAGCTCCCACACTATTCACTGATTGTGGCTGTGTTTACTGGGCCTGAGTGTGTATGAGAGGGGCCAAGCTGTATATAAAAGTTGACTTCCTGCTGCTCTTACCTGGGGGCAGATCAATAAAAGGCCAAAGGCTCGCTAAATTTGGTGTCCCTGTGTTGGATATTCCACCCTTGCCCCACCCTGAGGTTGTCTGGACTTCCCCAGAGCCTTTTAATGGAAGACTGTAGAGTGGGCTTAAGCTGGCGGCATTCTGCAGTCCCTTTCTATATGGCTCAAGTTCAGTAGGGAAGGTGACTGGGTTAGGAGGATGGGGCTAGTGGGTCTCCTACTTAGGCATTTTTGTGGTAAGAGACTCAATGGTGAGAACGTGGCCCCTATTCCAGAGCTATACCACTCAGTCTCTGTTACAGTCTCGAGTTCTAGCTCCCAGGTGAGTTCTGGGTGAGTGCTAAATTGGCCATTTAGAAGAGCATTGGCCATTTAGAAGAGCACCTGGGATTCTAGAAGATTCCTTCCTCTTCCTGTGGACAGTGTCCCTGTTGATTTGCACTGCCAGATGTATGCAGGCTCCACTTCTTGGCTCTGGTGCTATGAACTGAAGGTCCTGGTGTGAGATTGAGGCCCCAGGCTCCTCAGGGGGAACTTTTGCAGCCAAGATATCCTTCCAGCTTCTCAGTTGCCACGCATGGGTGCAGGGGACAGCTTTCTCTGCATTACTTCCCTTCTTACCAGTCTCTATATAGCTTCTTTCATAAATCTTTGGATATAATACTTTTGTTCAGTTGTCCTTCGGGTGGACATTCAGGTTAATTGCTCTATAATTTAGCTGTAAATCTGGTTTGGTGTCAGGAGGAGGTGAGTGTAACTTCCACCTAATCTACAGCCATCTTGAGATTCCAACAGTTTCTAATTTGCCCTTACTGTTTGCAACATTGAGTATTATCATTCCTTTTAACATTTAATGCTGATTGTTGAATAATGGCATATTTTTATTTTAATTTGCAATGCTTATTAAAATGTCTTCACCCTTTGTAGATCTTCTCTGATGAATTGCCATTTATTTTTTTCTATTGAATATGCTCATTTTTTATATTGACTTTTTATGTATTTTAAAATTTTAATTAAGGGAATTATCACTTTGTCATATGCATTGTAAATAATTCTTCTTCTTGTAAGTTGCCTTCTTATCTGGTTTACATGTTTTTAGGAGTAAATTGTGGTGTTAGTTACTTTGTTATAAGGAGATACTAGAGACAAATAATTGGTCTGGGAAGAAGTGATTGAATTGGGGGCATGAATGATGGTTTTTGTCTTAGATTAGAATGAAGATAATTGGCTTACTCTCTTGGACACTGATATCATAATTTTGGTACTATAACTTCTACTATAGTCATGTGCCACTTAACAATGACAATGTATTCTGAGAAATGCATTTTTTGTGCAAACATTACAGAGTGTACTTACATAAACCTATATGGTGTAGCCTACTTCTATAATTGTATCTGCTATACTTTTATACAACTGTTAGCACAGTAGGTTTGTTTACACCAGCATCACCATAAACATGTGACTAATGTGTCTGCTATGACCTTATGACAGCTATGATATCATTAAGTGATTAATTTTTTTCAGCTCCATTATTATCCTACAGGACCACCCAGTAATACTAACAATGACACCTCAGAAAAATAAATAAAAAAAAACAAAACAATTCCTTTTGCAATTGCAATTGAAAGAATAAAATACCAAGCAGTAAACTAAACAAAAAATGTGAAGTACTTATAAGCTGAAAACTACAAAGCATTATTTAGAAGACTGAAAAAGACACAAGGAAATGAAAAGATATTTTGTGATAATTGATTGGAAGAATCAACATAGTTAAAAAGGCCATATTACCCAAAGCAATATATAGATACAATGCAATCCCTATCAAAATCTCAATGACACTTTTTAAAGAAATAGAATGAAAGAATCATCATATTTGTATGGAACCACAGAAGACTCCAAATAGCCAAAACAATCCTGAGAAAAAAGAACAAAGCAGGAGGTATCATATTATCTGACTTCAGATTATACTACATGGCCATGATAATCAAAACAGCATGGTATTGGCAGTGGATTTTTGTACATAGATTTTGCATCCTGCAACTTTACTGTATTTGTTTATTGCTTCTAATAGTTTCTTGGGTGGAGTCTTTAGGGTTTTTTATATACAGAATCATGTTGTCTGCTGAGAGTGACACTTTTATTTCTTCATTCCTTATTTGGATGCCTTGTATTTCCTTCTGTTGTCTGATTACTCTGGTACTTCCAGAATTCTGTTGAATAAGAGTGGTGACAGTGGGTATCCTTGTCTTGCTCCTGATTTTAGAGGAAAAGCTTTCAGTTTCTTACCATTGAGTACAGTATTGGCTGAGGGTTTGTCATATATGTCCTTTATTGTATTGAGGTACTTTCCTTCTTTAGCCATTTTATTGAGTGTTTTAATCATAAATGGATGTTGTATCTTACCAAATGCTTTTTTGCCATTTACTGATAATGTGGTTTTTATCCTTTGTTTTATTAACATGGTGTATTACATTGATCAATTTGTGTATGTTGAACCATCCTTGTATCCCTGGAATGAACCCCAGTTGACTGTGATCTATTAGTTTTTGAATGTATAGTTATATTTGATTCACTAGTATTTTGTTTAGAAATTTTGTGTCTGTATTCATCAGAGGTCTGTAGTTCTATAGCTTTATCTTTGGCATCAGGGTTATGTTGGTATCATAATATGTGTTAGGAACTATTGCCTCCTCTTCAATATTTTGAAACACTTTGAGAAGACTAGGTATCAAATGTGCTTTGAATACTCGGTGGAATTCACTAGTGAAGCAATCTGGTCCTGGAGTTCTGTTTTTTGTGGAGCTTTTTGATGGTTATTTTAATTTCCTTGCTGTTGATTTGTCTATTTACATTTTCTAATTTTTCATTATTCAGCCTGGGAAGGTTATATATTTCTAGGAACTTATCCATTTTTTTTCTAGGTTATTGATTTTCATGGTATATATTCTTCCATATTATTCTAGTATGATCCTTTGTATGTCTGTGATGTCTGTGGTAAGTTCTCTTTTATTTTTTATTTTGTTTATATGATTCTATTCTCTTTTTTTCCTTAGTGAGTCTAGTTAAGGGTTCGTTAATTTTATTAATCTTTTCAAAGAACCAGTACTTTGTTAATTTTTTTTTGTATAGTCTTTTCACTATTTTCTATTCACTCAATTCCGCTCTAATTTTTATTACTTCGTTGGGGTTCCTTTTGTTCTTCTTTTTCTAATTCTTTAAGAGGTAATGTTAGGTTGTTTACTTGGGATTTCTCTTGTTTCCTGAGACAGGCATGTAATGACATGAACTTCTTTCTTATTACTGCTTTCACTACATCTCAGAAGTTTTGATATGTTGTCTTGTCATTCTCATTTGTTGCTCTATCTTTTGATCTCACCTTTAATTTCTTATTTGACTCAGCAATTTTTTAGTAGTATGTTGTTTCATCTATGGGTACTTTTCATAATTATAAAGTGAATTTAAGATTATTATTCACAGAAATAGAATGAATTTGTTAAAAATAATCCAACATAGAATAGCTTTGATATCCTTCTTTTGTTCCTTGTCTGACAGTCTTTGTAGTCTCTATGACATTGCACAGCTTGAGTTCACAAATGACTGTCTAATGACTCTCCAGCAAAACAAAAATACCACATCTCTTTGGATGGTAATGCTCAGCTGGAGCTTCATCTCTTATGTTTGCATGGTTTCTTCCAAACAGAAGATACCCACTCCACTTCCACATCACATCCAATCCCAGTATAGCAACTCTTGTCCAAATTCTCAGTCTTGCCCAATTCCATCTCAAATTCCATGCAAATACAATAGCACAGAATTCTATACAATTCTATATACATACATATAAAATATTCATAGAGATTAAACATTCATGACAACAGAGGAAAATATAAGGCTTATGATGTGCTATCTATGAGATGATGTGACCCACATCTAAATCAGTGTTACTCTATAGTCACTACAATATATGTCTTTATATTTTTTTCCCTCTTTACTGCTCCCAAAAGAAAACTTCTTGTTTTATGCTCTATTTAAAGCCAAAGCCTGGTACATAACATGTTTTCACATGCAAAATAAGACAAAGTAAAAAAGGCCTTGGCTGGTGTGGCTCAGTGGATTGATTGTCAGCCTATGAACCAAATGGTTGCAGGCTTGATTCCCAGTCAGGGCACGTGCCTCAGTTGCAGGTCTCGTCCCCAGTAGGGGGCGTGCGAGAGGAAACTACACACTGATGTTTCTCTCTCCTTCCCCTCCCTCTTTCTAAAAATAAATAAATGAAATCTTTAAAAAATAAAAATAAAAGAAAGACTAAGTGAAAAAAAGCAACAAAGTGGCTGTAGGTAAAGGTGAAGAGGTAACTGTGAGATGACTTCTCCAGCAGTGTGTGACACATGTCTCCAGCTTCATCAGCCTGTCATTACAAACTGAGGGTATGTTTCATTTTTCTGTCTAGATAATTATGGACAAAGCCTCTACCGATCTGCTTACCAGATATTGGCACCTGTTTGTCTAGAACACTGTGTGGAGTTTCCAGGGTGCTGCCTCAAATATGATTTAGCTGCAGTAAAATCCCAACTTGCAGCCTTCCCATCCTGCTGGCCGACAGGATTGTTGTTTACCAGATGTCCACTCTGCCTCTACCACCAGCATTGCCGGCCCAAACACTGTCCTTGTAATTCTCTATTAGATGTTTGAGAGCCTGCTAGGGCCTTGGCAAAACTTGGGAGGCATACGAGTTGCAAACTCAAATGTCAACAGAAGTTTGGCTGCTAATGGAAATGTGTGAAAACTGTGTGGTATAACAAAAGTGGCCATGAGATTTGGTTTTAATGTCAGGAAAATAACAGGCAATGCGAGTGGTGGCGAGCTGGCTAGCACACGTCTCACTTAAGAGGAGAAGCTGCTATTTAGAGCCGACCGATTATTGACCTATGGGAACAAGAATTAATTTGCCAGATTTGATTTTGCAAGGAAAGTCTGAAACTCCTATTTTTTAGTGAAACCTTAGTTTTAATACTGGTACCTGACTTTTTTTAAACGGCATTGCCATGGCCAACCAAATATTTCTATGGGACTCAGTGGGGCCACAGGACACTAGTTTATATTCATTGACTAACAGCTACTACTACAAGTAGCTACTCCTAGAACCCATAGCCCAACTACACTTCCAAGTCCCTGAGTAGCAACCATCAGACTTCCATGTGGTATGTGCCAACACACACACACACACTCTGCATGTGAGTGAGAATTCTGTTCTTATCAGGGGAAAGTCCACAGCCTTCCCACAAATGTGGTCTGACTCCATCAACTACTGAAAACAGTCACAGTTTATCTCAAATAACATTTCATGTGAAAGGGTTACATTATAGTCTCACTATCACCGCACCAGATACAATACAATTTGCTATCACTTTTGTCTTCTGGATGAGGCAAAGAAAAGTCGTGACTACACATATAATATGATTTTATCAGTTATCCTTCTGGGAGAATATTCTTGAACAAAAATTATAAACACAAAATAGCTTTCAACAAAATAGTAATTTGCAGGTAGAGAACAGACTGGATTCAGGTTTAAGAGAAATTGTCTTCAGCTCTGTGGAGGCAGTCTTGCTAGTAAACCTAATTTATATTACTCAGCGGTACACTTAAGCCCAAGGTCAGGCTTCTACTTGGGGGCTACCTCCTTGTAGTCAGGACTCTCCTCAGAATAATGAAAAACTACTTGTGTACCAGCATAGAAGTGCCCACCCAATTTCCATACCAGCATGCAGAAAAACTACATGCCACCTTCTCATGGAAGCTTCTCCTGCTTCAAAATTTAAAGTTCACTCTCTACTAGATAGTCTAGGAAACTTGACCGAAGGCAAAACAAATTTAATAAAACAATACCTCAGCAACAGATGGAGAAACAAGCAGAATCCCAAAGTCTACCACCAGTAGTAAGAAGCTACATCAGGCTGGGGAGAAGGTGAGAGGCCACATCTAGCTTTTGGATAACTCTGCAGGGAGATACCCATTGTGGGGGTGATGCACCAGCTACAGTGGAATTATATAACTAATGTCTATGGTTCTGATTTCCTGCTTACTAGAAAATATTATGATAATTTGATTTGCCCAGTGGATTTGCCTACCAGGTGAGAAAGTGCTGGTCAGACCAAACCAAAAAATGTGGCCCACTTAACTAGACTGACAATATTTCTCATTATAAATTAACAAACAAGTTTTCTGATTATGTACTTCAGTTATACAAATATATTATGTAAGTACATGGCATAAATGCATAGGGAGTGCTTTATGTATTTTACATACTCAAATATTTGATAATTTGATTTTAAATAGGCATTCATTCACGGATTGCCACATGGGTAAAGTAAAATATCACCTTGTGCATTCAGCTCATTTTTAACTTTATTCATGGACTGAAAAAATAAATTTCTATTTTTATTTCTCACATTCTTTTTCAAGGTTAAATGAGTCCACATTTCTCTACCTGCAATATCTGCACTGCTGTTAAGAGGGAGGGAGTGAAGAAAATTTACATTTACTGACAGCCTACTTGTGTTTGGCTCCTTAAATATATTACATCATTTATTTTGCACAATAACCCTGAGGTAAAATAGATATTTTCCCCATTTTATAAAGATGGATTTAGGCATGTTTGGTAAAACTTGCCCTGGGTCATACAACTAGTAAATTGCAGGGCTGAGATTTAAATTTAAAGAGGCCAGATGACTCTTTTATTTCTTCTGATTTATTATTGACAGATTGTAACCTACCACTCTAAAAGAACATATAATCTTGTGTGTTACTAAAAGTTTTAATCTGTCCCAACTAAGGTTTAAGTGGTATTTGAATGAGCCAGTTTGGGAGAGGCCCTGGCTCAAGTCTGGCAGACAGGCGGGCTTGTCGGAGGATGGGGCTTACAGATAAGGGAGTCAGGCCGGAGACGGGAGGCTTCAAATAAATTGAAAATCTAGGTCATCCTGTGTGAGGCAGAGGGAGGCACAAGGGAATGGGTAGAAAATAAGTGTGGCTTCCAAAGAATCTCTTTAGTTGCCGAGGACCTAGAGAAAATTCATACATAGCAGGCAATTGTCAGGAGGGCTATGGATCAGATCAGCTATATATTATATCTAAAATATGACTAAAACTTACTTAAATACTTAAATGCATACAGAACTAGAAAATAAGACTATCAAGTTCTCAGTTATTGGTTTATTAATAATTTGACTGAATATAAAATTTCAGGTTCAATATTTTTTTGCCCCACTCAATATTTTGCTCAGGTGTTTCACTACAAGCAGTGAGCTGATGGAAAGTCTGTTTTTATTAACCTGCAAGCTCTTTTCTTTCTAGTAGCATGAGGATTTTCCTCTTTAACTTGGTGTTCTAATATTTCACCACCATGTTTTTGTGTTTTTAATTTTTCATGGCATTCTCTGGCCCTTTGTAAGGTTTTATGTCTGTGGGTAGTTCTGGAAAATTCTAGGCAATTATTTCTTGAAATAGTTCTTCTACCACATTTCTCTGACTCTACTGAAGGATGTGATGCCTGGCTGGGTAGTTTGATGACTGGACTTTGGATTATGAGGACTTTCCATTCTTCTTAGTGTCACCAGCCATCTAGGATACTGCCTTATTTACTGTGGTGTCCTAAGGGACCGTGTTCATCTTTCCTGACAGGAGGTAGATACTGCTAATTGTCTTATGGGAGGGGAAGGAGAGAGGAATGAAAGGATTGACCTGCCTGGTCCCTTCCTTTGTGATACACCAGCAAATCATCCCGCCAGTTGCTTTTGAGTCTAGCTCCTTCCAGATTTCGTCATCTCCAGACATGGAGTATTTGTGTTTCTGGTCTCATATGCTAGGTTAGAACTTTCCTAAGAGGATCTTGGACTGTGACCTCTCTCATCTGTATTTTTCAAGGTCAATTAGTTTCTGTAGTTATTTAAGTTCATGTTTGATTTTTATTAAGGCTTTTTAAATTTATTTTTTAAAATATGGTTTCTTTAATGTCTATGAATTTAGTGTGGGAGGGAAGATTACATCAAATGTTTATTATTTTGAAACTAGAAGTCTGTTCTCCACCTTTTTATTCATCAATATGTGTGCCTTGTAATTAATATTACGGTCAAATAACTATCCATGGACTTACCTCAAAATCACACTTAAAAAGTTAGAATATTCCCTTGTATTTCATATTTATTCCTCACAAATTTACCTCAGTCCACATTTCCCAGTACTGCCCATTTCCTCCCAAAACATACACACATACACACACATACATACACATCATACATTTAGCATATGCATATATGTATATTACAGGTAGATTTACTGTAGTATGAAGACATAACCCTTCATTAAATGATGATGACGATGCAATGAAGGCAAGCCAGGAGCTGTGGTTGATAGTATTTGAAATATTGACTTTTAACTGTGTTAGTCCTGATTATGGAACAGAGATGTGTGAGGCACTCATTCAGATTTTGTTATTTATTTATAGCTTGATAATATTTTATATTTTCATTTTTTCTAATGCTGAAATATTAAGGTTTAGGGGAAGAAATCTTTATCTTTAAGCCAAATCACTGTCCTAAGGGGCAAATTTTTGTTTTTAAGTTCCAAAAATATTATTTTTAAAATTATTAATTCAATGGACACATTATTAAAAACACTTCTTTTTAACTGTAGGTATTTGGCAGGCAAAGTTTAGTTCTGTGTTCAACTCTGTTGATTTGCTCCTGCATTTGTGAAATTTTGTTTGTAAGTTTCCTTCAGTTCTTAAATGTCAAAAGCAAATCAGAAATAGACACTGTGTGTGCATGTCTTCTCAGTTTTTTTTTTTTTAAGTAAATCTATGTTTGATTGGAAGAGGCTTT
This sequence comes from Pteronotus mesoamericanus, assembly GCF_021234165.1. Taxonomy (NCBI): domain Eukaryota; kingdom Metazoa; phylum Chordata; class Mammalia; order Chiroptera; family Mormoopidae; genus Pteronotus; species Pteronotus mesoamericanus. The sequence continues at coordinate 9,501,852 of NW_026555076.1, read as the reverse complement.
TATCTGAAAAAGAAATAGTATCTGTCCCCATAGCCATTATTCTACACCCAAGTAAGTACTTTTATAAGTAAATTTTATAGCTCCTATCTGTAACCTCTCAAAGTAGTGAAAAATGAAAACTTTTATCATTTGAATAACTACTTTAACTCTTTAAGTATAATCATACCTTAGACAAAATATCTACTGTTGGTAAGAAGAATAAGTTTTTCATAGGTATGATATCAAGAACTCAAAAACAATATAAAATAATGGAGAATACATATAGGGAATTTTTAAAAAATATTATTATGAATTTGTATTTCATATGCTTGACAGTCCTACTAAAGCCCCCTTTGCCTGATTCAGCAATCTCTCTTTGATTCTCTTCATGGCCTCAAGCCTACAGCCAGAGTGCCTATGTACTAATCCACCTCCACTATTTACTATCTGAGAGACTTTGAGTATATTACTTATCTTCTCTAGGCCTCAATTTTCTTCATCTGTAAAATGGAGCTTATAGGTTTGTTGTCAGGGTCAAATGAACTAGTACATATAAAGAATTTAGAATAATGCTCAGACGCTGAGACGATAGTAAGTTCTCAGAAAATGGTCGACATTATTGTGGTTATAAACTTTTCTCACTTATTTGTTCAATAACATTTATTAAATTCCTACTACATTCCAGGCCCTGGAGCTGTACAGAAAAAGTTATAGCCCTTGTGTTAGAGAATATCACAGTCTAGTCAGGAACTACAAGAAAAGGGAAATAGCAATAATGTGGGATGATAAATTCATACAATGAATTATTATGCAACCACCAAAATTGACATTGGGCCTAAATTTACTTCTATGAGAAGATATTCATAAAATATTATTAACTAAGAAGAAATTTAAAACTATTTTTATTTACACATTCTATTATTTTTCCATTAAGCAGTGCTAAACACCTGAAATATCTCAAGTACATGGCAGGTACTGGGAATATAGAAGTAAGACAGGAGTTTGGTGGTGGGACGACCGCTACTAAACACATAATTCCAAATGGAATGCATGTTATGAAGAAGTGTGAAATGCTATAGCTGCTTTTCCAGAGCTAAACTACACTTTGAAAATACAAGGTTTAAACTGATATTTGAATAAAAAATGCAAGTTAATTTCATGAAGAGCTGGAGTAAAAAGTGTTCACAGTACAGAAAAGAGGATGATGAAGTTCCAGGGTGTGAAAAACATGGTATGTACAAGGAATGAGAACTCGAGCGTGCATTGGGGAGGAAGTGATGGGGAGAGTGGCCTAATTATGGAAATGTAGGTCGGGGCTAAATCTTCTTTGGCCTTTAAGTTATGGTAAAAACATTAAATCTTTTTCTAAAGCCAGTAGAAAACTTTAAGAGCATATTAAGGAGAAGAAAGTCTTGAATAACTTATAGTTTAAAAAAGATCACTACTAGCTCAGGCTCTGTGGACTGAGTGCTGGCCTGCTAACTGAAAGGTCACCAGTTCTATCCCCAGTCAGGGCACATGCCTGGATTGTGGGCCAGGTCCCCAGTTGGAGGTGTTCAAGAGGCAACAGATAGATGTATCTCTTGTACACATTGATGTTTCTGTCCCTGTCTTTCTCCCTTTCTTCCCTTCTTTCTAAAAATAAATAAATAAATAAATAAAATCTTTAAAAAAAATCACTGCTTGCATTGTGGAGAATAAGAAGGGGTACAAATGCACATAGGGTGGAAGATGTACACCAAAATGTGTCGGTTTGTGTTGACTCAAAATAGTTGCAGATTGGTTAACTTTATTCTCTTTAGACTTTTATATTTACTGAAAATTTCACAATGGACCAATATGATCTTTTAATAATAAAAGTCAATGAAATGTATTAAAAATTCTAATACAATATCATGGATATTATAGCTAAGGAAAGTACAGATTAGGAAGGACACCTAACCTAGACTAAAGGAGAATAGCTATCTAGAGAAGGTGAAAGATGAATTAAGTGCTGATGTATGGGTAGTTCAGCCAGACCAAGAAAGGGAGAATAGTTGATCTTCTGAATCAAAGGTGGAGTATTTATAAAGATATGTTGATTAAAGAGAAGATGGCCCAGGGTACAAAGTATGCCATGACCAATGATGTGGCTAAAGAGGTAGGCAGAAAAAGTGTATTGGATATGACGCTAATAAGTTCAGGATTTCTTTTGAAAATGGTAAATAGTAATTGAAAGGTTTTTAGCAAGAGAGTGACATGGTGAGATTGGCATTTCAGAATGATCATCCTAGTAAGAGGTGGGATGTACTGATGCGAACAAGACTATATGCAGAAAAAACTATAAGGAGTTTGACTCATTGATCCAATAATAGTACCAAAAGCCTAGTATGTAATAACTGTTGGGCCAGGTGTTGGAGAAGCAGTGGTAAACAAGAAAGGAGGGTAACTACCATCTTTCCAAAGTTTAAAATCTAGCACATTGATGAAATAATCCAAAGGAGAAATATAGCACTTACCACTTTCTCCATTTAAAAATTTTATCTGTTACTTGTATTGGAATTTGAAAATATAGGTGAATACGGAGGATATGAAAAAAAAAATCAACCATCATCCCAATTCCTAGTGAATGATTACATTTTATTATGTGTATTTCCAGGTTTTTAATATATATTAGGTGTCACATACTTATATGGTTACACAATAACTCATACTGTACTTAATAGTTTTGAAGTTGGTTCTCACTTTATAATATATGTTTGTCTTTCCATGGCCATAAATCAATTGTCAATATTGTTTTACATGGGGAAATAATATTCTATTGCATTTTAAGATATTTGAGGAGCACTATTCAAACAATGTTAAAGTAAATATTCCAGTAGGCAAATTTCTGATTTCATTAGATTAAATTCTTAGAAGTGAAATAAAAGAAAATGCACATTTTAAAGGCCTTTGATAAATAATTGCCCCAAGCACTTCTAGGTACTTTTTTGCACTAGTTCAGTGCTTCACATTAGAATCATCTAGAAGGTATTTAAAAAATACTGATGACTGGCTTTCATTCCTAGACATACAGATTTCACTGGTTTGCAGTGCGATGTGGCTATCAGAGCTTTAAAGGTGTCCAAGGTCACTCTCATGTGCAGCAGAGGACAGGAACCACTGCATTCTTTTATTTTCCTGTTCACTCTGGAAATTTAATTTCCATCCTAGGCCTGTACCTGATCTTTTTTCACATTCTCTTTACATGTAATTTAATTTACCCCTTTCACTCTCACCTTTATGAATACAATGAAAAAAATTCATATCTTGCACTCTAATCTTTTTCTCCTGAGCTTCAGTTCTACTCTGCTCATTGTCTACAAGATAGTTAACACTAACATTCTATACAGAAGTAACTCCCAAACTCAGTATATCTCAACGTTGAACCCAGTCAACCCATTTAACCTCCCCCAGATAAAGGGAAAACTAAATACATGCTTAAGTAAATTGCAGCACCCATAGGAAAGGGTATTTTTCACCTTCCAGTTGGCTGTCAACCTCTTCCTTTTATTCTTTCTTTAAAACATGTCTTAAATCGGTATTCCTCACCCTTCTTGTTGCCATTCCCACAGCCAGTGCAATCAGAGCAGTCTGGATCAGAGCATGTCTGTCTAGGATAAACTGGCCTGTTGGCGTAGTCTGCCTAGAAGATGACTTTAGGGACTAAAATCAAGATGTAATTAAGATTTTCAACATATGTTAATTGTGTGTGTTTTACGGGGCAGGGATAAGAGAAGAAGACAGTGATCAGTTACAACTGCTTAAAGATTGCTACCCTTGGACAAAAAACCCACCCCAAGATTGGAGAGTGTCAGGATGCTTAGGGACCTTGCTAACTGATTTTAGACTAGAAGAGTAACATTGGGGATTAAATGACCCATCTCTGGGGGTAACAGACCCAAAGTTCTAAGAGAAAGAAAGCTACAAAGTTATTTTATTTGTGTAATAAATGTTTGAATTATTAAAATTTTTCAACTCCTTACCCAGGCAACTCTGTTGTAATCTCAGCTGAATGAGAACTAACAAATACATAAATTGAAGGGTTTATGAGTGATGGAAACAAAGACGTAAAAGCAGCTAACCTGAGATAATGAGATAACACCTGGGAAGTTGGCTGTCCTTGATAAGCAGTGAAGAAGCAGGTTTAAACCTTTACCTCTCTCTCCTACTTTCCGAACTATTGATCCCCTCCCCTAAAGTGAAAGCACCGTTGAATAAGGATCTTTTTTCTTGTATTGCAGGATGTGGTTTGTCAATATTTTGTTGAGGATTTTAGCATCTATGTTCATCAGCGATATTGGCCTGTAGTTTTCTTTTTTTGTTGTGTCTTTATCTGGTTTTGGGATCGGGATGATGCTGGCCTCATAAAAAGAGTTTGGGAGTCTTCCCTCTTGGATTTTTTGGAATAGTCTGAGAAGGACAGGGGTTAGCTCGTCCTTAAATGTTTTGTCAAGTTCTTCTGTGAAACCGTCTGGTCCAGGGCTTTTGTGTGCTGGGAGTTTTTTGATTACTGCTTCAATTTCACCAGCTGTTATCAGTCAATTCAGGCTTTTTGCTTCTTCATTCAGTGTTGGAAGGATATACTTTTCTAGAAATTGTCCATTTCATTGAGGTTTTTCAAATTTCTTGGCATATAATTGTTCATAGTAATTTCTTACAATCCTTTGTATTTCTGTAGCATCAGTTGTTATTTCTCCTCTTTCATTTCTGATATTATTTCTTTGGGTCCTCTCCCTTTTTTTCCTGATGAGTCTGCTTAAAGGCTTGTCGATTTTGTTTATCTTTTCAAAGAACCAGCTCCTGGATTTGTTGATCCTTTGAATTGTTCTTTTAGTCTCTATGCCACTTAGTTCTGCTCTGATCTTGATTATTTCCTTCCTTCTGCTTGCTCTGGGCTTTGCTGTTGTTTCTCCAGTTCTTGAAGCTGTAGGGTTAGGTCATTTATTTGAAATGTTTCTATCTTTTTTAGGTAGGCCTATATTGCTATGAACTTCCCTCTCAGGACTGCCTTCGCTGTGCCCCATAGGTTTTGGACTGTTGTATGTTCATTTTCATTTGTTTCCAGAAACTTTTTGATTTCTTCTTTGATCTTATTATTGACCCATTCATTGTTTAATAGCATGCCATTCAGTCTCCATGAGTTTGAATGCTTTTGAGTTTTTTCCTTGAGATTGGTTTCTAGTCTCAAGTCCTTGTGGTCTGAGAAAATGCTTGTTATGATTTCAACTTGCTTGTTTTGTGTTTTATCATGTGGTCTATCTTTGAAAATGTTCCACGTGCATTTGAAAAGAATGTGTATTTTGCTTCTTTGGAATGAAAGGTTTATATATCTCAGTTAAGTCCATTTGATCTAATGTGTCATTTAGTTCCACAATATCTTTGTTGATATTTTGTTTAGAAGATCTCTCCATTTTAGACAGTGGGGTGTTAAAATCCCCTATCAGTGTGTTGCTGTTTATACCTTTCTTGAAGTCCTCTAAGATTTTCTTTATATATTTGGATGCTCCTATGTTGGGGACATTTAGGTTTATAATGTTTATATCTTCTTGATGGATTCTTCTTTTGAGTATTATGAAGTGTCCTTCTGGGTCTCTTTTTATGGGCTTTTTTTTTGAAATCTATTTTACCTAATATAAGGACTGCTACCCCTGCTTTTCTGCCCTGTCCATTTGCTTGGAATATTTTTTTCCATCCCTTTACTTTCAGTCTGTGTAGGTCCTCTGTTCTGAGGTGGGTCTCTTGTAGGCAGGATATATGGGGGTCATATTTTCTTATCCATTCAGCTACCCTATGTCTTTTGATTAGAACATTTAAAACATTTACATTTAAAGTTATTATTGATAGGTACTTATTCATTTTTTCCCTTTGTACCTGTGTTCCTCTCTTCCTCACTGTTTTCCTTCATCTTCTTAAAGCAGCCCCTTTAGCATATCTTGCAGTGCTGGTTTGGTGGAGGTGTGTTCTTTTAGCCTTCTTTTGTGTGAGAAACTCCTTATTTTGCCTTCCATTTTCATTGAGAATCTTGCTGAGTAGAGCAGTCTTGGTTGCAGGCCTTTGCTTTTCATGACTGGGAATATTCCTTGCCATTCCCTCCTGGCTTGCAGTGTTTCTGTTGAGAAGTCAGCTGCTAGCCATATCGGGGCCCCCTTGTATGTTATGTTACTACCTGTTTCTCCCTTGCTGCCTTTAGGATTCTCTCTGTCTTTGATATTTGCCATTTTAATGATGCTGTGTCTTGGAGTGGGCCTCATTGGGTTCCCCTTGAATGGGACCCTCTGTGCTTCCTGGATTTGTGTATCTTTTTCTCTCCTCCAATTAAGGAAGTTTTCCATCATTACTTTTTCAAACAGGTTCTCTATCCCTTGCTCCTCTTCTTCTCCTTCTGGTATCCCTATTATACAGGTATTATTATGTTTCAAGTTGTCCTGCATTTCCCTAAATGCCTCTTAATTCTTTTTGAGTCTTTTTTCATTTTCTTGCTGTTTCTGGGAGCTTTTTCTATCTTATCCTCTAGCTCACTGATTCGTTCCTTTGCTTCATCTAGCTGGCTTTTGATTCCTTCTACTATGTTCTTCAATTCAAAAATTGTATTCTTCATTTACTCTGGTCTCTTATTGATAGTTTCTATGTCCTTATTCATACTGATATAGTTTGCAATAAGTTCCTCATAGCTTCCCTGTAGTTTTTTGTAATTCTCTCTGAGATCACTGAGCTCATTGAGCTTCCTTAGAACCATTGTTTTGGACTCAATATTTGATAGTTTACTGGCCTCTATTTTACTCAATTCTCTTTGTGGGGATTCCTCCTTTCCCTTCAGTTGTGAGATGTTTGTTTGCCTTCCTATTATTTGTGAGACTCTTCTTTTTTGCTTCTGCTTCTTAAATTGATCTGTCTCGATTTCCTGACTTTGTGGTATGAACTTCTAGGAGAAGACTGCAGTTTTCTCATTTTGGATCTCTGAATAGGGACCGTGACTGTGCTATTATTTTCTAGCAACACCAAGAGTGATAGACATATGGTAGCTATGCAAGAAATATTTATCGTGTAAATAATTCCTCATACTGAGACTAAAGTAGTTGTGGATATAGTAGCACAATATCAAGCTATTCAAGTGTGTTGGATATTTCTTTAGGCTTTTAGGAATGTAATTCAGAAATTACACTAGTATCTGTCTTTAAGAATGTAATACAGGAAAGAGATTAAGAGGACAAACATTTGCCTTTGTTAACTGAAGCACTTTATTTCTATAGCCATATGTAAAACCTTTTAAGGTCAAGAAATAATTCAGTTTTGTTAGTTTTATGCTATACTTTAAAGTTACTATATTAATTAGGAAACAGCAGGATCCTTGTATGTATTTTGCCATGTATAATGTGCATTTTTTGCCAAAATTTTTGAGGGAAAAATAAGGATGTGCATTGTATATGGATAGTACTACTTTGTTCCTGGTACATAAAATTTCTTATACCTTGTATCTGTTCTTGTGTTTTGTAATTATTCATTACATAAAATTTCTTGTACCATAATATGCTCAAAAATAAATGCCAAAATTTCTTTACAAATACAAAAAACAAGTATTTAAATATAAATAAATAAAAATTTAATTAAAAATTAAAACAAAAGATTCTTTCCTCTGAAAGTCTGGGCCAAAAATGTGCATTATACATGGCAAAATATGGTTGGAATGGGTCTATCTTGGAAAAGCCAGAAGAGTTGGGAATCTTTTTTTTAATCCTCGCTGGACTAAAGGAATACTGTAGCCCATTGTAAAGCACATTTCCATGGAATTCAGCTACTGTGGGCAAATGATAGAAGACAGCCACCCTCACTCTTGCCCCCAGCACTTCAGCAACTGCTTCCCATCCATGTCAACCCAAACGCCATTAATCCAAGTGTTACAGGGAAAAGCAGATCTCCCAGACATGATGCAGAGACGGCCCAACTCTGTCTTTTACTTTAGCAAATCAAAGGCTTCAATGGGCATGGCCCCACAAGATTTCTGGTTTAGCAATTAGCAGAGATTCTTGAATTCAGATTGACTTGAACCCAGCAAGGTTTTAAACTACAAGTGCTCCTCAACTTATGATGGGGTTATGTCTTGATGAACCTATCATAAGTTGAAAATATCATTAAGTTGAAAAAGTATTCCAAACATCACACTCCTCCTATTCCACCTTATGCATGCTAAGAACATACTACCTGAAAAAAGTTGCTGGCAACATGGTACCCTGTAGAGCATTGGGTATCTATCCTCATGATGGTGTGCCTGACTGGGAGCTGTGGCTGACTGCTGATGCCCAGCATCAAGAGAGAGTATTGTACTGCATACTGCTAGCTGGGAAAAATTCAAAAATTATAATCGTGAACATAGTTTTTACTGAATATGTATTGTTTTTGCACCATCATAAAGTCAAAGATTGTAAGTCAACCTCGTAATATGGGGACTGTCTGTCACTGAAATTGAGTGAGGGGGGGGAATTGCTCACTCTAGGAACAGATATCACTCATTTGTAATGCAATCCTGAGGCATAGATATCTACATCTATAAGAATGATTTAGATTTGCGGTCTAGGGACAGAGACTTTTCCTCAGTATCCCTCATAGGGGCAGCCTTGAGGGATATAGGCCCAAGGAAGTCTTTCCAGGGAGCAGAATTCAAGGTGCAGAATGGCTCATCAGTGACATTTTTTCTACTTTCAAGAAAGCAATTCATAGCATTTTATAGTACCTGCTTCAAACAAGGGATCCCTTTCCCCCTTTCTTCTCTCTAAATGAGATATTCTACTATATACTCTGCTTTTGGTGTGCCTTTATTTGCCCTTATAAATCCACCATCCAACCTGCACCCTTCTCTATCCTACTCTCAGTCCTCAGAAGTTGACCATATAAGCAACATCAAAGAATTCTTATATCCTCGGGCTTCCAGCTGGGTTTGCTAATGGAGAGAGAGAGAGGTTGATCAGATGGAGGGGAAAGGAGAGGGCACAATCCTCACCTCTTCATTCCTTTCCTGCAAAATTGCCTTCTGTGTCCTTCAACTAAAGGTCACTGCTCATCTCAAGCCAAATTTTTCTATGCGACTCCCTCTCTCCCTCCTTTGGTAACTGGGCTAGGAACAATAGCTCAGTTGCTATAAAAGCTGGGTTCCTGTGTTATGCCCTGTAATTCTCCCAAATCTACACCTTAGTAAATAGTCTCTTTGCAAACAATTCCTCCTTGAAAATATGCTATCTAGTTGTACCATTTATTTCTCCTTCAGTCCTAATTGATAAGACAGTGAAACTCATTGTCTAACCCAAGATTGGTATTTTGAAACTACACTACTGTCTCACTCAACTGTACTGAAAGAAGTTGTATAGAAAGCTTGGATTAGAAGAACACTGACCTTAGGAAGTCAGTGTTCATAGCCTGTGAAGGTCTAATAGAAATGACTGTATAATTTCCTGTTGGGGAGGGAGAGGGTGTTTTTGGTGGCACATAGAATGCTTGATGGGAACATTTTTGGAACCATAGATATGGGCAATTGAACAGTAAATGTAGTGACTATCCACTGTGGTTTTATTTTATGCCAGTAATTTTTTTTTTTTAGTTTTTTGTTTATAAAATAATTTGGATTAGTGCCTTTGTCAATTTAACAGCATTATTTTATTAGAACAAAGAGATATAAAAATAAGAGATAAATTGACACAAAACCCAAAATAATATGAGTATTTGAGATTTTGAAAAAACAGTTCCCTTAAAAAAAGGTAGATGACCAGGGAAGTGGCACAGATACAGTCCAATTTGGTAGAACACTGATATTTACAACATTTATGATGTAACATTTTTTTATCATGATATGCTATTTGCTATGACTATTTATTGACGTGACTATTCATATATAAACTATTACTCCTTTTCACATTTTCTTCACCCATAAATTGAAGTTCTTTAGTTATATAACAGAAAGAAATTCTATGGCTAAAAGAGAAATTGTCTATTGTCTTTAGATAATCCTAGTCTTCATCCACTAATACAATGTCTTTTTTTTTGAGAACATTACAGCCCAACAAAAGATAATTGGCTAACATGACATCAAGTTTAAAACCCCCTAAATGATGCCTTCTCAAAATCAGCCTTTTTTGACTGTAGCCAGAGTTTCCTAGGGATTCATTACTTTCTGACCCATCTGAAAAATGCATGAATGTTCCAGCAAAAGAGTCACAAAAATACCTCTTGCCACGGAGCCCTACCTTTGCCTGGAGCTCAGTGAGGAGGAATTTGCATAACTCCCACATGATGTGGCAAAATTGTTCAAGTACTGGACTGTAGTAACCTTTTCCCCCATTTAAGGTGGAAAAGAAGATAATACCATGTAAAACTTTCAAAGGATTCACAGGAAGGGACTGCTATCTTGGCTGAACTTAGATAAAATTGTTTTGATGACGTAGTTGCTATCTTACAACTATGGTTATTTGATGGAGAAGTAGTTATGTCTTGAGAAGGGGTACTGATATTGAGGCCATATCCTTAAAAGATTTGCTACTAAAGAACTTCGTGCGTTTGACACCACAAGAAGATTGTACAATAAGCTTTAGGGATGTTGGAAGTGTACAGGTACACAGTGAAGGCATTCAAAAATGATGCCGTGGAATTCCATTTATTGACATGGACAGATGTTCACGATATACCATTAGGTAGACAAAAATACTAAGCTATATGGTGTCAATTTTGGCAGCTAGTAACAGAGCATCCAACTCAAAATGAGTTTAAAAAATAGTTATTTTTATAATTCTAATTATTAGATTTATTAAGCCAATTGATCTAGTCTAGAGGTAGAGCAGGCTTCAGGATTGGTTGATTCAGTTACCCAATGATCATATCAAGGAATTAGTTTATTTCTTTGCTCCCAAAGAAACTCAAAATATCTGCCTTATCCTACAACTAGTTCCCAAAATAATTGTAAGATAGATTCCAGGTGTGATTTGGTATAACTACTTGCTTCCTCATTCACATTAAGATAGAGGAGAAAATGATTATCACTTGCTATAGACACTGAACAGGAACTTTTTAAAAAGTCTCTAGCAGCCATCTCCTCATGTATCATAGGCTAAAATTGCATCATATGCCAATTAATAGTCAATTGGCAAAGGGAATGATTTTTATAAAAAATTAAATTTACTGCAATGACATTGGTTAATGAGATTACTGTATATAACTTTCAAGTGTACATTTCTATGATACATGCTCAGTATATTGCATTGTGTGCTCACCATACAAAGTCAAATCACCTTCTGTCACCATAAGTGTGGCTCCCTTTGCCCTTTACTACCTCCCACTCCTTGCCTCTGGTAGCCACCGTACTTTAGTCTTTGTCTATGAGTTTCAGTTTTGTATTCTACATATGAGTGAGATCATATGGTTCTTAGCTTTTTCTGACTGACTTATTTCACTTAGTATGATATTCTTAAGGTCCATCCATGTCATCGCAAAAGGCAGTATTTCATCTTTTCTTATGGCTGAGTAGTATTCAAATGTATATATGTATCACATCTTCTTTATCTACTGAAGGACACTTCAATTGTTTTTTTAGACCAATCAGAATCACTCATTGAACTAAAGTCAATTTTCCAAATCAGAGTGCAGTTAATCAATGAATAGTAAGGTGGAATGCATTTGGAGAGTCAAATACAATTTTAAAAAAAATCTATTTATCTATCTACCTATCTAACCTACCATATGTATAATTTCTATCTATGAAAGAGAATAAAAAATTAATATTACAACATGATAGTATCTGGGCACTGGAATTACATCTCATATATTTTAAAATTATCAATCTATCTGTATTACAAATAGTTTAGAAAAGCAATACTACAAAATGATGGTATCTGGACAGTGAAACTACACTTCTTTTACATTTTTTTCTTTTTGCTGTCTGTATGGAATATTATTGAATAAATAAGTATGCATTACTTTTGTCTCTTTAACCTTTTAGTTGGCAAATTTCAAATAAATCTCCAAGTCAAGGGAATAGTATAATGAATCCTCAAGTACTCAACACCTAGCTTGAACAATTTGACAAATCTTGTTTAAGGCATTGTTTCATAAAAGAAAACAAATTGATTTTAGTTCAAAAGAAGTTAAGAACTAGTCACCTACTTAATATTTTCTCTAATCTGTACAACTTACCTTTATTCCAAAGAGTGAAAGTAAATTAAAGATAGCCCAATGTTATTATTCTCAGTTACCCAAGATTCCGCTCAAGTTGTGCCCAATTATTTCTTCGAAAGTTTTGTTTTGCTTATCTTCCTACCCTGCTTATGCTTCTCAAAAATTGTACTGCGGTATCCCAATCATCGTGGGAAAAACACAACTCTAGGAATCTGGGCATATAAAATGAAGTGGCTCACTGAAAACAGTTATTCTGAAATCTCACTTTTATTTTTAAAATCAGTGCAAATGTGCATTTACCCTTTCTATCTACGTTTAAGAAATAGAATCTTTAAATTACTCACCATTGAATAAACTTGGCAGTGTAGGATGATGGTCCATGTTAGTCTTAAGTCTTTCTGTCCTCCGAGGCAGGCTGATAAATACCCCTGTGAACACAAGGTCCCTAGTTTGAGAGGCACAGCCTAGGCTTTTCTCATTTCTAAAACCCTGCTTTTGCCCCTAGACTTTTTTCTTTGACTTTGAAACTCCAATCTTTCTAAGGGCTTGGGCTTCCATTCAGTCCTTTGGCTTTTTCCACCACTGACCTCCTTAGTTAGTGTGCCCTATCCTAGGAACTGTTATTCCTCAGTTGACATTCCCACTGACTCTTGTCCAGGCCTGGCGCAATACTCTGCAGGAGGATCTTGGATCCACCAAACCACAAGTGTGAAGATACTTGTTCATTTAATACGTTTTTATTGAGAGTTATTTGTCTGCTACATAGATAGATAGGCCTTGGGGATACTGTGGTTAAAAAGAAGGCACAGTCTTTGTCTTTAAGTAGTGTACATTGTCATGAGGGACATGAATATACAATTACAAAATGGCTTAATAAGTGCTATATTAGGTGAAGTACAGTGTTATATGAAACACAGAGAAGGTCCTTTAAGTGGCTCAAGAATGTCTTCCGAGAAATTGAGGCAGTTTAATGACAGGAGAGATAAAGATGGTGGTAATTTTCTGTTTGGATAAGTTAGCCATACAAAACTGTTTCTTAGAAGTTAAAGGGATTGTCAAAAATGGCATTCAATATGGGAACTTGTTTCCAAGCTTGCTTTCATATTGGCCTACGAAGAAGGGGGCAAGCCCAAAGAGTTTGAATAGAGCTGTGGTTTAACAAAAAACACAAAATCTATTTATTTAAGATTGAAATTTTTTTGTGTGAACATTTTACAATTGTATTATGTATTTTATTCAAGTATCAGTACTTTTGCCCAGGCTGCTGTTGCTTCTCAAAATTAACTTTGTTGCACTGGTGCAATCTTATTCATTTATGCATCCTTGGCCTTCTGTGAAGTCGCAGACAAACAGAATCAATTGCTCCATTTTCTCTTCCATTAGCCTTTTGTTACCTTACTACACATGGGGCATTCATACTTGCCTCCCCTGCTCTGCCTTCCTGCTCGCAGAGAGCAATTAATTCTTCCACTGTCTCACCATGAAACTCTATATAGGGGGGTTGGCAAAAGTAGGTTTACAGTTGTCAGAATGTGAAACAATTTATTTTTGTATTGTTATTTATTAATTATTGTATTATTTTCTATGTAAAAAACTGTAAACTTACTTTTGTCCCACTCTGTATACTTAAATATAGTAGATATTACAATATATAGGTTAAACTGATGCAAATATAATTTTGTTTTCATAGTCAATTGATTCTTTTGATTACCTTATCATTAAAAGTCTATACTACCTCAGCATTCAAAAATTTTACATTAATTTATTTTTGTTTCTCAGTAAAAGAATGGGATAATGGTGGTGACAGCATTACTTTTGAAGCCATCTTGCTCAGATGAATATGATGTAAGACTCATTTCCCATTGAGTAATTCAGAAACAAACATAACTAATCACTGAGAAGTCCTCTGAGGTGGAGATAGAGGGATAGGCTTTGTCTACACACAGTTAATCAGGACTGAGTAATGGAATTGAATGAAAAAACAGATGAGGGGCCTGTGTCTACCCTTTCCTTGCCCTCATATGAATGTATAGTCCTGCTCATCGAGTTATTTCAGCAAAAGAATGTTTTATGTCTGGACATTTGCTTTCCCAATTTTAGCCCTCTCTTCTCTTTCCTTTCATGTGTACACCAGGCCTAATAAAGTTATACATGGTGACTTTTGGTTCTGAATATTCTCCCTTAAATCTTTTTCAGACTGTGAAGAAATGACTTGTCCATTCTGATAGACTGTTTAGGGGTTCTATTTTTAATAATTTGTATTTCATGCTTTCAGATATTCCACCCTTAGGGCAGGTCTCACTATGTTTGTGTATCTGTTACAACTTTGTCAGGCCTCAATGAAGTGAGATGAGTCACTAATATGTAGGAAAACCTATTACTGTAGTCGATTAAACTTTGAATGTTGACAGGAAGTTGTGGCTTCCCATGATCAAAATAACCTTATTTGTGATTTTAGAGAAAAACCAAAAGAGTTGTTCACTTAGGACCAGTTTTAAATAAGCTCATCAACATCTGAGTATTTTATAACAATATTTCTAGTAATTTTCTAAATATTTTTGAGTGATTCTGCTGTACTAGTTGTGCTAGATGCTGTGAAGAATAAAAAAATGAAAAAGAACAAAGTTATTTCCTTAAAAGAGATTGCACTATCAATAAGCCTTTCTCTTCATTGTAATTAAAATATTTTGTAATTTCCAAACAGAGACATATGTGCCAAAGACAACTTGTTATGCTCATTGCTGGACTCTGTAGTTCAAGTTCAATTAATTTAGCACCATATAACCTCATTTAATTTGGATACATTTTGTATTAGAAAGTATCCTTTATAGAATTGTCTATCAAACCACTAATATTATTAAATATCCTTCCTATCTTTCTTCCTCTCTTTTTAAGAATTAGGTGTTACATAAAACTATAAGTAAATAATTTAAAATAGAAACTCACCTAGACGTTGTATCTTTGACTGGATGTTGAATAGTGTATGCCTCCCCTCAGGCAATTTAGATAACATATATACATATTCTCTTGGTTAGCGTTATAGATTCATAATAGGTGATCTTTTAGGTCTTGAGTTTAATGAGTTATCAAAAATACTTTAAAACTGGAAAATCCCCAATGTAGAAGTTGAAAATGCAGCGTTAAATTGTGGTAGCTAACAACTCAGCCTATAAAGTAGAACTAGAGTGATTGGGCTCAAATCCCAGCTTAGACATTTACCAGTTTGTCACCTAAGTTATGTTATATTAAGTTATGTAAATGCTGGGAAAACCAATGGGAAGGGAATTCTAGAAAGTAGGAAGAGCAAGTATAAAGGCCATGAGGCAGGACTGAAATCAGGAGTTTTAGAGCAAACAGAATACCCATGTGGTAGAGTTGAGTGATATCTATTATTTGGAGGAGGTGAGAGTAATCAAATAATTTTAGATTAAGAATAGACACATGTAATGAGTCAACAGAAATGATGGAACATCACGATAAAAATACCTCAATGAGTATGATATAGTGGAAATTAAGGGAAATAACTAGATGTACTTATAAACAAGATTTTTAAATGTTTAGTAGGTCTTTTCCTATAAAAAACTCCAAAGAGGTGCTAAAAACAGGACAGATAATGCCCCTTTCCAAGGGCAGGAACACTGGGAGGTGAAATAACTCGCTCCCCTAACAGCAACCATCACCCAGCTCCCAGCATTTATAAAGAGAAAAGTCAGGACAAGGGTGGTGAAAGTACGTCAGCGAACTCCTGGAGAGCACAGCATTCATAGAAAAAGTTCCTCCTCTTTTCAAGGAAAACAAAGAGAGTATTCTTTCTCCTCCTGAAGCCAAATGATGGAAGCCCATTGGAAGAATCATGTTGGGGGAGAGAGAGGAGAGAGAGAGAGAGAGAGGGGGACTGCAAGAAGGGAGATTGGCCCTTCCTTCCCCAGCTGGGTGGAGGGAAGCTACTGAACACCAAGGTCCATCTGGAGCTGCTTTGGCAGAGCAGTGTGGTGAGCGTCTTCTTGGAGAAATTAAGCACTTGCCACCTGAAGGAGCCAGCTGTGAACCAAAGATAGCTGCTCACTTCCAGTCTTCATATTTTTGAAGAAGAGGACCTTGCTGGAGTAGTTCACACTACAGGGTAAGAAGGGGCTGTAGAGTTTTTGTTCTTGAGAGGAAATACCCCCTCTATCCCATTCTGGTGTTGGAAGATTCAAAAGATAATTTCAGTGGTTGCCATGGCTATATACAACGTACCATGGAGCAAAGGAAAGAGGAAGGATGGGTGCTTAGTGAAAGAAAACTGCAGATGGAGAAAGGGCTGGAGGCAGAACTGGTGTCAGAACCCAAACTAGACATGGTCACTTTCTCTGATGGATTCTTCAGTGATTGAGGGGCTAGGGCAAAGCTGGACACCATCCAAAGAAAGCCGAGCACAGCACCAGCATAGAGCTCTTACTAGCAGAATCTAATAGCAGTAGACAAAATTGCACTGAACCAGGGAAAGATCTGGGACACTCTCCCACACCAACACATGGCTGATTATGTAAGAGTTTTACTACCCTAACTCTCTCTGATTCCAAAACTAGAGGAGCTAAGCAGTGACAAGGGAGGAGCCAGAACTCCTTCAAATGCCTGTATTCTAAGCAGCCTGCATCAGAGTTGAAGGTTGCATTGAGGGGAAAAGAAGGTGATCTTATTTAATCAGATGCACAACTGAAGTTTTAAACTAGACCTAAGTTCTAATAACTAAAATTAGTAGAAAATGACATTGTGTGCCAAGACTTCATTAAGAAATATGAAACGGAGATTCAATACATCATAGTTGGAAAGCCTTGATTGGAATAAAATAAAACCATTTCTCATTTATGTCACTGTTGCAATGTCTTACATAACAACCAAGCAATGGAAATATACATAATATAAGCCACACTGGGTCTACTAAGGGGCCAAAGTGGACAAATTTAAAATCATAATTTCATGAATTTTATTTTATTTAACTGTAAAATTTCATCCAGATCCTAGGTTTTGATAAAATGTTGATTCTTCCAACTGCCCCTTTGGTTTAAGAAAGTAAATTGACCTTCCCTCAATCAGCAACATATGTATAATACTAATTCTCCAGGCATTTGTCATGGATATGAATTCAGACTATCTCATATTCCATTCTTATAAAGATTATATGAAAGAAGTGATATTTAAGAGAGTTCATCTAAGGAACATGGTACCTATAGTTTAGGTACTTTGAGTTCTACTTTCGGATCAAGATAGAGTGAGTATATACATTCATGACCATATAAATATCTATAAAAACCTGCCACCAACTTCAAAGTTATGTTCTTAGGCTTCTTTAAACTTGTTATAAGAAAATTATATAAAAAAACTCTCTTCTAGTTTTTAATAAAGTATTGCTGATATTACTCAATGTGTTGCTCAGTGTAACCTTATATAAAAAATTGCTTCATCAACTTAGTGAAAGGAAAATTTTTCTTCTGATATGTTTCTTTCCTTTCAATAATAAAAACTTTTCTTAGATTTCTTTGTTTTCCCTTACTGCCAGAAAGTTAAATCCAAATTTACAGCTCTGTTAGAATATGTTAAATAATATGTAGAGCATATTTGCATTTGTACTTTTTCTTGAATTTGATTTCTATTTTATCAATTTATTGTATATTTTGGGGGAGACTACTTGTAAAGAGATAATATATAAAAATAAATTTACTTCATGTCCCAGAAGAGTTTGTTCAGAAGACTCTAAATTGATCTCCCAACATAAAATTGATTAATCTTAAAAAGATTTTCAAAGACTAATTGCAAAAACCTGTTCTAAAAACAAAATGGAGTGCTGGAAGTCCTAGAGACAGCAATCAGATAAGAAGAAATAACAGCCATCCAACTGGAAGAGAAGAAGTAAAACTGTTATTTTTTGCAGATGACATGATACTGTACAGAGAACCCCAAAGATTCCACCAAGAAACTACTAGAACTGATAGATTAAGCAAAGTAGCAGGATACAAAATCAATATCCAGAAATCAATTTTTTTATATGCCAACAATGAACAGGGAAATTAAGATAACAATTCCATTCACAGTTGCTACAAAAAGAATAAAATACCTAGGAATACACCTAATCAAGGATGTAAAAGATCTGTACTCAGGAAATTATAAGACACTGAAGAAAGATACAGAAGAAGATACAAGTAAGTGGAAGCACATACTGTGTTCATGGAGAGGGAGAATGAACATCTTTAAAATGTCCATACTATCCAAAGCAATCCATAGATTCAACACAACTCCTATCAAGATTCCACTGATGTATTTCACAGAACTAGAACAAATATTTCAAAAAGTTTTATAGAATTACAAAAGGCTCCACATAGCAACAGCGATCCTGAGGAGGAAGAACAAAGTTAGAGGAATCACACTACCTAATATCAAACTATCCTATAAGACCATAGTAATCAAAACAGCTGGGTACTGGCATAAGATCAATACAACAGACTAGAGAGCCAGAATTAAACTCACAGCTTTATAGTCAAATAATATTCAACAGAGGAAGCAAGTACATACAATGGGCTAAACATAGTTTTTTCAAGAAATGGTGTTTGGAAAATTGGACAGATATGTGCAGAAAAATTAAACTAGACTACCTTCTTACACCACACAAAGAATAAACTCATAATGGATCAAAGTTCAAATGTTATACCCAAAACCATAAAAATCGTAAAGAAAACATAGGCAGCAAAATCTTGGACATTGCTCGTAGAAATATTTTATCAGATATATCTCCCTAGGCATGGTATACAAAAGAAAAAATGAACAAATGGGACTACATCAAACTAAAAACTTTTGCACAACAAAGAAAATCAACAAAAAAATAAGAAGACTGCCCACAGAATGGGAGAATATATTCGCTGATACATCTGATAAGGGGTAAATATTAAAAATTTATAAAGAAATTACAAAACTAAACACCCAAAACCAAACAACCCAATTGAAAAATGTGCAAGGGACCTGAACAGACACTTTCCAAAGAGGATATACAGATGGCCAAAAGACATGAAAACATGCTCAATGTCACTACTCATTAGAGAAATGCAAAGTAAAACTACAGTGAGGTATTATCTCATACCTGTCAGAATGGCTATCATCGATAAATCAATAAACAACAGGTACTGACAAGGCTGTGGAGACAGGATAACATTTTTGCACTGCTGGCGAGAATACAGATTGGTGCACCCACTGTGGGAAGCAGTATGGAGATACCTTAAAAAATAAAAAATAGATCTGCCTTTTGACCCAGTAATCCCACTTATGGGAATATATCTGAAGGAATCCAAAACACTAATTTGAACGAACATAAGCACCCCTATTTTTATTGTGGCATTATTTACAATTGCCAAAATATGGAAGCAGCATCCATCAGAAAAGTGTCCATCAGAAATTGAATGGATAAAACAACTGTGGGACATTTACACAATGGAGTACTACTTGGCCATAAAAAAGAAGAAAAATTTTACCTATTGTGACAATATTGATGGACCTGGAGAAAATTATGCTAAGTGAAATAAGCTAGGCAGGGAAAGACAAATACTATATGATTTCACTAATATGTGTAATCTAATGAACAAATTGAACTAACAAGGAAAATGGAGACAGACTCATAGGAGAGCTAGTGGGGGTGGGGTGAGAGGGTAAAGGGATTGCGCAAAAAGGAAAAAGGACTCATGGACATGGACAATAGTGGATGATTGCAGCGGGGAAGTATAAAGGGACTAAATGGTAACGGAAAAAAACAATAAAGATTAAAAAATTAATTAAAAAAACAACAAAAGGGCCCCCAAATGTTATATTCATTCACTCACTAATTTAACAATATTAACCAGCCTATATTTTATATTCCAATAAATTATATAATAAAAGTATTGTTATCATCTGTTAATTGTAAAAACCTCACTTCTGGTTTTTACTATGTATATCATTATGTATTGAAAAGCTTAACAGAGCCTCCCATCAATGCCCAGAAAAATTAACTCCAGCATTCTGAAGATAGTTGTAGCAGATGCAGAATATCTTATAGAGGAATAGAGAAAATAAATCATATTTGGCTAAGAAAATAAGACACAGAAAAGGAAAGTTAGTGACAAAGAGTAACAGATAGTTCTTCAGTAGCACTTTTATATGATCTCTTTTGCTGAGATAGAAACAAAGGTTGATTCATTTTATATATGTGTGTGTGTGTGTGTGTGTGTGTGTGTGTGTGTGTACTTAATTTATTGAGATGACATTGGTTCATAAGGTCATATAGGTTTCAGATGTACATTTCTATGACACATGATTTGTGTATTGCTTTGTGTGCCCACCAAACAAAGTCAAACCATCTGTCATCATATATTTGGCCCCCTTTACCCTTTACTACCCTCAACCCCTTCCTTCTGGTAACCACCATACTGTTTTCTGTGTCTATGAGTTTCAGTTTTATATCCCACATATGAGTGAAATCATATGGTTCTTAGCTTCTTCTGACTATTTCCCTTAACATAACATTCTTAAGATCCATCCATGTCGTCACAAAAGGCAATATTTCAACCTTTCCTATGGCTGAGTAGTATTCTAGTGTATGTATGTACTACATCTTCTTTATCCAATCCTCTGTTGAAGGACACTTTGGCTCTCTGCATATCTTGGTCACGAATTATACTAATGCTCTTCGTTTTCTCAGTTTAAGCAAATTAAGGTGATGGGGCCCTTCAAAACAATATATGACTGGAGGAAATGGATCCACAAATGACAATAACTGTGTTTATCTGCTACTAGCTGATTCACTAGTTTAATGACATTGGCCATTTTGTAATGTACAACCCAATAAATTGGCCAATAAAAGGATTGCTCTAGCAATACAAAGATAATGTAGGTATAAGTTCGAATGCTTCTATACATTAATCAATTACCATGAATATGCACCCATGTATAATCAGGCATAAAAGAACTTGGTTTAAGCTGGTTAATAAACAATGATAAAAACCGTCCATGACTAGCTCCACTGGCATTATACTTCTTTAGCATATTCATGCTTACAGCCATCACGTGTCTTATTGTTATGAAACTGTTATGTATGGAAGGACTGCAGAATAGTTTTTTGACTGGTAAAAATGCCTGTGGTCATGTTGCTATTTTACTAGTTACGCAATGTAACATATCTGCTGTGGGTTTCAAGGCCACAAATATATTCCTTCTGACTCTGTTTTCACATTGTACAGAAGGGCACAGAGAAGACAGGCTGCCTTGATCATTTTGCACCTTGACAGATGCAAAATGAGGGATAAACCTTTGAATATATTTTCTTCACACAATAGTTTTGGGCAAAAGGATTACAGAATAAAATCTATGATTTCACTAAAACAGCAACACAGAAAATAAATAATTTGAATGAAAAACAAACTATTTTTCTAAGAGTCTTTTTTTTTCTTAGAGGTCAATTAATTTACAAATGATTGACTTTGCTTTTATATCCTACAACTCTTAATAATTATCAAAGAGAAATCTGAGTACATAAAATGCTCCATTTGATGGATAATTTAGAGCCTAATGTTTCATTCCTCCTTCTTCCCTTGTTATTTTTCCAAATATCTATTAAAGTATAAGTATTATCATGAACTTTGATAACACACACTGTCTGTGTTCCTTGAATTTCCTGAATGAAGTACATTAGCATAGGAAGAATGTTCTTATGATAATCTTTTGATAACTTCAGGCCGATATCCACTTATCTTCTATTTATACAGTCTTAATCTTTAGTTTTCTGGTTTTCTATAAATTCAAGCTTATATTCATAGGATTTTAAAAAATTTACCTTTAGGTATACATAATCCAATGTATACAGGATCATAGGACCATATACAAAGATTTATTTGAGTTTAAAATCTGGATTTTGGTTAAAAAAACTCATGAGATTCTGTTAAAATGAGTGACAAGTCCTGGCCCAAATTCACACCAAGGAAGAATCTGTTTTTCTTTGAGAGCAAGAGTATAATCAATATTTTCATAACATATGAGTATGAGTAGATTATAGTGTTATTAAACCAGTATTAACATTTCATTAGTGAGAATTTCACGTTTTAAAGGCTGTATAATAAGAACAGTTTAATCTCATAACTTGGAAGCTTTTATTTCATTATTGTTGTCTTTTTATTTTTGGCTAAATTGTTCTTTACAGTGAGTATACAGAAAGCTGATACTATTTATTAAACAACTTCAAGTAAATATAATATTATTTTACTGCATTAAGTAGTATGTTGTCCAGAAACACGTTAGATGCGATACTCTCTCTAGTCCTGAGTATGGTGTGCCCCAACATAGAGGTTTTTTGGGTTACTGTTAGAGAGTGATTAAAGCTTTGGTAGCCTAAGCCCACCCTTCACTGTGGATCACAATGTCTATATCTGTTCAGATGAGCCATTGGCTAAATGGATGTGCAGTAAACATTAATCAGTATCTATTTGCTTTTTTAATGGTGGTTTTTAGGACTGGTTACACATGTCCTCTGACACCTCCCTTCCCTCTCTCCTTTTCACACATATTTTTGAGAGTCATATGTGTTAAGAATACAGTTCCTGTATTTTAAGAATTCATAGTCCGGTGGAGTTGAGATACTAATTTTAGTATAATATGGTGTGTTATGATACCATGAGAGCATAAAGGAGAAACACCTAATCTAGGTTATTAGGATTAGGAAAGTCAATTTAAAGATTATACCTGACACAAATATAGAGTTTTGCATACACATGTGAACACATTATTAAAATACATAATTTACTTTTCAGAAATAAGACAGTAGTGATTCAGGGTTGGCTGATATGCCTATCTCCAGCATAATGAAAGAGAAATACTGTCTCAACTGGGGGTTAATATTGGTAAACAACTTGACTTTTCTAGAAGAACAATGTCACATAGTTTTAAGATATTTATGCTTTCTAATCTCTACTATATGATCAATGGTTGGTTATAGTAAATACCAAAGACAAACTTTCATTATATGCATGGTAGAGTAGAAGGCATGTCAGATTAGTTAAAAAAAATTATGAGCGTTTGTACTGGTTTAGTGGTTCATAAACTATGTGATTTTGACCAAGTCATTCAACTTAATTAAACCTCAGTTTCTTCACTGGAAGCATGAAGAGGCTGAGCAAGAAGATTTTTAGAGTTTCTTTATAGATTTAAACATCTGACTTTTATAAATATTCTGGTGTATGTTAAAACTTTTAAGTTAGAGTCCTAAGAAAAGGTTTTTAAGTTTCCACTCCTAGAAAGTACTTACAAACTATGTTCTCTAGATCCCTATAAAATTTGACTTTGTCCTACTAGTCACACAAACAGTTTTCATCACACTAGCCAAGACCCGTCAGACTGGTTCTGTTTAGATCATCAGTGACTTCTTTCTTCACCTCATCCAGCCCAGGAAGTTGCGGATACAGCCTTGGATGCACACACTTGGTTGCAGACCTCGGTCTCCACAGGACTCTTCCTTGCTGATCAGCAATGCATCCGTGAGTAGACCCCCAACCCCCACCCATTTTTTCATCTTAAGTGAACCTGTAGTTTAAAATGACATAAACCTCACAAAGGAATGTGTAGATATGATTTATTTTTTGTTTAACATAGAAAAATACTTTGATATTTAACATAAAATTATATCAAGAAATAGATTTCTATTCTATTTTAGTGTTTTCTGTTCTCTTATGTCCCATCCCCCAAATTTTTAATATACTTTCAGAAGAGTTCAGCAAAAGATAAAGGTACATAGAGTTTGTCAGCTGTCTTTTAGTTTTTGTTTGTTTATTTCAAGAAGAATAGAACATGATTTTTGGCTGGGCTTTGTCTTATTGAGAAAATATTCTTATTTTCAAAGATATACATGATAAAAGAATCTGATATCATACAAATTACATTTATTTAAGTAAATAGTTTAAATTTTAAAAATTGTAGATGTTTTGAAAGAGTGAAGAATAATTTTAAAAGACAATATGACTAAACTGCTATAGCTGGATTTAAAAAATAAATTTAATGATATAGTACAATCGACTTCTGTAATAGTTGAGTCACAATTATTTTGAGGTTGGTTCCTTTCAAAGTTAGAAACTAAACAGAATACAGGTTTTAATGTACAAGTTTGGACTCTGAAAATAATTTTATCTTCAGATTAAAATTTTATTTTCTCTGATTGATGTATTGGCATATCTTGGATTATTGAAATTATTGAAATTAAATTCTACTTTGAGAAGAAAATAGTTTGAAAAATGTAAAACTTCCCATGGAACCTTAATAGGGAACAACACTCAGGCTCTGTCATTGACAAAGTTCTACATACTTGTTATGAGAAGTTTAATACTCATCTATATATGTTAATGAACAAACTAAGATCTACAGACATTACAAATTTAGTCAGATTTTTCAAGACTCCTTGCCTTTGCAAGTACTTCTCTATAATCTATGATGGTTTTGTGTCCTACCCTTTCTGCCTGCATTATTTTTAAGAATACTACCATAGAAAAGAGTGCTTTTATTTGAATGTGTAATCTCTATCGAACTCAAGATATTAAATAGATTGCAGGGTTTTGTGTTTTTTAATGCTAGATCTGTGTGAGTCTGGGATTTGCATAGAGGAGCTGTAAGGTGGGATATTGGAGTGAATTTTTCTACCTATAATCTCTAATTTGAAGCAAAAGAGGTACTGATTTTTAGTCCTACTTTAGAGTAGATGGAAGGTACAACTCAAGGAAAAAATAAAAACAAGTAAGAATACCTTCCTGATCTAAAATTATATAAAAAGGTGTAGCATATCATATTTGAATTGACCTTTGGAAATGTTAAGAGAATGGACTAGAGGGAGAAGGGATTAAATTTACAATGCACATTTGGAAGAGTAAGTGTACCAACAGCAATGCTTTGGTGAAAAAGATATGACAGAAATACTAGGATTATGTGGGCAATTTCTTTTCAAGAGCATTGGTTCATAATTGGGAAGTCATATAAAAAACAGGGGGATAGTTTTATTAAATGGCATGTTCCTCGTTAGCCAAATTTCTGATACCCCCAACTCCTACTCCACTTGTTCTAAATGAGAACCTCTATTTTAGAATTTAAGGGTATGAAGAAATTTAGACCAAGGTAAACATCCTTCTTTTGCTGCTATTTCCTCCAATTTTTAATACTATTCTTTGAGCATGAAGTGATCAACATGTGAGTTTTATAAACATACACCCACAGCAGAAGGTTAAAGAAAGTTTTATCAAGAATAAGTTTACAGGGAAGAGAGTTGGGTAGAAAAGAATCTATTTATTAAATACAGGGGAGTGAAAAAGTAGGTTTACAGTTGCAAATATGTAAAACAGTTTATTTTTGTATTATTATTTATCAATTATTTCATTATTTTCCAAAGAACAACTGTAAACCTACTTGTGCCCCGCCCCTGTATATATATTGATGATGGGGATGCATGCTAACTGTGTCTACCAGCAACTGCTGATAAGAATCAGAGGTAAGTAGACCAAATTTGTAGACGTTAATATCTACACACACTTAAATAGATGAAGGTGAAATGAGTAATAGTCAAATTAAACATCATAGACAACTATAATTTTTACTCAGTAGAGCATGACTATCTCTCAGTGTGTGGCTTGCATTACATTCACTGGATGCTTGTTAAAAACAGAGAAGTCCTGTTCTCATTCCAGAAATTCTAATAAATCTCTGGTTGAAGCATGGAAGCTACACAAGTTATTTCTTGTTTGTACTAAAGTTTGAGAAGAACTGATAAATTATAAATCCATAAAAAGGGAACTGTTAAGATATAAAGAAATTAAGTAGAAATGAAATAGGTCATCTTTTAAAGAGGTAGGCCTTTGTTCTATTTAAGTTGGTCAAATTATATCTTAATGGAAGACGTTCACCCTAGTTACTTTTCCCTCAAAGGGAAAAGAGCCCTCATTTATGCAACATAGTGATAATTATGGAGAAGATAATTTACGAAGGTATGGAAAACTGAAGGGAGGATACTAACACTATTTACGTTGTTTGTGTCAAACAGGGAAGGTGGTCAATTTTGACTAAAAATCTGTTTACACAGAAAACCTTGATGTAAAAATATTCTAGTAATATCTTCTTCACCCCTTGCCCCAAAATTAGTTCAATAGATGGTGATATTGAAGGGCCACTTTACTGAGAGTTAGGCTCAGGGTTGCTATGTGATTGTGCTGCAAGTGTTTAACACTGGGCCTCACTTCTCCTTCAGCTAAGACCAGTCCTGTTTGCCCTGGCCAGGTAGCTCAGTAGGTTACATCATTGACCTGATATGTCAAGGTTGTGGGTTTGATCCTGGTAAGGGCACATACAAGAAGCAACCGATGAATACATACATAAATGCAACAACAAACTGATGATTCCCTCTCACTGTCTCTCAAAAAAAAAATCACTTCTGGTTCATGCAACAACTTTTAGCGAGTTCTCATTGTGTACTCAGTTAACTATCTGTTGAGCACCTATAATCTATTGTACACTTTGTAAAATGCTATCTCATTTAATTTTGACAATACCTTGAGAAGAAGTTACTGTGGTCACTGTTTTAAAAGATGAAATAACAGCATCTCAGATTGTCCAGGTTCAGCTAAGCATTGAATCTAGAATCTAACTGTGGCCTATCTGGCTCTACAGTTTGTACTTTTCTACTATAACATATTGTCTACCATGTGTAGGGGTAAAAAAGAAGAGCCTTTGAAAAATTTACAGTTTAACAGAGAAATGGTAAACATGCACACATGCATATCCATACATGGAGAAAATGTATGTGTATGTATACCCATGCATGCTGATACAATACAGAGGCAAAGACACAGATCATAAGTAGATCAGTATGAAATAATCCAAATATATGCTTAAGAAGGACGGGTGGTGATATAATTTTACTTTCACTGATATGTTTTTAAAAATATTTAAAAGAATGCATGAACTGCCTTATTTTTCTTAAAACTCTCTTTACATTTAAATAAGGTAAGAATAACTTTTCCACCCTACCTCAAAGGTGATCAGTGACTGAGAGTGTAGCACTTTAATTACACCATCCCTGTTTTATAAAAAGGATTACAACATTTGCTATTGCCTGAAAATCAAGTTCATCTTAGTGCAGCATTTCACAAAAGGAATTCATTAGTTTACAGTAACTATAACTATGTAATAGACCCTTGTTATTCTTTCATTGTTATCTCCTTTCCTCCAAAAATATGTTGTTGCTTCACTATAAAGAGGGAATAAATAGCAACATTCAAGAAGAAGAAGGAATATCAGGTGCTTCAAAATCAGCACAGAGGTTTATAAGGTTTATAATGCCTGGTGGCTTGCTGCTTGATAATGGGGTGAGTTGGGTGGTTGCAGAGTAAGTCTTCTAAGATGGTAAGTGGTGAAATGGGTACCCTGGCTGCATTTCTTGGCTTTGTCAGGGTTATGATATAAAACCATACTAAAAACTTCTAGAAGTGGATTGGAGAGTAGGAAAATTTTAAGAAGTTGAGAAAGAAAAATGGGCTGTTAAGACAAAGTCATGCCAGAACCTGCAAGCCCAATCTCCTCCCAGGCACGTACATTGCCCGCATGGTTGGGCAATTTCTGAGATTTTTAGAATAGTAATTCTGAGGTCAGAGAACTAAGCTTCGGGGAATTCAAAGTACCATACAATCATCATTAAATTCTATCTTGCAACCTTTCATCTGAAGCTGTCAGATAATATCTTTTTCTTTTTGAAGCTGAAAAAGCAGATATGGAAGAATTTAGCAGTTCGTTTAAAGTCAAACTATGAGTCATTGCAGAAGAAAATAATTGTTATTATTTGTTTCACATGTACTATGTTTCAACTACTTTTCTAAAACAACATGCACATTTTATCTTTATAACAAGCTATGGTTATATTATTATGCCCATTTTTACATATGAGGAAGCTGAGGTTCACAGGTAATATTATTCTCCTTGGGGCAATAAATGGCAGAACTGGGTAAGCAAGGTTTATCTGACTCCAAACCTAGGCTGTTATTACAAGGCTATACCATCTTCAACTTGTCTCCTTTATCTGCTTAGGTGGTTTTACTACTACACTAATTTAACTGTCTTGTGTGTTTACAGGCATAGAAGTTAAATTTGCAAAAAACAATGTTATTATTCAATGAATAATCTTCTAAATAGGCCTCTGAGGCTGGTAGATAGGAAAGATAGAATCTGTCCTTCCAGTTCACCAGTAATACTAAGTCCAATATTGTCAAGTAGAAAAGTTAACACCTGACCAAGAAAATATTATTGTTATTGTTATTACTAATAACATTTAGATTTGTATAGAAATATATAGACTTTTAAAAATTAGTTATTGTAAATTAAAAACTTGTCAGGTCACATTTAGTAAAATTCAGAGAGCATACATGTAGTAGGAATACATATATTCAGATATATACTTATGTATAATATGTATATGCTCTTTAAACATAATTCATATATATATATATTTTATTTAGTACTTAACAATAACCCAGTGAGGCAGATAATATTAATATTACCATGATCTTACAGATAGAGAAATCAAAAGTTAGAAAGGCTGAGAATTTCACATCTTTGGGTGACTGATGGAGCTGGAGTTTGAACATCCATCCTCTTAACTACAGTTCTGTACTTTCTAGTACTTCCTGCTGCCTCCACCACACCGTGATCCCTGGAATCACTAGTGTTCCCTTGATTAAATAGAGATAAATTTCCTGGTTCTTCAATTAGCTTAATCTTACTGTTTCAATTTTCCTAATCAAGAGAATCCCAACGATTACAAAATGATACCTCCAAAATACTACAAACCAATCTTAAAATCTATATAATATGTTCAAGCCATCATTAAGTGCTTGGACATATATTAGTAAATTCAACAGCACAGCTAGATTTGGGCCTCATAAGTAGAGTTCTAAATCCTTGCATTAAACTCTATACTTCATGGCTTCATCGGTCTGACTTACAGATTCTTAGAGACAGATTCAAAGATGAGTGGTTTTCCACATTTTCTTAACTATTTGAATCCCTTTTGCATATAAAGCCTAATCCAAAGCCTTGTGTGAATGGAACTGAGTTGCTAAGGGTGGAGTGGAACTAAAGCCTCAAGCCTTACCTGCTCTATCTTCTCCTCATCCCCTCAGGAACACATAAATCAACATAAGGGATTTTTTTCAACCCATTTTAAAAAGAAATTAATTTCTCATTATGAAGGAGGAATGATGACAAAGCAAACATTTGTTGAGCATTTACCCTGTGCCTGGCAGCCAATTGCTCAATAAGTGTTCTTTCATTTGACCCTTAGAAGAACCCTACAGTTAGGTTCTCATGATCCCCCTTTGTAGGTGGGGAAACATAGGCTTGTAAAGGCTAACTTGCTCAACGCCACCTAGTTAGTGAGAGGCAGAGCCAGGACTAAATCCAAGTTGTCTGATATTAAAGCTCAGACCTTTATCCATCCACTAAGTGAGAAAATGGAAGTCATTTATTTAAAGTCATAGAGCTTGTTATAATGAGATCCTCAATGGAAACTTGACATCCTGACTCATTAGTATTAGATGTATTACTTGTATGTCAAATTTATGCTGCTAGAGAATATTAAGTAAAAATATTTTATCACGTTTCTCAAATATAGAAATTGCAAGAGAATTAGTAAATATGTTTATTGATGTCTTCTTTCCCTAAAGATAATTACATAAGAATGGCTATTTACCTTGATTGCAAATAACCCATTTTGCATATTGTAATTTTATTAAATTTACTTATAGTAGCAGGAAACACTGTTAGGGTGGTTTTTGTCTCTAAAATATAATTTTATTTCAGTTTAATGTGAAGCGAGTCTAAAGGCAGACAGGTGAGGTTCATAAAGTAGTTAGGTATCTAGGCTCCTACTGCCATGCTGTCCCACTGGCATAAACATATATTGTCCAAATCACGGTTCAACATGGTTGGGTGAGCTCCAACTATCATGTATATATTTTAGCTATGACATGTACACCAAAGATCTAACCATTGGAATAGAAATTCCATTGGTAAGAACTCATTCAAATGGAGACTACTGTGGACAAGGGGCATTAGTCTATTTTCCAGGGGGCCATGTGCACAATCCAAAATCAAAGACTCCATTATTAAGGGAAAAGAACAAATATTTGGGATAGGTACCTATAAATTTCTACCACAGACATGTTAAGTTTGAATGATGAGAAGCACATCATCATTCAAATGCTGTGATGAACAGTAGGCAGGTGGCTGTATGGGTCTGAAGTTTAGACAAGTTATTTATTTGGTAGCCACCAGCATATACATATAAATTAGTGCCATGGACATTGGTATTTGAAAATATTTGGTCCTTTGGGATAAAATAATACTTTTCTTAAAATATTATGGTATTAATTTGCATAGCAAATTCTACCTTATTCTAACATGAATCTAAGCATATTTTGCCATATATTATTAAAATGCCAATATAGCGGAGTATAATTAAGTTAAGGTGAATATATGATGATCAGTTTCACAAATCCCATGTTGCATCTAAAAGTTAAGACTCAATACTTTCAGCCTTGGTTGGTATGGCTCAGTGGATTGAGTGTCAGCTTGCCAAACAAAGGGCCATCATTCTGATTCCCAGTCAGGCACATGCCTGGGTTGCAGGCCAGGTACCCAGAAGGGGGAATGTGAGAGACAACCACACATTGATGTATCTGTCCCTCTCTTTCTTCCTCCCTTCCCTTCTCTCTAAAAATAAAATAAATAAAATCATAGGAAAGAAAAAAGACTCAATACTTCTATTCATTACAGGTCAGCAAGTGGGGTAGGAAATCCATTAATCAAGAAATATCACTTTTGGAAAATAATATAAACATTAAAATAGTTCATATATTTTCCAATCGTGTTTTCTTACAAAGTTAATTCAGATAGGATAAATACAAACGATTCTGGATTATCTGAAGGATACTTAGTGTACGGTTTATAGTGCTGGCCAGAGAAACAGCAACCTAGACGACATCACAGGGTTTCAGCATGTGTTCCAGATGGTATATTCCATTTTGAAGCCCTTCAGTGGCTTACATAAAGTGGAACTTTATGGGCCTACAGATTTTAAAACTGGCTTAGGATTCAAGTAATTAAGAAATTTTATTTCTTCCTTATATGCATGATACTTGGATTATTTCAAATGACTTGCTGTCCCTTAATTTGACTATTCTAAATTATCTGGCACTATAGCCACTAGAAAAATAATGCATTTGAAAAATTATGTTAAAACTTATTGTTTAACAGATTCTGAATTTTAATTATAATAAAATTAAGCTTTTCTAGGTTATCTGAGGCATGGAACACTAACTTTGGTGAAAATTATGAAGCATTTATATCAATTAAAATCTCCATTATTTTTTAAAAATGAAGACAGTGAGAGAACATTCAACATCATCAAGTTGTGAGTTAGAGGGTGCTGGAATTTGTGATGTTGAATATGATCTCAGATGTGTCATCTCAGAAACTTAGAACTTAGATGAAAGGACTTAGTCCTTAAATAAACACCCTTATGAATAAGACTCAGGTAATTGGTCTTCCAATTCAGTTATTTCCACTATATCATGCCAACTCTTATAGGTGGTATCTAGACAAAGTAATGAGAAAGACTTGGTGTAAAGACATCTAACATTGCAAAAATTAATGAAAGTCTGTGCTATGTATGAGCAGTCTCAAATGTCTGTAGCTCAAGTTCCTCAATCATTTTTTCTTCTGATAGACCTGCCATGACATACTCATACACTTCCTATTAATTCCTATTTTCATTCCACATTTTTAAGTGTGTATAATTCCCAATGATGAGTTCCAGTGACATTCCTTGTCAAGATTTCTGTGAGAAACTCCTGCATTTAAAGTTGCTTACTCAGACCATGCCAATTTATTATCTTGCACTAGAAAGAGTTTGAGGAAAAGAAAACAAATATATTAGTGGAATTAAGGGTAAAATAGTTCAATTTAGAAGTTTATAAATTCATACCTAATTACTTAATAATATCTTTAAAAATTTTCATGCCCCATCTATCTGTGATTATAAATTTCTAGAGGTCAAAGCGACAATTTTCCTGCGCTGCACTGTATCTGGTTGAGAACTTAATAACGACCTTGAGGATAACACAGTAGAGATCAGAGCCATTCCTTACTGTTGAGTTGCCACAAATACTTATATAGCACATGTATCTAACAAAGTCTGATGATATCAGATACTATCTTTACAACTTCTTCCTGTTAAAGTAGGTGGGAGGAAAGATTATCACTGCAGTTTTATGGTTGGTTAAATACAGGAATGGTTAAGGTATGGGTTTTGCCTAAGTTAGAAGTTAATGAATGGTAAGGTTTTCTGTTATTCACAATATTTATTAAAAACTTCCTACTGTACAAAGTAATACTATGTTGATTAAAAACTTCCTACAGTAATAAGTAATACTATTTTTTTTAAAAACCCTCACCTGAGGAGTTGGGTTTTTTTTTTTCCTGGTCTTAGGGAGAGAGAGAGAAATGTTGATCTGAGAAAAATATCAATGGGTTGCCTTCTCATTTGCTCCCTGACTGGGATCAAACTGGTATCCTGGGTATGTGTCCTGACCGGGAATTGAACCTGTGACCCTTTGGTCTATGGTACAATGCTCCAACCAACTGAGCCACACTGGCCAGGGAAGTAATGCTGTGTTTCAATGTCTATGATTTCAATTATTTTTAGATACTTTATAATGTGAAAATGTCATTTGGAGCCATTTCAATAATAATTATGGAAGTGTTGTCAGATAAAAGATTATCATAGAGCTTGTTATCTAAATGATTTCACACTGTTCTGCCCCATATCAAATTGCTTCTAATGAACAGTAATTGATGCCATTTGTTAGTATTGAGGAACATTCTAAAAGTATTATAAAACACATTTTTGTTTCTATACTAAGAATAATGTAGAGATTATAATTCATTATATTACATAGCATCTTTTATGAGGAACTGAAAGAATTGTACTGCTTCGGAACAATTGCTCAGATTTATCTTACGGGTATTTTGAAAAATGTACATGACGAGGGTTTGCTTGTTTGCTTTTTTAACTTAGTTTTGTCTTCAGATGGCTCCTACAAAGCTGTAAATTATGTGGCCTGATTTAATGAAATGTCTACATGAGAATTATGAAATATAATTTTAATTCTGTTCTCATCTTATGTTTTCACATGTTTTGCCTTTTTCTTGCATCTCTAAACTTAATTTAATATCATATATTATATAATATATAATGTCTATATAAAAATCTATGTATATTTAAGATCTCCTTATAAGGCACCTTAATCCAGTGTAGAGCAAGGGGGATATAAATAAAAACATTTATAATGAAAACAATGAGTTTTCTACCATTTGTCTTGGTGTTAAAAAAAGAAAATGGAAACAGTTGTCTAGTAATTAGACCACCACCTTGTTATAATTATAAGTTCTCTATGAGAACTATTTATAACTATTATTGTAGAGAATATACACATAATTCAATTCAGTGACCTGGTTGAAGTTTTTACACACTTTATAGATGTGTGGGTATAACAGTAGACAAGGCAGAATATGTTATTTGTACTTTTATTGAGGAGTAATTTGTGTTGTTTTTAAAAGTCAATGAAAACATATGCTCCATGCACACATACACAAAATTTTAGTTTTACCCTGAATATTTTTATAGTCTCATTGTAGAAAGTATGACAAAGATCAAAGAGTAGTTTTCCTGCTGATAGGAAAAAGCATCTGAAAGATTTGTGTGGCTAGAGCAAGGAGGCAAAATCCTATGAGCTGAAGAAATAAGCTAGAGCCAAACACAAAATAAAAAAGAAATAAAACTTATTAATTTATGTGTTAAGTCTTAAGCACTGACTTAAAGAATTAGCAATGTCATAAGGCACTATATTGTGACTTCACTGTGGTATCTTTCATTATGCTTCTGTTTAGATATTGATAACATATAGACATATGACCCTAAATAGTGTGTCTCTTGAAATTAGTGTCCTTTTAATTGTATTTGTCACTTTCGGTACTATGATAGTACTTCACAGTTGGCAGATCAAATCCCAGTTGGAAAATCATATATTTTAAACACAGGTGAAATAGAAATATTAACTAAAACCTGCTTATTATGTAAAGTGTTTTATGGATATCAGGCTTTACTTAAATAGCAATTTTTCTTTACAACATCTGACCTGTCTTTGTGTGCCATATTCCAAGTTCTTTTCTAAGACTATGGTAGACCAGAAGTGCTTTAAGAGAGATCAAAACCCATATTGTGGTACTGACAAATGGTCAGTTCTATTTGATTTAGTCAACTTCAATGAAATTCTCTCTGGAAATATTCCTTGAGCATGTAGAAATATATTCTACATTGCCCATCTTCAAGGAACTCAAAATGCATACTTTGACGTGGTGTTCAGGGATGAATAAACTTAACTGAAGTAAAGGGGACTTTTTGAACTGACTCTTAAATACACACAGGCTTTTATGATGCAAGCAAAGAATAGACTCTATGTGAATACATTATTCAGAAAACCAGAGGTAAATACAAAACAACTGCGTAGTTGCCTTTCACTTTTATAAAATATGCATGTATTACTTTGATGAATATAAAATTAACTTTTAAAAAGTCCTTTCAGTTAAACACGTACATACAACTGAAAAGCCTGCTGTACTTTCTAGCATTGGTGCACCTATCAAGATGGGCCGTCCTGGGGAAGAGTGAGCTAAGGGAAGGGACAGGGGTGTGAAGGGGCCTTGGTAACTAGTTTTACATAAAGTACACATATTCACATCCAAAAGAAAAAAAAAAAAGGCCCTAAATTACTCCACGTAGGAGGCAGCAGGAACAAAGGCAAACAGCTTGAAAGCTTGCAGGGCAGAAAGAAAATGTCAGGCTAACTGAGGTCAACTCGGGTTTCAAGTAGTCTCAGCCATTGACTGTATCACTTCTAGAAAGACTACCTAATTAACGCAGAATAATTCAGAAACTGGGTAGGCAGGAGAAAAGCCTGTTGTCAAGCTATGGAACAAGTTTTAGCAAGGATTACTAAAACAAAGCCAGTGACAATGGGATTTGGATAGGCAACATTAGACTTACTATGAAAGTGAGAGTAGAAAATGAAAAGACCATTACAACTTCCCAGCACAATTAGCATTTCATTAGCTCCTGCTTAAGTCAATCATCAAGAAATTATGTCTCAAAGGCCAAATTGAGCTTACCACCTGTTTTTGTACAGTGCTTTAGCTAAGAATGACTTTTATGGTTTTAAATGGTTGAAAACAAATCAAAAGAAGACACTACTTCATGGCAAGTGAAAACTATGAAATTTAAATTTTAGTGTACAGAAATAAAGTTTTGTTAGAACACAGACATGCTCATTTGTTTATGTATTATAATCTGTGACTGCTTTTGTGTTACAAAGGCAGAGCTGAGGAGCTGCAACAGTGATCGTGTGGCCCCGATAGCCTTAGTTACTTTTAGGACCTGTACAGAAAAGTTTGCTGATCTCTGGGTTCAGCAGTTGATAATAATGCTTTGGCACCAGTAGCTTTATAGACATTGTGCACATGTTCATTCACGACAGCTCAACTGGACTGACCTGGTGAAACATGTGAACTAAGAATATCAGGGCTGCCTACCATTACAGAGAATGAGCAAAGGTTCACATTCCCCTGTCAGTCAGTCCATGGTGGTGGTGGTGAGTAAAGGGCTTTTCCAGTGAACTTTCCTCTGAAGCGCTGTGACTTCTCATTCTCTAGCGCTTACCGTATTTGTTAGTGTCACTACCTTTTTTCTCCTTGTTTTTCTTTTCTTTTGTTGTTTGCTGCTTTTCTTTTTTAGTACTCTTTTAAAAATGACACATTAGAAAGTAACAATGATAATGCAACTCTGGACATGTTACTTGTTTTCTGGCAATTTTGGGCTTATCAAAATGTACCCACATTTTAACTGCTTTATTAACCTGCTATATTCACTGTCTAATCACACATGTCCCCAAATGGAAAAGAAAAATAATACAGAGAAAGCCGTTTGATGCACTGAAACTATTAAAATTCAACCAGTCTGTCTGAAGGTAATTTTATAGGAGGAGGTTCAGATACATTTCAACAGGATGCAATAATGATTGCACAAGGGTTTATGTGCAGAAGAGGATTAATTACATGTTGCCATTGATATATAAAATGGTTTTATTTCTCCATTTTACTGATTTTTTAGCACACGTCTACCATATCTAATTTGGAGCAATTCAGTACTGAATCACATGCTGAGAAAGCAGCAAATAAAGCAAATTAAGAAACAGGGTGAATCAGTTTAAAAAGCTACGCTGTACAGACTGAAAGGGACGAGAAGAGATAATGTTTCAAATGACAGACATCTCAGTAATGTGGCCATTATTATTATTATTAATAATTAAAATAATGATGATAATAATAACAGTCCTTGCGATTTGTACAATGATTTTCTACTTGGGAGCTCAAAGTAATACAAGGCTTTATCACTTTTTTTAATCTCTGCATAGCTCATCAGGTTAGGAAAAGACTAGGGTTATTATTCCTGTTTTTCACATGGAGAAAATAAGAGATAACTGAATCTGCTGGTACAAGATTGTATAATAAATAAGTTGATGGTGGGACTCAGCAACATACTCCCTTAATTGTTTATTTGAAGTGTTTTTGATGGTTTACCTTTTATCTGTGTCCCATACTATCCCTCTTATCTTGTTCAAAATCAC
The DNA here is from genome assembly GCF_021234165.1 of Pteronotus mesoamericanus. Classification (NCBI taxonomy): domain Eukaryota; kingdom Metazoa; phylum Chordata; class Mammalia; order Chiroptera; family Mormoopidae; genus Pteronotus; species Pteronotus mesoamericanus. Next base: position 9,464,884 of record NW_026555076.1, on the reverse strand, counting down.
CAAAGACCATCCCTGAAATAGCTGTAAAAGGTAGGGGTCAGGAAAGAAGGACACACTGGTACTTTGGACACAATAGTGACAGAAATTCCATGAAAAGACATATAATCATCCTAGTTATTTTTTGCTTTTTTGAAATGCAAATTTCTTCCTCTCTCTTTTGCTTAATTCAAAAGCTATGATATTGTTTTTTAGAAAAAATTCATGGTAATACAAAAAGTAAATTAAAACTAAAGTTTTATTTCTGTTATTTTTTTATCTCTTTCTATATATTTTGCTATGTCGACAAATACATTATTTTATTTACAAAAACTAAACACAGAGTGCATATTCTTCTGCAATTTTTTCATTAAAATATATAATTGACCTTTTGCATGTTAATACATGTAGCTCTACCTCACCAATGTAATGGCTGCATTATTTTACTTTTCTGTCTTGACTAAAACTTATCATAGAATAGAACTTCTGTCATATTTCACAATTCTTCATAGTGCTCATATACTCATATAGGACTCATCACATGTGTCCTATAATTATAAATTTATATTTTTTTATCTGGCATATTTTGATATTAGTTGAGAAGCTCTTCCTTTCCCATGACTTTCCCCCCCGACCATGTTTTGCTTACGTCTGCTATATGCATCTCCATTCTTCTGCAACAGGCGAATAGCAAGCATTCAGAGATGAAGGAACAGGAGTCAGTTTTTAGGCTTCTTAGGCACATTAGCACATAAAAAATAACCTCCTGTGGAGGTCTTTTTATATTGCAGTAATTGCCATTCTAGGAACAGGTGTTTAAAATCCCACTCAAGGGAGAACTGGTGTTGGAAGAGATGGGGGAGAGGAAGATGACGTTTCCTTGACTACAGCCTCATGGGAAAGCCACAGAAACAAGAGAAGAGACCAAGTAGAGTCCCAGGAGCCTCGCACTACATCCCAGTGCCTTCAGCAGAGGCAGAGTCTTGTAGTAATGATGGCATTATTCACTTCTAAAACAATGTTTGCACAGAACAGAACATGGAGGCAGAAATAGGGTGTGATGATGGTATGGCAAGGATCAAAAAGCCAATATCACTTCTTGGTCATAAATCACCAGGAAACAGAGACCCCTTCATTTCTGCAAGCAAAAATTTTCACTTTCATGATCTCATTCTGGGTCCCACAGTCAATCACATGCTTTAGAAAGAATTGGTATCCTGTTCCTCACTGACAGATGGAGAAACTTAGCTCACAGTCTAAATGATTTGTACAAGTTACTGGACTTGTGTTTTTTAAAATTCTGATTCAGTCCCTGGTGCTCCTCCAAAATAACACCACACATTACCCCTCGTCCTCATGGACTGGACACTGCTATGGAGGTATGAATATATGCCATTGATTCTACCAGCATGATAATCACCTCAAGAAATTTAAATAGCATCACATTCAAACTCTTTAGCCAACTGGCTTATTGTTTCATTTTCTCTAGTTTTTGGGTGTGCTTAGCAACTCTTATAACAAGGAAACAGTGACTTTACTAATCAAACACAAAGCAGGTTGACAAATATTTCTCAGTAACATTTTTTTCCATAAAAACTTTTTAGTATATTTTATTGATTATGCTGTTACAATAGCCCCATTTTTTCCTCCCCTTTCTCCACTTTTGCCCTGCACACCCCCTACCTCAGCATCCCCCTCTTAGTTCATGTCCATGGGTTGTAGGTATAAGTTCTTTGGTTTCTCCATTTTATATACTATTCTTAACCTCTCCCTGTCTATTTTGTACCTAAGAATTATGCTTCCTATTCCCTGTTACTCCACCCTTGTTCTCCCCCTCCCCACCCCTACTGATAACCCTCCATATGATCTCCATTTCTGAAATTCTATTCCTGCTCTAGTTGTTTGCTTAGTTTGTTTTTTTTTAGATTCAGTTATTGATAGTTGTGAGTTTGTTGTCATTTTACTTTTTATAATACTGATCTTTTCTTAGATAAGTCCCTTTAACTTTTCATATAATAAGGGATTGGTGATGATGAACTCCTTTAACTTTACCTTATCTGGGAAGCATTTTATTTGCCCTACCATTCTAAATGATAGCTTTGCTGGATAGAATAATCTGGGATGTAGGTCCTTGCCTTTCATGACTTTGAATATTTCTTTCCAGTCCCTTCTTGCCTGTAAGGTTTATTTTGAGAAATCAGCTGATAGTCTTATGGGAAATCCTTTGTAGGTAACTCTCTTGTTTTCTTTTACTGCTTTTAAGATTCTCTCCTCAAAAGTTTTTCCCCATGTACTATAGAGCTGCTGGATGGCCAAGGGCCTTTATTTTGGTGGCAAAAGATGGGACCTCAGTGACTAAAGCCATGAAATGGAAGACCTGGTGTGTGCCCACATTCAACAAATCCAGCAATACCCAAAACCACTTAAGCCATGCAATACACTCTCCTTCTGGTCACAAGAAAGGAAAAGTTGTCCAGTGTCTTTGACAGTCATCTGCTGAGAGATTTCCAGAAACTGCCTGAGCAACAGTTCCACAATCAAGATCTCTGCTGTTACTATTTTACAAGCCAAATGCCACACAATGCACCTGTGACACAGAGAAGATTGTCTCGCCCTCAACAGTAATATTTTTATTGGAATAATTTGATTCTAGAGCAGCACTGTAGAATGTTCTGCAATAATGGAAATATTCTGCATCTGTGCTGTTCAGAATAGCAGCCACTACCCATGTGGTTAGTGAACACTTGAAATATGGCTAGTGCAGATAACTGAGAAATCAAGATGGCAGAGGAGTGATTAGAAGCCATGCTGACCTCCTCCCAGGACCAATCTGGAATTACAACTAAATTGTGGAGAAATCACCTGGAACAAACAACTGAACAACAGCAAGAGAGGAGCCTTATAACCTTGGACAGACAGAAGAATCAGCTTTAGCACAACCTAGCTGCCACTTACCCTGGACTCTGACAAAGGTGAGGGCAGAGTGGTCTGGAGATGCCTGAGAAGAGACTGGGGAAGGAGGCTTTGGGGAGAGAATTGAGAGAGCAGCTGGTGGGATCCCAGTGCTGACTCTTCCCCCATACAGCAGCAGCCATCTTGCTCAGGCAGACCACTCCCCTGAGTGGTAGCATCGTGAGAGGACCCAATAATCCTACCCACAGGAGGGACTCTGCCTTGCCCTGTGGTGTCTAAGCCCAACTGTTGAGTGCAGAGTGACTAGATTAACAACTGAAGGAGACAGCCACAGACAGTAGATTCCTGGAAGTCTCAAACAGACTGCCTAAGGTCAAACAGGGTCAAATTCTGACATCATCCAGAAAGAAAAAACAGCAGTCTCCTACAATAGAAGTTCACACCACAAAGTCAGGAAATCAAGACAGATCAATTTCAGAAGCAGAAGCAAAAAAGATAAGTCTCACAAATAATGGGAAGACAAAGAAACACCCCCAATTGAAAGGAAAGGAGGAATCCCCAGAAAGAGAACTAAATGAAATAGAGGCAAGTAAACAATCAGATATTGAGTCCAAAACAATGGTTCTAAGGAAGCTCAATGAGCTCAGTGAGCTCAGAATTACAAAAACTTACAGGGAAACCACGAGGAACTTACTGCAAACTATATCAGCATGAAAAAGGACATAGAAATTATCAATAAGAGGCAAGAGGAAATGAAGAATACAATTTCTGAATTAAAGAACACAGTAGAAGGAATCAAAAGCAGACTATATGAAACCGAGGATTGAATCAGCAAGATGGAGGAAAAAGTAGAAAAAAGCTCCCAGAGAGAGCAAGAAAATGAAAAAGACTGAAAAAGAATGCAGAGGTATTTAGGGAAATGTAGGAAAACCTGAAAATTAATAATATCCATATAATAGGAGAAGAAGGAGAAGAGGAGGAAGGGATAGAGAACGTGTTTGAAAAAGAAATGATGGAAAACTTCCCTAATTGTAGGAGAGAAAAAGTCACACAAGTCCCAGAAGCACAAGAGGGTTCCATTCATGAGGAACACAATGAGGCCCACTGCAAGACACATCATAATTCAAATGGTAAATATCAAAGGCAAACAGAATCCTAAAGGCAGTAAGGGAGAAACAGGTAGCAACATAACATACAAGGGTGCCCCAATATGACTAGCAGCTGACTTCTCAACAGAAACACTGCAAGCCAGAAGGGAATGGCAAGAAATATTCCAAGTCATGAAAAGCAAAGGCCTGTAACCAAGACTGCTCTGCCCAGCAAGGCTCTCAATTAAAATGGAAAGCAAAATAAGGCTAAAAGAATACACCTCCACCAAACCAGCACTGCATGATAGGGTAACGGGACTGCTTTAAGAAGATGAAGTAAGGACCCAGTTCCTTTCACTGTCACCAATACTTGATATTACCAATATTTTTAATACTTATTAATCTGATTGTGACAATGATGTGTTATTTTAATTTTTACTTTATTATTTGTTGAAACTAAACCTGTTTTTGTATATTTCTTGCCTATTTCTATTATTTTATAATAGCTTTAAATGACTTTTTGGTATTATTTATCTACTTTTTGACTAAATGTAGAATTTTTTCCCTTCAAAAAACTATTAACCCTTTGTTAGATGTTGCAAATACTTTCCTATTCTATTACTTGTCCTTTAACTCTTTTTATATGTATATTACTGTATCATCTTAAATGTTTAATATAGTCATATTGTCAATATTTTACTTAATAGTTTCTGGGTTTGAATATTTTACTTCAGAGTAAGGAAAATATCATTTTGTATTTTCTCCTAAAACTCCTTAGATTTTATTTATTGATTTTTAACTCGAATAGTTCTTGTATGTGTGAAGTAAAGCTCTATATTCGTTTTTCACTTTACATTGCTTTCACTTCTTCATTCATTTTGCATCCATACTCAATAATTTCTGTAAGCATCCTGATTACCAGTGTTTTGAACTGTGCATCTGGTAGGTTGGTTATCTCCTTGTCACTGAGTCCTTTTTCTGTAGTTTTGATCTATTCTTTCATTTGGGCCATTCTTTGTCTTGGTGCGCCTGTTACATTGTAAGGGGTGGAGACTTAGGTATTGGCCAGGGTGTGGCAACCCACTTCACTGCTTTGTGGCACTGTCTGTTGGGGAGGGGTTAGAGAGGGAACAATGCCTGTTGCTCAGCTCTCACCCCACTTTCAGTTACTTCCTCCACTTCCCACAAGCAGATTGTGACCTTTTATGTGCTGATTCTTGGGTTAGTGCGCTTGTGTACATTCTAGGATCCCATGGTCCCCTCTAACAGACTCTTCTGCGACACTGAGAGTTTCTCCTGCTGCTGATGTTTTTAATGTCAGGAAAAATGGGAGCAGTTTAGAGAGTCTCAAGAAGAAAGGATTTCCCGTAGCATCACTGAAGTTTAGAGATAAATGTTAGCTCAAACATTCAGTTTTTTTTCAGAACAGACCTCTGGTTATCTCTTATGAGTATCCTCAAAGCTTTTTTTGGATATAAATCAGAAATATAGAAAGAGATTGATTAGAAACTTTATCTGGAACCTGGTGTTGTTCAAGCTGTAACACATTTCATAGGCAGTTTGATTCCAGAGTGGTAGAAACAGGCTTTAAACATTTCCATAGCTCCTACAGTGCTAACTCAGTGTCTTGCACACAGCTCAGTAAACCATGGTTAACATTGACATAACATTTTCTACATGCTAAACTCTGTGTAGACACTGTAGGTACAGTAATTTATTTAATCCCTATAACAATCCTACAAATAGCCATTATCATTATCATCCTCATTTTATGGACAAGGACACTGAGGTACAGAGAAATCAAATTACTTGCCAAAAATCAGGCAACCAGAGTCAGAACTGCTTCAGCAACCTGGGACCAGGGTGTGCTCTAAACAAAACAGTACTCTACCATCTAATTGAGTGTTCTGAATTCCCCAGATATATTTGTTTTACCTAAGGAGAGGGCATGGTGTACACTGTGATATAATTCACCGGTTTGCTTTCTTTCTTAGGCCTTCTGCGGTGAGGGCCACGAAGAGAGTCTGTGTGAAGCCATGGGTTATTGGCCTCATTACCTTTATTTCCCTGATTGTTCTGGCAGTGTGCATTGGCCTCATTGTTCACTACGTGAGATACAGTAAGTACAAGCTGCCCTGGCACCATGTGATTTAACTGAAATATTTCCTGTTGTACATTCCTGTTTTGTTTAGCCTCAGGTTTATTCATTCATTACTATAATTTATTTACATAAGTGGTGCAAAGGACATACACCTGCCTTGTTTCATGGTTAATACTCAGGAATGGAGGGAATTCTTTCTCTTATCTTTGATGAAGCAATGTTTTCTGCTGGGAATAGCATGCTAGTTTTCAAATTCATTAATAAGCAACAATCAAGTCTTAATTAGGGAAAGATCATAGAAGAGCTAAAGTCCAGTGTCTTGAGTTGTTTGAGGTCATAGGGCAATCATCTTGATTTAAAATAATTCTAACTCATTGAAATCCTGACAGCCCAATAACCAGAGATCATAGAGAAAAAGTAGGTTCTATTCCATGCTGGTAAGTTGGAAAAACGTTCATAGTGATCTATTTTTGAATAAGTGCCTATTTCTGTTATTTTAAATCTTATCTTGGATATATAACAAGCAATTAAAGGAGATAGGATATAGTAAGAAGGTTAATTTTAAAGAGGTTCTCTCTACAGTAACTGGGTACTTCACTGATGGATGAAACATGAACACTTTTGTGTTATTAGAAAGGTCCCCAGAGTACTTCAGAGAACTGTTCTTCGAGGGAGTGACAACCCTTCTGAAGTTACCTTCTACTCTGCCTCAGGTTTTAATTAGTTGACTCCACTATGACCTATGGGTTTAGTATCTCTCTTACTGACTAGATAGTGTTTTGATGTTCAAGACCCTGTAACTAGAGACTAATCATTTGATTATTATTTAATTGGGAATTTGCAGAAGTTGCTTTATGGCAATGTATAAATCAGTGATCTGCTAGCAGACACAGTTCAGTCTTGATTTTCCAAGCAAGGTAGATCATTTACAAACAATTTAAAGAAAAAAATATTTAATGTAAAGATATTTTCTTTGGGAAAATTTGCCCCCATGCAAGTCTTTGGATTTGGAGTACCTGTATTTTGATAGTTTTTCTGGCTTTCAAAATAAAAAGAATAAAAAAGAATAATTAAAATAACTCAATAATTCTGTTATGAATAGATTGAGTTCCATGATGTTGTAAGCATCATTATTCTTCTCCATGGGTGCTTAGGACTGTGTTTTATTCACTTTTGTATTTTTTGAATTTAAGAGGACCCTGGCACATATTAGAAACTTAATTAATATTTATTAAATACTGAAGGATAAAAAACAAGTGACTCATACTTTTGATATCTTATAGGGGCTTACTTTGGCTTGTCTGACTTTCTAAGGAATTCCTACTAATTCTAGAGGCCTCAACATCTGAATGAGAGAAAATGTTTCATACTTTTCCTTTGCTTCTTTCAAAGCCAAGTGTTTATGAGGCTTAAAATCTTATTCACATACATATAATGAAAACTTGGCAAGATTTTTCTAGTAACCTGTTCCTGGATCCCACTGTTTGGATGATTAGCTGAGTAATGTGAAACACAGTTTCTACTGCCCACACAGCACACCTGAATAAACAGTTGTTGTAATGTATGTTACTGTCATAATTGTGACCTGCCCTCTCTTTAGGGGATGTGAACTAAAAACAGAGTGGATATAGCACATGTGTATTTAGGAGATGGTACACCTAGATAATGAAACTAAACCCAACAAATCTATTATAGAAACAGACAGATAAAGATGGAATTGATCAGACTTGAAGAAACATAGTTTGGCATAAAGCCCAGGACAGCATAGAATTGTGGTTCATTTGTGTCGAGGAATCTTTGAAGTTGCATCTCTGTCCCCTCTGTGATTTGAATGGCAGAAGATGATTCAGTTATGAGTAACATCATTGTAGGTTATAGAATCACAAACCTGTTGGGAAACCCACGTTCATCCTTGTTTTTTTTTACTTTTCTGTTAATATTCCCAACGATATTCTTCAACAACTACACATACCATATAATTCTAACAAATGGAAATATGTTTTGACACTAAGTGATCTGTTTGAGTCATTTGAGCAAAGTAAAATATTGACTATAGATAAGTTGTTCATTTGGTTGGAGTTGCTGATATTTGACCATTTCTGACTTATAGGAACAGAAATTTCAAACGATTTGATTTAATAATTAAAAAAAGCTCTAATAGATCTAAGGATACAGAAGTATCTGTTTTCTTCCTCTTTAGAACCTTACTATTCAACATGTGATTAGGTACCAGCAGCACTAGCTTGGTGTTTGGTGGTGATCTTGTTAGAAATGCAGTTTGGGCCCAACTTTAGACTATTTAAACTATTGGTCAATACTTCAATAAATCGAAAACCTTAGTTAAAATTGTATATATTGCTAGGGACCTGCCTGCATTTCAGCCTACAATAGCCATTCAGGGAAGGGAGGTGAGGAAGGAAAACCTTCCCCAGTACCATGGTCAGGTGGCCAATGCTCAGTAGACCTTTCAGTGTCTCCAGCCTGCCATCCATCTCCTTTATGCACCACTCCAGACCTTTTAGAGTATGACTGGTGGCTTTCCTCTTTGGATAGCCAGGGTGTTGTGTGTGTTTGTTTGTTTTAATTTGCCAGCAGTTTTTCCCTATAACTTGTATATTACAAGAGATTTCTGCTACAGCTTTAATAAGTAGGTTTGTTTTTTTTCCCACCGCAAGTAGCAGTATATAAAGAAAAGTTGTGCTTTGGGAGTTAGACCTTGGGTTAAAGCCTAGTTCTGTCTTTTCTGGCTATGCTAAGTTGGGGTTAGGCAATTTATTGACTATTTATTTCTGAGGCTCTATCCTTAATCTGATAAATGCAGATAATACTGCATTCCCTGCCTTCCCATGGGAGTTATTATAAATTCAAAGAGATATGTGAATATGCCTGGGATACAGATATCTAATGCTAGTTTTCTTTTCCTCTGGTGTCTAAGTGAAAACAGAAAGGATGAGAAGCAACAGAGAAGAGAAGAGAGAGAGATTGGGTGAGGCACACTCCATTTTACTGTAATAATCATCAAAAATACCAGCCTTGATCACCATTGTATTCCTAATTTTCAGCACAGAGCCTCTCACAGAAAAGATAGTGAGCATTAATATTTGTTTCATGAATCTTCTGAGGGCTCTGTGCTTACTTCATGCATAGGAGGGTCAATGAAAAGGTTTGCTGCATTAATTCTTCAGCAGGCCCAAAATATGTGCTGCTTAAACTAGAGGCAGAAAGTGGATACAATGGCTAAGGAAGCAGACAAGCCAATTCCTGTGGCTGTTAGGAGAAAACAGAGTGGCAAGGGAGCCAGGTGAAACTAAGTAGTGTCCCCGGAAGGTTATGCCAGGGGGCAGCTCTAGCTTCCTCAACTTTCTGTATACTGAACTCCTAGCATTTTAAACCATACCCTCATCTCATTCTTTAGTCAAAATACATATTATTACATGAGAGTCCTTGTGGGCAGAAGTGATATGAATTGGAAGAAACCTACTCTTGGAATATAAAGATGCATTGACTCTTGGGAAGCTTCTGAATCCATCCCTGTGTGTATGTTCAGATGGCGTGACTTGCTGCCTCCTGTGGCTTATTCAGGACTTGATAACACATGACTAATTAGCCCACAGGAACCCCAAGCATTTCTTGACACTCTAAATCTCATGATGATGAATATTGTTGTCTTTTCTTCTGAGATACTCATGAAGCTCAGGACAGCATACTGAAGATAAGACTTGAGGAGGGACATTCTTTCCCATCCCAGTCTTTCAAGCTACCACCAAATGGGAAAATGATGAGTTTTACAAACATCTGATAAAAAGTATGATGGGTTTTTATCTCTCTCCATTTAGATCAAAGGAAGACCTACAATTACTACAGTACATTGTCATTTACAAGTGACAAACTATATGATGACTTTGGAAGAGAGGCTTCTAAAAATTTCACAGAAATGAGCCAGAGGATTGAATCAATGGTATGCATTTTTTCCTCCATTTCTAGGGCCATCACTTTTTTACCATAAAGTTTACTATCTTAGTTCTAAAATACCTATTCAACTGATCTTATGTATCTTTGCAAAATAAGAAGAGGCCCCGTACCTAAGAGATATAATATAAAAATAATAATAATACTTGACTTTAGAGAGTATAATGTGCAGAGCTGAACCGACTAACTTTAGCCATTCTATTATGTTTCTACTACTCACTCTTTCCTCTCTGGGGCTATGAGCTTAACCAGCAGAATCCAGCAATTCCAGGAATGTGCGGGTTGGTGTGTCCTAGACTTCTTAAAGAAGAGACCTTGAGCAAAAGGCCACAAGACTGAAGCTATTCATACATATACTTGAGTAATATTTTAGTATTTAAAAATACTTAACCTTGGGCCAGGTTTGGGTACATAGGTCTATAGGAAATCTGTGGATACTCATTATATCCTGAAGACATTAACATTATCTTGAGGGGTGAATCAAATATTTTTAAAAGTGGAAAAATAAGCAATATTGGCCAAAAGAACAAGGGCCTGGGCGATGACTTCTCATTGTCAGATTGCTTAGAAAATAATTTAGACTTTTCCCTGTGTGTTGTGAGGTAATCAGTGGTATGATGCGATGGAAAGCACCCTAAACTGGGAGTTGGGACACTTATTTTCAATACCATGTACTCGTTAGTGATGTGTTATTGGGTGCACCACTTATTCTGCACAAATTTCTTTATGTGAAGATTAGAACATTAAAAATAGATAATTTCTAAATTGTCCTCCAGTTTCAACACCTTAAGTAAAAACAAAATGGCAGTGCCCCTCCTAGAAACTGTCTGTCAGACTAAAAGCCTGAGGATTTGAACATCTAGCTAAGAAAGAGGTCAAATCTTGGTTGTATTTGTACTTATAAACACCAAATCAGGGATTTATCTGAATAAGCTCTTCATATATATATATATGAGGCTATATATATATATAACTTTTTTAAACCAGATTTGGAAACCATGTGACACTCATGCACTCATTTGTATAACCCAACTAACTACTTGGCAGAATTATTTCATTTCCCTTGTCTACATTTGCCTATATCTCAGGATTAGTTGGGTGAACATTTACTCTTACTTTTCAAAAAACAGCCTGTTTATTATCTTTCATCTCTTTCTGAGTGTAGCATAGCAGATGTCACTCCTGCCCACCCCCGACTATGGCTCCCTAGCTCCTGTAATTCCCAAGGCAAAGTTCAGTGGAAATCACTGAGTAGAATACTAAAAAGATTCCTCAAGTTTAGTACATGGTGAAATGTTGGTCAATGTGTTTTGTTTTGAATTTAAAAAAATTTTAAGCTTCAAATTAACTTGCAGAATTTCAGAAAATTGTTCTTGCTGACATAATTTGAATATTTTTGGAACAGGTGAAAAATGCATTTTATAAATCTCTGTTGAGGGGAGAATTTGTCACATCTCACATTATCAGATTCAGGTATGTAGATCTAAAATTATTACTTATGAATACAATTTAAAGCTGAAACTGTTAACATGACCAGTTATAAATACTGTTCCAAGTGTTATAATATGATGTAATTCAATTTAACAAATATTCACTTCATACCTGTTCTGTGTAAGGCATGGGTTAAAACATGCCTTGTTCATTCTCTAAATGCAAAAGAAAGCATTTGCAAGGTGATTGTGAGGGGCAGATGTATTACTGGTGGTTGTGTTATAGAATTGTTTTTTTGGAAACTCTAGCACAAATAGGTTCCTAAGTCACATTTTTTGGTTTAATATTAAATAGAGTAGTAGATGAGGTTTGTCTTTGGTTCTCCTTTATCAATTATTTTACTTTCTTCTATTCTACCCTTTCTGCTCCAAATATTTAAGATCTCAGATCTGATCATCAACAATGAGAATAAATAAAAGTTCAGAGCATAACATTTTAAGCAAAACAGTATATGAGAATCTTAATATATTGTCTTAATGAAAATTATTTGTATTTTTCAAAAATAGGATAAGAACTATCACCAATATTATTTCAATGACAAAAACTCCAAGAGTTACTTCTTAGACAGTTTCTATGATGATTTCTTTGAGATGATTACTTTGACCACTTTCTCCTGAGAATTCCATACCCTCTAGTATTTAAAATATTGTTCTTTTTTGGAGCTCCTTAAATTTTTACTTTCTGAAGGGGATTTCATCCATCCACGTGGCTTCATATGATATTGAAATCAAAGTTTATATTTCTAGTCTAGACTGTTTTCCTGACTTCCAGAACTATATGCCTGCCCGTGTACATCTCCACATGGAATTTTCACAGAAATATTTCAAACTCAAGGCAAATCCATTAATTCTAATAAGAAACCTGGAAGCCATTATGTACTCCTTCCTTTTCTGGGTTCCTTGCATGTTATGAATAACTAAGTTTTAACAATTCTATATGCAACCCACTTTCCAATTTACTTCTTCATCCCACTAATCTTGCTGCTCATTATTTTTTTCCCTCCTGTTACTGCAGCAGGAAGAAGTGAAGTGTGATGGAAAGCTGAAGTCAGTTTTAGAGATGTTGAATTGAGAGACTAGGACACATTATGGGCCTGACATAGGAGTCTAACTTGGGGGAGGAAAAGGGAACTGAGGTGAAGATATACATTTTCTCATCATCAACTCAAAGTATCAGAAAGCTGGATACGTGCGCGCGCACACACACACGGAATTTCTCAGAAAAAGGGTAATGAAAGACAAAAAAGTTTGATGAAAGCTTGAAGAACAATGATATTTATGGAAATGTAAGAAAAATAGGAACCTAGCAAATAGGGAGAGAGGAGGAAAAAAGAAAATTCATGACAGATGCACAAAAGTTCAAGGGAGTGGTCAGCATTGACAAATACTACTGAAAGACCAAGTAATATGACTGGAAAGGATTGACTAGATGTGTCAATTAGGAAGTCGTTTAGTGTACAGAAAAGAGTCAGTGGAATTGGAGGGGAAGAAGCAGAGTGCAAAGAAGTAAATATGAGGCAGAATGTAATTTATCCTTTCAAGAAGGTTTATTGTGATAAGAAGGTGGGACATAAATTAAGTATCTGGGGCAGAGAGAGGGTTTTATTAAGCCAGGCAGTATAGGAATAATTTAAGAGACAGAAGAAGAAATAATTGATATACAGGGTTGCTGAAAGGCAATGACATACATAACAATAATCTTTTTAAAGCTCTGTTTCTTCAGATTACAAAAGCAATATAAAAATATATAAAATTCATTAATAATTATATAAAATAGCAAGTGAAAGCTCCCTTTTCAATACCTCCACTCCCAGAAAGAATTCATCTTCTTGGCAATTTATATTGCATACCTTTTGAATGACCGAAAGTAAATCCATTCCATTCTTTAGCTGGGTGTTTAGTATTTCACTACAAGTACATATCAGGGTTGACTTAATCAATGACCTTTTGATGGACACTTGTGTTTTTACATATTTTTCTGATTTAAAAGCAAAGTTATTATGAACATATGCATACATATCCCCTTGTACACAAAAGTGAGTGTTTGAAGATTTAATGTCTAAAAATAGAAATACTGTATCAGAGAGGATGGATAATAAAATTTATAATAAACACAACTGATTTCTAAATTTATATTATTCTTGTTTACAGCTTATGTGAATAGGAGTCAGTGCCATGTAGAGGGAGGAGTAAGATTCTTTGGGAAGCGGCTGTATGTGAAAAAGGGTGTGGAGCAGCTGACAGAATGAGAAAGAACAGTTAAGGTTGAATCCAAGGCATTCAAATGACACTAAAGCTAATTAACACTCTACCTTGAAAATGCAGTCACATGAAGTCAACACAGTTTGGTCAAACTCTAAGATTCTTAGTATTGAGGAGCTGTTTAGGAGGGCCTGAAGGTGGCTTACGAAAAATTATTGGTTTAAGCCTGAAAACTAAAGCCAGAGTTGATTTTGTATTCAGTATATGTTACCTTTTATAATTTTGAAAGGCTGACAGGAGAAGTGTCTATTTTATATATTAATAACCATGTAGGTAACTGGATCCTTTGGCGGTTAGAGACCATGAACATACTAGCTTACTATTAAGGGGGCTGAGTTGGGAGTTTTATATGTGGCAAACAACAGAAATATAGAAGAAAACAAATTAGATCTTTAAATTTACATTTATGGATTTGTTTTCATGTGTGTTTCAAATGAATGATAAAGAAAAAATACATTATGATATTATCATAAATTTTATTCTGAACTGTATCTTTTAAAACCATCTTTTTTTTTGGTCCACAGTAAAGAGAAAAATGGAGTGTTGGCTCATATGCTGCTGATTTTTAGATTTCGTTCTACTGAGGATCCTGAAGCCATAAATAATATTATTCAATATGTCCTACATAAAAAGCTGCAAGATGCTGTTGGGCCTCCTGAATTAGACCCTGAATCAGTTGAAATAAAAAGTAAGTTTATTTTTCTATTTGGTTCAATTCACTTGCATACAGTAGCTCCCTAAGTTTGGTCTTGGGCAATGATTTTTAAAAACTACTTTAGATGCCCTTTATATGTGAGGTCTTACCACTAGCAGAACATTTCTTTGGTACCAAATTGGTTCTAATAAAATATTTTAATTTTTAATACTACCCACAACTTATGCCTCACCTGCAAGTCTGTCATTAACTCCCACCTGGGTTTTCTTTCTATATTGGGCCTTATATTTTAGCTTAGAATCCAGTGATAAAAGGAAAAGTAAGTTTGCATATTTATTCCCCTTCTTTTTCTTGTTAATGTATTTTATATATTTTATGTTCTGAGAGCGTGATGTCTGAAGTTTTATACTATCCACATATTTGCCTAGTTTCTTCCCTTAGAACATTTACCAATGAAAAATATTATAATTTATTTCTATGTATCTTTAGTATATTTTACAACTAACATAAAATTTCTGGAGGTTTTTTGTTTATTTGTTTGTTTTTGTGGGGATAGGGTAACAAAACAAGCAGTGATAGGCCCTCGTTCCTAGAAAGTAAGAAACACAAGATCCTCAGGAGAAACAAAAGTCTGGTTAAGAACTAAGTCATATTCTCGGAACAATGCCAGTCTATGCAAATATGCAGGCCAAAGGTATGATCTTAAAATTTTTAGTCGCCATTAAAAAAGTAAAAGTAAATATAAGAAATTCATTTAAATAGTTTGCGTATTTAATCCAATGTATCTAAACAATTATTATTTTAACAAGTAATCAATGTAAAAATTATTTGAGGTATTTTTTAGTATATGTTTTTGTACTGAGGCTTAGAGATCTAGTGTATATTTTATATTTATGGTACATTTCAATTTAGACAAGCTACATTTAAGAGCTCACTAGGCACATGTGTCTGGTGGTACAATATGGGAATTGGCAATACTAGAAAGGAGACAATAGGGGACAAGTAGAAAGCTGGTAGACTTAACTAGAAGCTTAACCTGATGGTCAGCTACCTTATTTACTTAGGAAGAGAGGCTTCACTCGTCAGGCTAGCTACATAATTTGTGGAGCCCAGTGAAAATAAAAATGTTGGACTCTTCAAAAAGCAATAAAAAAGGGCTGTTAAAGGTAATAAAACATGACTTTTTTTTCTTTCATGGTGTCTCTTGATTTGTAATAATACTTTTGTTAATGTAATTCAAAATGAAAAATTTTAAATTACTAGCATGAATTTTACTGTTCATATTCATATGGTGAAATTGTATTTCCTTATATAAAACTCACATTCCTGAGCTTTAACACAAAACTACTGAATCAGGATTACTGGGTAGAGAAATAGGAATTTACGTTATGAAGGTGCTCCCTATATGACTCTTACCCACACTGAAGCTTGTGAAACACTGTTCAGCCCTGACTGGTGTAGCTCAGTTGGTTGGACCTCCTTCTGCAAAATGAAAGGCTACTGGTTCAATTCCCAGCCAGGGCACATGCCTGGGCTGCATGTACGGTCCCCAGTGTTTCTTTCCCACATTGATATTTTTCTCCCTCTTTCTCCTTCCTTTCCCCTCTCTCTAAAATCTTAAAAAAGAAAACCCAACAACAAACCATTCTTCAGATGTCTCTTTTCCCCAAGGCAATGAACATACTATGTCAATGGTAAAATAACTATGTTACTTTCTTTACGACCTAGAGATATGCTATCTTAAAATGGAATTAAGCTGCCTTTAGTGTTTGAAGTATTCAGAGGCATTATGCAACTCTGATATACTGACCCTGTTCACCATTTCTGTGTATTTTAGAAATCAACAAGACAGAAACAGACAACTATCTGAACAACTGTAAGTTTAATATATTAATTCAAGTTACATGACTTGAATATAAAAAGGTAACGTAGTTATTTAGGCTTACTTCATGTGGTGTTAAGGTCAGGAATAAAGTTTGATTGGTCTGTGCACAGCTCATGGTGCTTTAGCTTATCTCTGAGGCACATTTATTACTAAAAAAAAATTGGGAGAATTTTGGAGTGGATATATGGGTGCCCGTGGCAGATGTGTAGTGGAAGTGAGGTGTGCGATTGTTAAAGAAGCAAAAAATACTCACTTCTTAATGTTCTGATTGAAGCTATCTATAATATATTCGCACAAAAGTTTTTTTAAAAGATTATAGAAAAGTAATCTGTATGTTGGCATTATTCAGGTAGAGGAAGAAACTTGTTACTCTACACTGAATAGCATTTTCTTGATGTTATTAATTCCATATTGTGGTACTCACAGGCAATTAGGGGGTTGGAGTATATATTGATGAAATTACCAAAGGTCCAGATAACATTTTGACCTGTATTTTTAAAAGATTGACTCTAGACCTAGTATTTCTCTTCCCCTCTAACAGAACATTCCACAGGATTTAGTGAATATATTTTGATAGTTACAGAATTAGTACAGAAAGTATTAATCTTAAAAGATGGAAGGAAATGCGCTACTCACAAATGCAGAATGAGACCAAAAGATAATCTCATTACCTAAATGGCATATATTCTTGCCACCAATATTTACTGCAGACTTACTATGTGCTAGTGCTATGTTAGGTGATATGACTATAGAAGATGAAATATACTCCCTGCCTAAAGAAGCTCATATTCTAATGGGACTTTGTGTACAGAGACTAGTACATGAACACAGCATTCTAGAACAATAGTTCTCAAATGAGGGCAATTTTGACCCCCAAAAGATTATGCCCCATGGTGGCATTTTTGGTTATTATGATTGCGTGTATGGTATCTAGTATGTATAGGCCAGGGATCCTTCTAAACATCCTATGATGTATAGGACATCCCCCCTCACAACTAAGAACTATTTGTCTCAAACTGTCAATACTTCCAAGGCTGAGAAACCCTGCAATAAAGGTTATCATATATTTTTTATACATATATATATATGATAGAGGTATATGCAGACACTTTATATAGAGTATTATTACTTTTTAAGTGTAAATATTAAAGAAAGTCATAACTAATCCAGTTTCACTGTGGGAAATTGTTGGAGAAGGCATCCTAGGGGAGGTAAAGACTGACTTAAATCTTACAACATTAATAGGAGTTACATAATGAAACACAATAGTTTAAGGAAATGTAAAAGCAAGAGAAAACGTTTGTTCCTACCGGATCAAAAAGCATGAGAAATTTGGAACGTAGTAACACAACTTGAAAGTTAAAAACACCTGCTAACTAATGCATCGTCTCTCTTTGGCAGGTTGTGGGACTCGAAGGAACAGAACCACAAAACCGAGTGTCAGGATCGTTGGTGGGACACCGGTAGAAGAGGGCGAATGGCCATGGCAAGCTAGCCTACAGTGGGATGGGGTCCATCGCTGCGGAGCAACGTTAATTAATAGCACATGGCTTGTGAGCGCCGCTCACTGCTTTAGAATGTAAGTCCTGAGCCTCGTGAGTGATGGGGGTAAGCAGAGTTCATTGGGGCTTGGCAAGAAGAAAATACCTTATGAAGTTGGGGAGAGATGAGTTTAGTATACATTAAAGAACATGAATGTCACAGAGAAAGTGGGTAACTCATAAATGTAGCGAGAGGTTTTACAGCCTGGAAGTGAAAATGGCATCAAAGTACATGTAGATAAGTTATCCATTGGAAAAAAAACACAATAAATTGTCAAAGAAGACAGGAATCTTAAGTCATCATTGGACTTTGAGCTTGATATCAAAGAGAAGAGCCATAATGTCTCTGCTGCATAGCTGTCAGAAATGGAGGCTAGGTGGTTGGTAGGTTTGGCCCAATGGGGACATTCCCCATGATAAGAATTAAATATGAAAAAATCTTGTAGTAACAAATTATTCCACTGAATAGGTTGGCTAGTTATATCCCAAGGGATAAACACTTTTCAACCCAGTGGGAAATGCCTAAAGTATACAGGATAGTAATGCTTTGTTAAATGTTTTCAGGGAAATGTGTATGTTCGAGGGGTAGGTGACATGGTGCACATAAAATGCACTTAATTCTCTCATTCTGCACAGGATGATATGCTTTCTCCATGCCCCTTGTAGTCACTGATGTCCAGAAATGTTGAAAGGCCTTAGGATGTGAAGTACATCCAAATTAGCATGGATATCCCAAGAAACACGCCCTTGTGGCCTTTCCACCTGATCTGGCCCACGAGCCAGATTCTCAGATTGCAAAAGTTTGTTTCTATACATAGAAACTGTAATTTTAAAAAGAAAATTCATATTGACAGATTAAATTGTTTCATGGAAATCATTATATTGGTATCATGGAATAGGGAATTTATTCTTCATATCTTCCTCCCCAGGTATAATGACCCAGCCAGGTGGACTGCCTCCTTTGGAGTGAAAATATATCCTCCTAAAATGAAACATGGCATCCGAAGGATAATTGTCCATGAAAAATACAAATATCCAGCACATGACTATGATATTTCAGTTGCAGAGCTTTCCAGCCCTGTTCCCTACACAAATGCGGTACATAGAGTTTGTCTCCCTGATGCATCCTATGAGTTCCACCCAGGTGATGACATGTTTGTGACTGGGTTTGGAGCACTGCAAAATGACGGTGAGAATCTGAAGAGAAACTCAAATATAGTAACCTAAGTCAGTATTCTAAGGCATTTAAATGACATAATGGAATGGAATGTCATTTTGCCAAAACATGTTAGTCAGTTGGTCATATGGACTTGGGCCAAGTCAGGCTCTGCTTGTGAACTAAGTCCTTTAGAAGATATGTAAATTCCTTCAGGCCTTAAGTTACTATCAAGTGCGTCACTACCACTATAGTGATGGTGCTTGGTCAGTTGTCTGAGAGAGTAAACATGTCTGAACTTTTTACTAGGGAATTAAAAACATAAAAGACGGGGGATCATTCATATATTCAATTGTGAAGATCAGAGAATCCTAAAACCACCATACCCTCCTACTGAAATTACCTTCTAAGCTTAACACAGTGGAAATTAGTTAACACAAGTTGAGGTTCTTTCTTAGGTGCGTAACTTTTTCACCCTTATGTACACATGTAGTGCACAAACTGAACTAACAAGGAAAATGGGGACATACTCATAGATGGAGAGCAGGATGGCAGCTAGTTTTGGGGGAAGGTTAGGGGATGGAGGGATTGAGCAAAAAGAAAAAGGACTCATGGACATGGATAACAGTGTGGTGATTGCCGGGGGGAGGCGATATAAGGGGACTAAATGGTAATGGGAAAAAATACACTAAAGATTAAATCAAAAAAGAAAAAATAAATGTAAAATCAAATAGTTAGAAAAGCATTATTTCCCCAAATATTACTGTATCTGAAAAAATACATTTCCAAATTTTCTATATCAGCATCTTGCCCAATAATTATTGAAAGGCTTTCATAATTATTTATAGGTTTGTAAATATATGTATATCAACAATGTAAACATGATTTTATTATCTTTAGGTAACAGTCAAAATCATCTTTGGCAAGTGCAGGTGAAACTTATAGACACTAAAACCTGTAATGAACCTCAAGCTTACAATAATACCATAACTCCTAGAATGCTATGTGCTGGCTCCTTGCAAGGAAAAAGAGATGCATGCCAGGTAAGTGGTTTGCTTATTAATATGATGCATAACTTTTTGTTTATCTTATAATTTTAAATAATAATAGATATACAGAAAGTTGCAAAGATAGTACAGAAGAGTCTCATGTACCCTGCACCCAATGTCCCCCAATGGTTACATCTCACATAACTATAGTACAATGTAAAAGCTAGGAAAATGACATTGATATAGTGTGTGCTTCTAGTTGTATGGCATTTTGTCACATGTGTAAATTTGTGTAACTACCACTTCAGTGGAGAACTATTTCAACACTGCAAAGATCTCCCTTTATAGTAACACCCACTTTCCTCTACCATCGATAATACCTGGCTAATCACTAATTTGTTCTCCATCTCAATAATTTTGTAATTTTGAGTGTTATATAAATAGAATTATATAGTAACTTCTTTTTAAAAAAAGAATTCCTTTGATTAGACTATCTCTTTGTAAAAAAAAAACCCCAAAACAAAAAAACCCAACACTTTGTGATTCCTCTAATTTACACACACATAATTTATCAGTCTACCGGTGGTTGGATTTTACTAGTTTGAGTGAAATGTACAACAGAAAATTTAACCTCCTCTCAAATCTCTTTATCTTTCCCCATTTATAATATTAAATAATAATAAACATAAATATTAAGTGTTTCCTCTACATATATTAGGAACTACATCTGAAATATTTTTGCTTTAAGTGCCAAAACATAACTTAGAAAACACGAGAAAAGAGGACTCTATCTACCCATAGTTTCATTCTTTATTCCTTCCTGGTTTTTCAGGATTCTTCTTTATCATTTCTTTTCTGTTTTAGAAACTTCCTTTAGCTATTCTTTTGGAGCAGATCTGGTGGTGACAAATTCCCTTAGATTTTTCTTTGGCAAAATATGTTACTTTCTATTAAATTTGGAAGTATAATTTTGCTAGATATAGAATTTGGGATTTACACCTCATTTCTTTCAGCATGTAAATCATGGCCTTCTTGATTTCTAATGAGGAATCTGTTGTTATTAGAAGTATTTTTTTCCTTATAGATGAGGTATTTCTCACTTGCTGTGTTCAAGATTTTTTCTTTGTCTTTAGTTTTCAGAAATTTCATTATGTGCCCTAGTGTGAATTTCTCTGGGTTAGCCAGTGTGGGGTTTCATCAACTCTTTAATCTGCAGTTTTATGCCCATTGACAAATTTGGGAAATTTTCAGCCATTATTTCTTTGAATACCTTTTGAGCCCCACCCCCTTCTTTTTTGTCTTCTTCAGGAACTCTAATGGCAGTCTTGCCGTTAAGTCTGTTGTTACAGTCTCAGAGGTCCCTGAACTTCTGTTGCTCTTGTTTTTTATTTATTTTTTACTCTCTTTCTCTCTCTTGTTCAGGTTGTGTAGTTTTATCATTCTTTCTTCAAGTTCACTGATTTTTAATTGTCATCTCCATTCTTCTGTTAAGCCTGCCCAGTGAGTTTGTTTTAAAGATTTTATTTATTTTTATAGAGAGAGGAAGGGAGAGAGGTAGAGAGAGAGAAATATGAATGTGTGAGAGAGACATCGATCAGTTGCCTCTCCCACGCCCCCAACCAGGGACCAGCCCACAACCCAGGCAGGTGCCCTGAATGGGAATTAAGCCAGTGACCTTTTGCTTTGTAGGACAACACCCAACCCACTGAGCCATGCTGGTCAGGGCTCCAGGGAGTTTGTAAAATTTTTGTTTTGATCATTTTATTTTTCAGTTCTAAAATTTCCATTTGATCCTTTTTTAAAATTTGCTATTTCTTTGCTGAAAATTTGAAAAAATTTGTTTCAAGAATGGTGGTAACTGCCCATGAAGACATTTTTGAGAGGGCTGCTTTGACATCTGTGTCAGATAATTCCAGCACCTGTGTCCTCTCAGTGTCGACGCTTGTGATTCCCTTCTCTCATTTGAGAATTTCTTGGTTCTTGGTACGAGAGTGATTTTTAAATGTGTCCCTGACATGTTGAGTATTGTAATGAGACTCTGGGGATTATTTAAATCTTCTATTTTAGCAGGTCTCCTCTGACATGACACTGGAGGGGAAGGGAGGAGCTGCCTCATTCCCCACTTGTTTTCTCTTGACACCTGGGTGGGGAAGCAGCGCCCCCTTACTGCTGGATGGTGGGTGCATTTCGGGCTCCCCAGTAGGCCTCCTCTGCTACCACACTGGCTGGCAGACCTCGTTACTGCTTCCCTTCTGGCCTCCACTGACATCATGGGGTAGCAGTCTTATTGCTTCTCGGTTGTTGTCAGAGTCTTGACCTTCCACCTGGTCTCCTCTGACATTATACTGGGAAATAGAGTTATGCCTCTGTACCACTAGGCTGTAGTCCATGATCCCTAGCTGGCCACAAGGGAGATAGAGGAGGCCTTTGTTGTTACCTGGCATGGATGATAGTCTGGCTCCCCACTGAGCCTTCTCTAATACCAGTCTGATGTGGGATGAAGCCTTAAGACAGCCTGGTAAGGGTGCAATCTAAGTGCCCCACTTGGCCTGTGCTGATTGGGGTTGGAAAGGGGTCACAGTATTTTTCTGTGTTTGGCCGGAGTAGAGATAATATTCTCTAAAAGACTTTCTGTCTTCCTTGGCTGCCCACTTTCTGTTTTGCTGTTTTGTTTTCTTTTTTGTTTTTGTTTTTGTTGTTTTCTTTTTGACTAGAGAAAGCAAAGGGTTTTTTTTTAGGGTTTTGTTTTGTCATTTGCACCTGTTGTCAGATTGCCAGGTTGCTGGCTTCTTTAGCTCTATGCCTAGGATAAGTTCAATAGGAAAAAAAAAAAAAAGAAAAGATCCAAGGTCCCAGGAGCTCACTGCTATGTCATTCCTTGAGTCCTGAGTTTCTAAGCTTATCTGACTTCTTCACTCTGTCTTTCAGCATCTTTTTACATTGGTTTTATTTTTAATACCCAGGGTTTTATGGTTTTTAGATGTATCTTGTTTGGGTAAAAGAGATAAGTATATTCCATCTTGGTCCACAGCATATATACCCCTTTGAATTCTGGTTTTGCTTTTTGGTACATAGGCTATCACTGTTGACTTTGTACCTTTGCCAGATATGACAACCAGGAACTCTATGTCTTCATGCATATTGCTGATCAAATCTTGAAGGGGATCAATAACTAATTCCTTAGTTATGTCCTTAAATACGCTTATAATTTTTATCTTGTGATTAAACAGACCTTATGTACAATGTGCTTTCTAAGTCTCATTTGGTCTTTGAAGTTCTATGCTATTTGATATGCTTTGCAGTCTGGGTTTAAAGAGTGGATATATTTAATTTTTGATGTTTTTATTTTTGCAACTTTCCTTTTTTTTCCTCTTTCTCTCTCTTTCACATACATACTGCACTTATTTTTTTTCCCTTCATTGACTTCACTTCCCTTAATGCACAGTTGACTTCAAAACAGGCCTTTCCCAATGTTTATCTCTGGACCAGTCACTTTAGTATTGTTCAGTTGGTTACATTAATTTCTTTCACCCAATTGACCTTTCTGCACATTTCTGGCAAATGCTCAAGATTAAACTGATTACATTGTGTTTCCTTTTTCTGGTGTAAGGCTCTATTTTTTCCTGAAGCAAGACATGAAACAATGTAGATAGATTCCATTACAAAGTTCTACAGAAAATACAGGTTGATTCTGTAAATAAACCTGCTAAAATAAAACAAACTTAATAAATGATCCATTGGAAAATATACTTGATCCTCATTATTTGCAGACTCTATGCGTGTAAATTCATGTACTTGCTAAGATTTGTTTGAAAACCCAAAGTCAATACTCAAGGCACTTTCATGATTATTCCTGAACATGAGCAGACTGGCAAAAAATTTGAGTTACCCAATGAACATGCTCCCACCTCAGGCCAAAAAAGGTGATGTTTATTGTTAAACTTTAATACCATAAACCTATCTCATTTTTGTGGTCTATTTAGTGCTAAATTTTCCATATTTTTGTGCTTTTTGTTGGTTGATTATGCTATTTAAAATAGTCCCCAAGTGTATAGTTATAAAGCAAAATGCAAGAAGGCTGTGATGTGCCTTATGGAGAAAATATGTATGTTAGATAAACCTCATTCAGGCACAAGTTATAGTGCTGTTGGCTGTGGGTTCAAAATTAATGAATTAGTATGTTAAATAAAGTGAACAAATAGAAACACAGATAATATTTGGTTATGTACTGATCAATTGATGAAAATCTGACTGAAGCCTCATGGAAACCTAACTCTATATTTCCCCTAGGAGCGATGATGATTCATTTTTTAGTAATTCTGTATATGCAGCAACTTTATAGAACATAACTACTGTGAATAATGAGACTCAACTGTATTTTATTTGACTTTTTGATAGACAAAAGAAACAGATCTACAATCATTGTTTAAACATTATTTCAGATCTTCTCTCATCTTAATCCTCTTCATCCTACTTGCCTCCAACTTTACTAAAACGACTGAAAACATCTTGTGCTTTCACACTTGTGATCATCATTTATGACCGTCATTCAGATACCTCAGCCTCTATTTATAGTAGCTTTCTTCTTGAATGTTTCAGAGGAACAGCTGTAGGCTTCTTTAGTCTTTTGTTTTTAAAATTTTATTACAGAAACTTCAAATGTATAAAAAAGTAGAGAGAACACTATAATGAACTCCCATGTACTCATGACCTAGCTTCAACAATTTTCCACTCATGGCCAGTCTTATTTCATCCCTGTATATACTAATACAAGCCCCTCAGACTTCCTCTCCATGACAAAACTTCAGATCTATTTTGAAATAAATCACAGATGTCATATAATTTCATCTGAAAATATATCCTCTATTCTCCAATGCCATTTTGATGATGGTGTTAAAGGTGAATGTTCTTTACAGATTTGGGAAATTGCAGATGAGGAACCAAGTTCATACCTGCGATTATAATGCTCTTCTTTTCTATCTTTGGAGGGATTTAGCACCAGTTTTTTCTTCTTTTATGACCAGCATTCACAATTTTGGTACTTGACCTGATCTCTGTATTTTAATATCTCAAAAATCAATAACCTCAGATGCAAAAATTTTTACTTGAGTCTCCTACTCTTTCCCATCTCAGTGACATTTGGCTATTAGAATATGATCCTTCATTGGGTTCATTGATTCTGAAATATGCTCACCCTTACCCTATCCCCCACCACAGCACTCAGTTCTGGTTTCTTCTTTCTCATCCTCTCTCTAAGCCTGGCTACCTCTTAAGACTTAGGTCCCAGGAGAAATTTTTCTCTGATCTCTCTGTATTCACTCAAAGAAGTCATCGTTTTTTGTTTTTGTGGGGGTTTTTTTTTTAACACAGCATCACTTTAATGACTTCCAAATCTACATGTTCAGAATTAATCTCTTGCCCAAATTTAGTCTCACATTTCCATTGACTCCCAAACCATTTTCACTTATATGTTTCCAGTTGTTAATGTAAGACTCACACTTGTATTTGTGCCATCATAAACTCAACAGGCATCATGAAATGTTATCTAGAGTTTCCATTTTCAAGTTTCTCGTACATATTATTAGGTTTCATTATTGCTGAGGACTGTTCTAGCTCCTTCACAATCAAGTCCTAGGATATTTTCCCTCTTTATCATATCTTCCAGATTTATCTCTTTTGTCTGCATTCTTTTTGTTAACACTTCAATGTATTCCTTCATTCCTTCTTATCATGATCACTAAAGTTGCTTCCTGGTTTGGCTTCTTCTGATGTTAAAAGTTTCTGTTTTGTGCATTCCTGAATAAAGTTCCTAAAGTTCCTGTTCCATTTCTCACTAAATAACTCACTAAAAATAATAGGATTTATAGTAAAATAGTATTAGAAAGAGATCAACAGACCCTGCAAAAAGCTATGCAACTTTGTAAACAGAAAATAATTGTACCTTGGAAAATAACTTGGACAATGTAGGCAGGCAGAATGCCCAGGCGGTTGGTGGCTGATTTTAGGGTGTTAAAAATGCACAGAAACAATGAATGGAAACACCGGCTTGCTGGGGCTGAAACAATGCACAAGAGAGCCTAGCTTTGAGCAGAGGAGGAAGTGCAACCTGCCAACATCTAAGAACTCAGCAAATCTGGTGCGAGCCTGTGTGTGTATGCATGTTTAGGTGGGTGGGGGGTAGTCCTAGGCACTGGCACTTCTTAAACATTTTGTTGAAATAGAACCTCTAAAGCTTCTGCCTCTGAAAAGCTGAGTTGATTGCCTTTTCCTTTTCATCTGAAGATTATAATTCTCTTTTATTATTCTGGCTTCCCTGAATGAGATGAAACATGAAACATGTAAACCATCACTTCTATCACTAATGTTGGCAGAACAGACTATATCTTTCTCTATTTAATACTTGGTGGACATCACCTTATTTTTCCTCTGGTAATGCTGTTGGATACATTGCCGTGCTTTTTCTTTGATTACTTTATTCTCAGACTTCTTCATTCCTGTCTCTTGAACAGATTTAAACTTTGTCGTCTCTGGCATGTACTATTTCTTTATGCTAATCTGCTCTACCTTGGTTTGGTTTCAATCCTCAAAATGATTTATTTTCAAATAGCATCATATGGTACATCTTATTTCTATAAATAGATTGTAAGCCCCTTGAGGGCAAGGCCCACGTGTGTCCAATCTTTTTATATCTCCTCCGACCACATATGAAGACATCAGTAAACACTTACTGGTAATTGATTTAAAATTACAAACACATTGTTGAAAATTTAGCTATTATGAGTATTAGTTAATATTTTTACATGGACAAAAGAAAATTCACAAGGAAGTTTGTATAATGCTGAGGGGGAAAATATGGGCTTCTAGATTCAAATTCAAGTTCTGCCACGCTAGCATGTGACATTAGTTAAATTACTTAATTTCTTTGAGTTTCAGTTTCCTTAACTGCTAAAGTGGACAAAATGAAACCCAACCTCATGTTTTGTTGCCAGACTATAGGTATTAGTGAAATAATATATTAATTAATTAAGAGCTTCATAGAATGCTGAATCCTAAATGGGTGGTCAGTAACTTGAGATCCCGGGAATCCGAGCAATGATCAGCCAGTACCTTACCTTTATGACCTCCGTAAGGAAATGGCCCTCTGGAGTTCACAAGATATAAACAGTTGGAGTTTATGGCTTTGTATATGAATTTTTTAAGTTCTGCTTTGTTCCAAGGTCTATGCTAAGCACTTTATACTCTCTTTTATATAATCTTCAGAACAATCATCAGAAGTAGGCATTATTAGGAGCATTTCAAATAAGTAAATTAAAGATCTTAGCCAGTTGGGAAGGGCCAGACTTGAGATTTAAGCCCAGGCATTTGGCAGTAATGTTCGTGCTCATTATCAGTAATAGACTCATCGCTCTTCTTTTGGGAGTTATGTGACATCGATACAGAGGCAGCCGGTATAGGTAATTTCTTTGTCAGATGTACCAGATAGGTTAAAAATACTGTTCTCCGAAGAGATTGAGCCTTTAATGTCAGTGTATTAAACCATGAGACTACGGAAATTCTCCAGGCGGTGAAGCTCCTCCTTTATGTGAATTATAACCTACGGGGACATTGCTTGTGCATTTGAACACAGTGAAGGCTTATGAAAACCCTGCCTTTTATTAAACTCAAGTTAAAAGAAAAATAGCAGATATCGCTAATGAATAAACTACTAATTATTAATCTCTTCCTTCTCCTTTAGGGTGACTCTGGAGGACCACTGGTTAGTCCAGATGCCAGAGATATCTGGTACCTTGCCGGCATAGTGAGCTGGGGAGACGAATGCGGGCAGCCTAATAAGCCTGGTGTTTACACTAGAGTGACAGCCTTCCGGGACTGGATCACTTCCCAAACTGGGGTATAAGACAAAAAACCTAGTGGAGGAGAAAGTCTTTTTGTTTATAGGTCATTTTTAGAGACGCAGAATTGCAGAAGCAGCTTTGCAGGTCACCACGATCTGACATAAAAATGAAACTCTGCTTGATGCATTATTTCCTTCCTAGCTCTGCTCCACATGTAAGCATCCTGCTTTTTCCAGATGGATTGTCTCAACTTGCATTCATTTATTTTCTAGAAGTTTTCTGTCACTTATGCCTCATTGACATAAGCTTCTCATGCATATATATAATTTGAAGTGATTTCTTTCTTCATTTCCCCAGCTTCTGTCTTAGTAAAATTCCCCTATAAAGGTGCAGGACAAAGAATAAAAGAAAATACAATAAAAACACTATTACATTTTTATGTACAGAAAAATATCGTTTTTTTTTCCGAATAGAATAAGGAAAATGATGATATTCATTATGAAAGGTCAAGCAGAGACAGAATACCAAACACTTCATGATGAACAAAGAATGAGGACTAAGTTAAGGAAATACAAACAGAAATAAGATGTCACTTTTTTCCCCATTTCCAGGCAAACAATCACAGAAATAAATGTGGGGAAGATTCTGTTTTCTTATAACCAATAATAATTACACAAACTCTATATAAAGCAAGTAATATTTATTTAACATTGCACTGATGAGGATGTTAATATATAATAAAAAATAATAAATCTTTCATTTGCTTGACATTATAACATGATAGTTCATGAAGTAGAAAAAGATGGGGAAATGTCACTAATTAATTTGTAATTAATTTGTTAGTTAATGTAACTAATTAATTAATTCATTGCAAGTTCTTTAAAAATCTGAGGCTAAAATGAAAATTTATTTAAGAACAACTAGCATAATGTATACGGTAAGATTTTTGTGTGGTTGAATGGGAGGGAATGAAGAGAGAATTAGTTCAAACTAGTCAATGAAATGGGATTATCACCAAGTGCTTGTGTATTTATATTTGTATTTGAAGCCTTCCCACACTGCAAAGCCTTGCATGCGAATAAAATCCAGATGTTAGTATGTAGTCATGGTCATGGAAATGAAGCTAGAGCTCTTCCCCACATTTATTTCTGTAGCCCCATTTCCAGCACTTTGAAATAATTGCGGACTTCCTTCCCCACTTATGTGTTTCCATCCCATGCTTGCACTGTGGGTTTATCTGGGTTTGGATGGGAGGATATGAGAGGGAAGATATTCTGGAAGCTGACTCCCTGCATCTAGAATGGCACTGCATTACTAACTGCTTGGATACAAAGTGGAAGAATAAAAACCTAATTATCATAATTTCAATCTTGGTAAATTACTACTGAACCGTTAGAGACACATTTAAGAGGTCTAGGCCCTTATGAAGAAGTTAGGGCTGGTGCCATGACATGCATCACGTTAATGGTGAGAGTTCACTGACTCTTTCCTTACGCCCCCTCGTTGCACACAGCTACTTACTCGTCCTGTGTGGTAACACAACCACCCTGAAACTAACATTATCAAGAGCATTTGACCTTAATTGGCCCAAATAACATTGGCATTGTGAGCTGATAAAATTTAGGCACTTGGCTAAAGTAAGATATGAAAACTGACATGAATCGACAATGTTAAATATTTTGCAGATGCTATTTTCTTCCATTTAATAACATATGTTAAGAAATAACAAAATTGAGGGAAGTGATACATTTTAAACCAAGATTTAAGTACATTTTAAACTAAAATACTCTCAGTGTTCATTAAAAAGCGATGTCCCATATTTCAGTATATTCTGCAGTGGGGCCTCTAGGTGGCACCCGCAGGCTGCGGCAAGATTTAGGGAAGCGTGATGTCCGTCCGTGCCTTCAAGTACTCAAGAAAACTGTAGCGGAAATTCTGAATTAGGGTCTCGCAAAACCAAAGAATACAGCTCATGAAAAGGCATTTATAAATACATCCATGTATGCTGGAATCATGGTTAATATTTTCCAGATTTCTGGAGGTGAGTTAAACGAAAATAAAATTAACACGTGACATGAAGCATTTCCTCTGCAGACTAACTTGAAGAGATTTAAATTGACCAATTTTAGTTTAATTTCACGACAGCACCATATTCTTTAGAGAAATATTTTTTCATATTTTCAAAGGATATGAGAAATAGAAGTTGAGTTACTGTGAGCGTATAAGCAATAATTTAAACAATGTGCACAGAGTAAATGGGTAATATTGTATATTTTTAAAAGGACAACTTCTTTTGAAAGGTAACACGGAAAGGGTTTAAACATTATTGGAAATGTATGTTTTAACCAGTTCATTGGAGAAAGTTGCCATGATCAAAATAATATTTCCCAATTGTACAAAAGGGTTGGTGATTTCTCTTTTCTCTTTCCTCCCAAAGGACCTAGTAAAGTCCTCTGTATCTAACAGTTTTTCAATAAATGTTATTGAACTGCTCTTTTATTTTTGTATTATTTAGGAAGCATAGCTTTATTATTTTTTACACATTGATTTTAAGGAGTAATGTCAGACTTTACACTGTGTGACAAACTACTTATTTAAACGCTCAATATTTTACATCAAATGATTGTTCTTGAAACATAGTAGGTGCTCAAGAAATTGTGTTATTGTAATTGTTGTTGTAATCAAACTACAGATTTGTTTTGAATAATTGGTACTTGATTATAATAGGTTGAATAAATATTTTTGAAATGAAGACATAATTAGAACAAGAGAATGGGCTGTTTTCTTGTTTAATTCTGATTCTACAAAAAATACACACATACACACACACACACACACACACACACGGATAATTCCAAAACATATTGTTAAGTTTTTCTCTATTATTGTAATTTTTCATTTCAACTTTTAAAAACTTATTAACCATAGAGTAATTGCATCAAGGTCTGTTGTTCCAGTTCAAATGATGCCTCCTCCATGAAGCCTTCCTTGACTCCCTCAAGTGGACATAACATCTTTTCTGAAATGCCTTACCATTAAAAAAACTTTTTATTTTCAAATAATGATAGGCTGATGTACAGTTATAAATCATAATACATAGAGATCCTGTGTCTCCTTTAACCTATTTCCCCGAATGGTAACATCTTGCTTAGCAATA
The DNA here is from genome assembly GCF_021234165.1 of Pteronotus mesoamericanus. Lineage (NCBI taxonomy): Eukaryota > Metazoa > Chordata > Mammalia > Chiroptera > Mormoopidae > Pteronotus > Pteronotus mesoamericanus. Next base: position 9,433,867 of record NW_026555076.1, on the reverse strand, counting down.
ATAAAATGTCACAACTAGGAAGTTGATATTGAGACAATGCATCAATCTTATTCAGATCTCATCAGCTTAAAAAACGTGCAAATATGTCTGTGGCTGTGTATTTTGTTTCATGTAATTTTATCACATATGTGGATTTGTGTGACCACCATCACAGTCAAGGTACACAATAGTTTGATTGCAACAGTTCCTTATGTTACCTACAGCTACCTAGCTTCCTCCCTACCTCCATCCTCAGTCTCTAGTCCCTGAGTACCACTAATCTGTTCTATACCTTATCATCTTATCAATTCAAGAATGGCATATAAAGATAATCATAGAGTATATAACCTTGGCAGATTATTTTTTTTTCACTCAGCATAATTCCCTTAAGATCAATCCAAGGTGTGTGTGTTAATAGTTTATTGTTTTTTATTGTTGTGTAGTATTGCATGCTATGGATATACCACAGTTTGTTTATGCATTCACCAACTGAAGGGCATTCAAGTTGTTTATAGTTTGTGGCTATTATGGAAAAAAAAAGCTATTATAACATTGGTGTGTAGGTTTCTGGGAAATATAAATGTTCATTTCTCTGAGATTAATGGCCTTGAGTACATTAATGGTTGTATGGCAAGTACATATTTGGTTTTAAAGAAACTGCCATATTGTTTTCAGATGGCTTCTTACCATTTTTTAACCTCTCTGTACCTATCCTCTTTACTCACTTTTTTGATTATGTGTGAGTAGATCTGATTTTAACACTGACCCATAAGTCCTGTAGGGGTAGGGACCATGACTGATTCATTTATAGCTTCCACAATTCATAGAAAAGTATATTACTTATGCCATGTTCAAAAAAGATTTATTAAATAAAGAGTAAAAAATAGTAACAACAACAAGCAAATACAGCAATGTATGTAAGATGAAATACAAGAATTTCTTTGGGTAAAGAAGAAAAGTACTGCCTTCATGAGTGTATTTTGCCCTAATTTCTATAATTCTGGACTTTATGACAGTACCTGTAAGTATCTAAAATTAGTTGCTATAAAACCTTTTCATAAGGTACACAATGAAGCACACACTTAAGATGTGGTTTTTATCATGATCCAACCCTCACCCTTAAATTTATTTCCTGATACATTTATATTTAAAATATTAAATGGTTTTCTGATATATTTTTTTCAGCTTCTATGCTGTACTCATGGAATCAATTCCAGAATAGGAATATACTTCATAAAATATTTGTTTGTCTTAATTTTTATAACCATGACTCTATAATTTGTTTGTCTAATATAATTTTTATTGTATACTTTTCAAGGTGTAGGGAGAGATGGAGGCCTATAAAATGTACTTAGATCTTAGTTGACATTGATCCATTCATTAATCAGTACCTGTTTGGCATAGCTGTATTCAGCTTAAATAAACACAATAGTCTATCACCATAACAACTGCCTTGCATACTCCTGTCTTGCTTCTTTTTTTAGTTCACCACTCTGTGACACTTGCTTTTTACCAAAATACTGATAAAATGCAAATCTTCACCTTCTCTTTTTCTATACCATGCAGTTGAATTTGTTTGGAGAAAAATATACAAACACTCTGACTGATCTAAATTCAAATTCATGATCACAAATTCCAGCATACTCTTTAGGCACCCCCACCCTCCTACTATGCATCACATTTAACTCTCCCACTCTCCTAGATCTGCATTTCACATTGTTCCTCTTCTCAGCTCTCCTAATATCATTTCATCCCCAACTCCGCTGAAGAGCTCACTTCCGTCTTTCACTGATAATTGAAGCATTTGGAAGAAATCCTCCACAACCTCTACTTACCAGCAGCTGCATCCTCACTCATGGCTTTTCTACCTCTTGCCCAGGCACCGTGATTGAAAGCTAGTCCCTCCCCTTGCATACTAGGTCCTACCTTCTGTCACCTACCTAAGGAATTTGCTCCAGGAACTCTTCTCTCCCTTTCCTGTGTGGTCAAAATTTCCTTTTGTTTTTTCCATCATCTTAAAACAAACAAACAAATAAACAAAATACCAAGGAGACCCCAAAATTATCTTGACCTCACTTTCTCTACCAGCTGCTGCTACAAGACTTTGCAGGAAAGTTTCTCTAACAAATCTATTATTTCTTAAGCACACTTCAAACTTTGGCTTTATAATGTACTGCTCTTTTCAAAGACATTTATAGCCTCTACATTGCTAAATCTAATGGTGAATTCTTATCTTATATGTCTTATCAATAGCATTTTGTAGAGTTGATTTTCCCTCCCTCTTCATTAACCTTCTTTTTCTTACTGGGTACAACATATTCCTGATTTCCTGCTACTCTCTGACTTTGTATTCACAGGCTAGTTTTATATTACAGTTGCGACCCTTGTTCTTGAATTCTTAATACTGTCTTCCTCCAGGACTAAGACCTTGTTACACTTCTTTCTTGAAACTCATTCAACCTCATGGTTTTAAATATCATATACAGATTTTTATTTTCAGTCTGAACCTCCCTCCCAAAATCCAAACTTATATGTCCAATTGCCTATTGGTTATTTCCATTCCATATCTAATGATCATCTCAAACACAACATGTCATTTCCGCAAATGTGTTACACCCTCTGTCTTCCCCATTCGCTCAGTGACATTCTTTCCATTGTTCAGGCCCCAGCCTTGCTACCCACTTCACTCTTCTTTTCTTCTCACATCCCGCATCTAAAACTTTTCTAGTATATTAATATTCTTTGGAATTTTGCCTACACTCAAGCTCATTTGTCAATTGTTTGTAAATCAACTTCCTGCTCCCTTTTGAAAAAAATGTAATTTGCCATATCTTTCATTTTCTGAATTGCTGTAATTCCAGGGACATTAGCTTCAGTAGTCAAGTAATCATTTTCAACTATTTTTTTTACCATGGAATAGAGTTCACAATGACATTTATAATAGCAAAGTAGCTTCCTAAATTGTTTTTTTTCCTCTTGAGCTTCTGCTCTTTACAATTTAGCCTCCTGCTTATGAGTTGTCAAGGCACCTCAGTTAGTCTACAGTTTTCCCTCTTTAGACATCAATTGGAGTAATCAACTTATCTGGGCATTTTATTGCAGGAATTAGTTTCCAGTTTCCTCAACTTCCAAAATTTGTATTTCAAACTACAACCTCTTTAACGAACTCCAGTTTCATGTAAGCAATCGCCTATTCAACAGCCCCCGACTCCAATAGATTTCTAAAAGCCCTTCCTAATGGAGCATGTCTAAGAATGAGGTTTTGATTTCTAGTTTCCACTCCCTATTTTCCTGAGTGTTACCATCTCTGGTAAGGGCATTACTTGCAAATCCAATTGCTCAGGCTCCAAACTTCCTACCACAATCAATTCATCAGCAGATTCTGCCAGCTCAGCCTTAAAGGTATCCCAGAATTCAACAATTTCTTACTATCTCTGAGTCCAAATGGTCATTCTGTCACCTGGACAAACTGCAACAGCCTCTTAACTCCCTTACTCCTGCTCCTGCTCAGCCTTGACACCCAGTTTCTTGCTTTACACAGTCACTGGGAGTGTAAGTTTGACCACATGATTTTCTGTTTTAAAACCTCACAATATCTTTCTACCAAATTTAGAATAAAATTCAAAGTTTTCATTACATCCTATAATGGCCAATAAATACTATTTCTCTTTATTTCCTTTATAACTTCTTATCCCTTTACTATTTTTCTAACTCACCACTACTTTGGCCACTTTGTAGTCCCTCAAGCAACTCATGAATTCTCCTGCCCCATATTTTAGCTTTTCTCCTTGAAAAGCTATTTCCCTAGGTAGTCATGTGATTTACCCCCCTCTCCTTATTTCATTTAAGTCATTGTTCAGAGTGGCTTACTTTGACCACCTTATCTCACCTAATAGCCTTTGTTACTCATTTTCCGTTTATCCTACTTTACATCTTTTCATAGCAATCATTTCTCACTGATGCTATTGGCACCCCCACATAAATACATAGATAGATAAATAAGTAAATATTTGTTTATTGTTTGTCTTCTATACTGTGATGTAAAGTCCATGAGGCAGGAAATTTGCTCTTTTGTTTGGTGTATGTCCAGTGTGCCTGGCATATAGCAATTGTTTAATTATTATTTATCAAATGAATAAATGAATGGAACAGAGCCTTTATACCTTGAGACCACCTAAGAAGGAATCTAAAAATAAGTTAATCAGGGCTCAGGATGCTTGCCATTGTTTTCCTTTGTCTTAAATAAATGGTTTATTGTTATTCAAGTACTGTGCTAATTGGTTGGTTTTCTTAACATCCTCATGACCAGAAAACAGTACTTTGATTAGGAAACATAATACAAATGTTTTATTTTTGGTTCACTGTTGTTGGTTTTATTTTTTTAAGTGTTTGAACATGTAGTCACATGTGTTCCATCACCTACCCTGGGAATGAGAACAGCTTTGTTGTCAGAGTTCTAGCATTAGTCTCTCTCCTTAAGCTGGAGAGAGACACTGCACTCTTACATCAGGCCACCAATAGTTCTAGTTTCTCATGTAAGGCATTAAATTAGTTATCTATTGCTTGAGAAACAAATTACCCCAAGACTTAGCAACTTAAAACAAAGAAACATTAATATCTGGCAGTTTCTGTGGGTCACAAATCCAGGTGCAGCTTTGCTGGATGCCTCTGGCTCAGAATCTCTCATAAAGCATCAATCAAAGTGTTGGCCAGGGCTGTAGTCAATTCAAGGCTAAATTGGAGAACTTGCTCCCTCACATAGCTAGCTGTTGGGTCCTTGCTGGCTATTGCCTAGAATCATCATCAGCTTTTACTTAGGGCAGCTAACAACATGGTAGCTGGTTCCTTCAGACAGAGCAGCAACAAAATGAGAGAAAGTGCCTGTATTAGTTTCCTAGGGCTGCTGCCATAATGAAGTACTTCAAACTCAGTGTCTTTACACAACAGGAATTTCTTAACTCAGACTTATGGAGGCTAGAAGTCTGAAATAAAAGTGTTGTCAAGGCTATGGTACCTTGGAAGGCTTCATGGAAGAATGATTTCTTTCCTCTTCCTACCCTCCAGATGTTGCCAGCAATCCTTAGCATTCCTAGGCCTGTATCCTTATTACTCCACTCTCTAACTCTGTCTAGGAGAAGATGGTTACTCTGTGTTTTCTTAGTTAGGCTCTCTCTTTCTCCACGTAGGTTATTGCAAATCATTTACTATCTCCTTAAGCCTATAATTTTGTCACCTTCTACTTAACAAAAGAACTTGCCTTCATTTTTACTAGGAAAAATTAGCACATACATATGTTTGACACTAAACTTACTAACATACATGCTCTGTTTTACTCTTTCCTCCTTCCCTACTGTTGAAGAACTGAGATATGTTTTGGATGCCTTCTCCCATCATGTTCCTTCAGAGGCTCCAGGGGAAAATCCATTTCCTGCTTCTTCCAGCTTCTTGTGGCTACCGTATTACTTGGCTATGATCATATCACTCTAATTTCTGCTTCCATCTTCACATGCCCCTTTCTTTTCCATGTGTTTAATTCCCCTCCGCCCCTCTAACAAAGACACTTGTGGCTGGATTTAGAGCCCACTGGAATAATCAAGAATAATCTTCCTATGACAAGATTGTTAACTTAATCATGTCTGCAAGGACCCTTGTTCCTCATAAGGTGACATTTCCAAGTTCCTTGGATTAGAACCAGATACCTATAGGTGGCCATTATTCAGCCTACTACACCCTTCATATGAATCCACAATATACCCTACATGGATGATAATAAAATACAATCTGGTTTTTGAGAGAAGGACGGGACAATGATTTGAAAGTGGCACTGAGGAGAAAGGAGCACTTCCACTCCACCCATAGGGGGAGTGGTAGAGGGAGTAGGGGAGAATGAATAACCACTATGTGAGAGGGAAACAAAGGAAACTGTGTACTGGAGGAAGGTCAGGTTCCAGTTAGAGCAAGAAAATGAAGAGGTTGTTTGGAGGAGATTGAGGACATGAAAGAATTTTCAAAAAACATACTGTGGCTTCCACAGTGTTGGAGAAAGAAGTGACGGACTCATATTAGAGAATGGGGCAAGTAAGAACGGGGAGTGTAAGAGGTGAGCGGTGTGAACAAGGACACAGTGCAGGAGGGGTTAGTCCTTTAGCCTCCAATGCAATTTATGATGAAAAGTCTGTGAGAATTGGTGTTGAGGAGAAAGAAGGGTGAGAAAGAGGCTCCCCAGGAATGTAGGAACCAAATGAGAAAGATGTCCGGACGAACTGAGTCAAATCCTTATCAGAATTTTGTGGGAAAGAATAATTTCTTTTGCAATTGTTATTCATTATTATACACCCTATGAATTTATTAGCTTTCATTTTGATTTTTAATTTTTTTATTGAATGATTTGAGAGAGAGAGAGAGAGAGAGAGAAATATACACTGACTTGTTGTTCCACTTATTTATGCATTCATTGGTTGGTTAATTACTGTGTGTGCTCTGACTGGGGATCAAACCCATAGCTGTGGCTTGGAGACAATGTTCCAACCATTGAGCTACCAGGCCAGGGCTTATTTTGATTTTTAAGATTAGAGATACTGCCTAAAAAATTAACTCTATATTTAAAAATAAATATGAGGAGAGTACTAAATAAATTGCATTCAATGTGCAATTTAAAAATGAACTTTTTCCACAGAAAAATATGTAGGTAGGATTCCAGATGATACTACTAGTCAGGAAATCAGAGTTTAAACCAGGAAAGAAAATCTGCCTCTTCAAGTGAGTGATTCTAAAGTTAAAAAACAAAACAAAACAACAACGGCAAAACAACCTTATGTGGAGTATGTTAGTATTTTCAGCAAGTTGAAACTATATTGCAAATCATAAGAAAATATGTAGTATATATAATTTGAGTAGTTCTTTCTACAATAACTTGGAAATTATAAGGAGAATTTAAAATGTGTAATTGTATAAACTCAAGATGGATAAAAGACTTTAATATTAGTCACGATACCATGAAAGTCCTAGAGGAGAACATAGGCAGGAAACTCTCAGATATCCCACGCAGCAGTATTTTCACCTAGAGCAAGGCACATAAAGGAAAGAATAAACAAATGGGACTTCATCAAAATAAGAAGCTTCTGCATGGCTAAAGAAAATATCAGCAAAATGAAAAGGGAAACAACTGTATGGGAATATATATTTGCCAATGATACATCAGATGGGGTTTGATCTCCAAAATATATAAAGAATTCACACAACTCCACTCCAAGAAGACAAACAATCCAATCAAAAAATGGGCAAAGGATCTGAACAGACACTTCTCTAAGGAGGACATACAAAGGGCCCAGAGACATATGAAAGGATGCTCAGCATCACTAGCCATCAGAGAAACACAAATTAAGCCACAGTGAGGTACCATTTCACACCAGTGAGAATGGCCATCATAAACAAATCAACAAACAAGTGCTGGCGAGGCTGTGGAGAAAAGGGAATCCTAGTGCATTGCTGGTGAGAATGCAGGCTGGTGCAGCCACTGTGGAAAACAGTTTGGAACTTCCTCAAAAAGCTAAAAATGGAACTGCCTTTTGACCCAGTGATTCCATTGCTGGGATTATACCCTAAGAATCCCAAAACACCAATTGAAAAGAACGTATGCAACCCAATGTTCACAGCAGCACAATTTACAATAGGCAAGTGCTGGAAGCAACCTAAGTGCCCATTAGAAAATGAGTGGACCAAAAAACTATGGTACATTTACACAATGGAATGCTATGCAGCAGAAAGAAAGAAGGAACTCCTACCCTTCGCTACAGCATGGATGGAACTGGAGAGCATCATGCTAAGCGAAATAAGCCAGGGGGTGAAAGACAAATAACATATGATCTCACCTGTAAGTGGAACCGAACCAACAAAGCAAACAAGCAAGGAAAATATAACCAGCAACATTGAAAGAAAAAAGAAAGCAACAGAAACAAGAGGGAAGGAGGAAGGGGGGTGGCAGGGAAAGGAAGGGGAAGGGTCAAGTCAAGGAACATGTATAAAGGACCCATTTGGACAAAGCCAAAGTGGGGAAGGATTGAGGGCGGGGGGCGCAGGGGACGATGGTGGTGTGAAAATGGAGACAAATATATTTGAACAATAAAACAAATTAACATAAAAAAAGGAAAAAATAAGTCATTGTATGAACAAAATTACATTTATCATAAAGAATTTTAGCCCTAAAGAGTATAGGTTTCAGCACCAGTATATTTAAAATTTCACATTTTTAGCTAAATAAATATAAACATTCATTTTCTCTTTATGAAAATTCCATTTGAAAAGTACATTGGTCTGTTTCTTAGATGCCTGTGTGGCTCTGGTAACAGAACTGAGTTAAAATGCATCCCACCCTGCCTTACTATCAGGAATCCTTGCACCTCAGTGTCCTGCCAAAAAAGGGGGAACAATCCCCGCCTTGCAGCAATGTTCAGCAAAGTCATTCCTCCTTCCCTGCTTTGACTCCTCCACACTCTGGGAAAAAGTGAATATCCACTCATTTGTAGCACATTCCCAAATTTAAATTATAAACTGAGATCATCTACGTAATACCAAACTGAAAAATTCCCCCCCAAAAAGGAAAAAAATATAATGATGAAAAAAAGTAAAGGACATCGGAATGAGTATCTGTTCGACATGTCAGTTTTCTTGAAAAAAGTCATTGTTATTATAATAACAGTATCTACATGTGTTATAAGAATATTTGATTTCTCTCATCACATGTAACTTCCATAGATACAGATGAATTTTTTCCTGTATTTTTAAAAAAATATTTTATTTATTTATTTTCAGATAGCGTGGAAGGGAGGAAGAAAGAGAGGGAGAGAACCATCAATCTGCGGTTGCCTCTCTCACTCCCCCGACTGAGGACCTGGCCCCCAACCCAGGCATGTACACTGAGTGGGAACAGAACCTGCAACCCATTGGTTCACAGGATGACACTCAATCCACTGAGCCACACCAGCCAGGCTTTTTCTGTATCTTTTCTGTACCCTTACAGCACATTGCTTCCTAGATATGGACTGATGATGCATTCTATAGACAGGGAATAGAGTCGCTCAAAATCTAAGTTAACTGAATGACATATTGATCAGAAACATATGTCTCATGAGTTTAATAAATATGAAACACTTTCCTAGCGCTGGATTATTGTGGACTTTATTGATAAAACTGATCTTCTTATATTGCTATTTTGTAAACTAGATCTTGTTAGAGGTGAGCTTATCAAGAACAGTGTAATTAAAAAAAGCTTCCGTTAGCCCACCAGCCAAGCTAACCGAAATATTATTTCCAATGTCAAAGAAAATAGTACTAATAAGAATTAAATACTGTATAGGAATAAACAAGCAATAGAAAGACAGAAGTTCTTGCTTCTTGTTCCATGTTGTAAGATTTGGACGATCAATCTGTAAGTGCTTATTAGGAACCTGGAATGTATAAAAAATTACTACAAGACATAAACTACATTTCAGGACCTTATAATTGACTGGGGGAAATAAGTATGGCACAAATTCAAAAGTAAATAATAATTAGTTGTTTAAAAGTATGTGAAATTATTTTAGAGAAAATTATAAAATTAATGTGGGCCAGATATATTGCAGAAGATTCAGTAGACAGTACTTTGATTTTGAGGATCTTGAAAAATAAATGCATCTAGATGCAAATACCATAAAAAAGCTTTTGGAAAAATATAAACCCAGAAAGAGGAAATGCTGTCATAAGGTGAATAATTCCAGTTGCTACAGAGCATTTGATTAACTCATTTCAAGCTGGTATTAGGACTTCATGGTTAATTGAAACTGGAATATGCAGTCAGTGGGATTGTCCTTTGAACAATATATGTTCTATAACTCACTCATTTAACGCATGATGCTTCAACAAGATAATAAAATAACATGATGTATGTGCTTTTGTGGTTATGAAGCCAAGAGGAGGAAGATGACATAAACACTCAAAATTTTAGGCTTTGTTCAAATGGAGGAAAGGCTCATCTTGGGTAACATGGAAAGCTGGAGAACCACACCAGTCCATAGTTGCTATTTCTAATATGAGAAACAAGTTAAAAAAAAATGAAAAGTTTGGAAATAGACCCACATTTGATATCTACTCGATTGATAACACAAGCAACATTGCAATGCAGTGAATAAAGAATTTTTTGTACATTTTCAATAGATGTACAGAGTCAACAAATAGTTATATGAAAAAATGTATCTTTATTCCTACTTTATGCACACAAAAATTAATTCCATATAAACTGTTGATCAAAGTGCAAATAATAACACATTTTTAAAAGAAAATGTGGGAGAACATCCTTATGAAAGGCAAAGAACCCTTAAACAAACTGCACACAAACAGATGTAAAATAGTCTACTTTAACAAGGAAGAAGGAACATAGTAAAAGGCCAGGAGTGTTTGGAAAGTTGGAAATGATGAAAACCAATTCAATTTTATTTAAACTTTTTGCAAAAGTGAAATGAAGCAGCTCTTCAAAAACAAAAGAAGTTCTGAATGTGTACAGATTTTGGGAGAGAAAATAAAAGGAAACAAAAATTGATAAAAACTAACAAACATGTACTTTATGAACTAGTATTTCTTATCTAACTATGTGTGTTGGTATGTGGGTTCTACTTTTTTTAACTCTTTGAATTTATCTCAAAAGAGATAGGCTTTTGGTGTTAATATAAGCTTAGGGATTAAAGATTATAAACTCAGATTCCTAATGACAGCTTAAATAAAATTTTATTTATTTATTTATTTATTTATTTATTTATTTATTTACATTTAAAGCAGGGGTAAAACAATATATGAAAAGTGCAGCTTAGGACAGAGGAGAATCAGGCTCTCTCAATTTGATTTATCTCAATTTGATTATTTGATAGAAAGTTTCTCTATTTACTTGTGTTAACAAATATTCTGTATCTTTAACTTATGTTGACACAAAGAGAAATGGTTTATGACTAGGTCTGAATAACAACGGCAAAACATGAATATAAAAATAAATTAACAATTTAAATGTTAGATTAAAAAATAAAACAAGATACTTTGAAGAAATCAAGGTGGAAAATATTTCTTAACATTTTATAATTTTTAGTGTGGTAAATTAGACTACTAAGTATTTTTAAAATGTTGTACACATGAAAAGACTCCACTAAGAAAATGTCAAGTTGCACACTAGGAATAAATAATTTTTGACAGGTGAACAGAATTGGTTAATATCTAGTTTGTGAAATGATAATTGTTCTTATTGGTAATTAGGGGAAAGCAAATGCAAACCACAATGAAATAGAATTTTATTTACATCAGAATGATGGCAATATTAGTTATATTGAAATTCATGCTTTATGAAGCCATTTGTCAGAAACTTATATGTAGTTAATAGTTGGTTTCAACTGAGGAGGAAGAAGCCACTAGACTGGAATTAGTCAAATGAATTTAGGATTATCCTAGTTTACCACAAAGCTTGGTAAACTGGGTGTAACTTTTAGGTGACTAACCCAAGACTAGGCTATTTTTTTTCTCCCTAAATGGACAAGTCAAGGGAGCTTGTCATTCTCTGGATGACTTCTATCTTGAAACTATAGGAATATGACATTATTTAACACTGGTCAGACAAGTTTCATCTTATTTGTTCTTCACATTTCACCCAGCCCATAAAAACCAACCAACCAACACCGAACATAGCACACAAACCTGTGAAACATCAACCACCTTAATAGCTACATGAGAAGATCTTTATTTTTATTATCATTATCATCATCATCATCATCACCACCACCATTACCCCTGACACCACCATAACAATCAGAATATTATGAACAGGTAAATGGGATTTTGTTTGGGAAATTAAGTCTGTAAAACTTAAGTTACTAGGGTATCTTCTAGATTTGTGCTAATTGGTTGCTTTCTATAATTCAGATTTTTATTCTGGACACTGTCAAGAAATGTGCTCTTGTTTCTGAGGTTTAAAGTCCTTGCAAAGCCTCTAACAAAGTTTCAGAAAGTTGGAAAAAAGGAATCAGATTTCAGCAAAATATTGCTTACTTCTTTTTATAATCACCCATAAGAACACTACTACTTATGTTCTCTAGGAACATAATTGAAGTAATATTTTATAATATAAAAATATTTTATAGAAATAATTTAAAACTCTAAAGGCCTTTATAGATTTTTAGAATAAGGTACTGTACTTTACACATCCTAAATTAGCACCTGGTAAACTTCTGGGAGTCCTTTTCTAAGGTACTCTTTTTCTGGAGTTCCAGGAGAAAGTTGGAAGGAGAGGCCATTCGACTCATTTGATCATTAATTTTTTCTATTTCTAATTCAAAACTTTCTCCTTAGTGATTTAAAGTTTTCTATGACTAAAAAAGGTGTATCTTTTTAAAATTTGGGAAACTTTTTGCACTGAAATCTTGCATTACCACTCTTTACTACATAACAATGTAGGTGCATCTAATTCAAATGATCTGTAACTAAAGGTTTAAAAAATAAAAACTAGTTTGTTATGTTTTGCAGTTTAACAGCTAATGCAATATCAGAATGTGTTTCAAGGAAATCTAATCTAGGAAATACCTGCTATGGACTGTGGGTTAAATTATAGTGAGATTGATGTTTTAAAATTGCAAATAATGTAGTTACTATTATCTGTATGAATATTATTATTGTAATTTGTCTTTTTACTTTTTATTTTTTTTATTGTTCTCCAAGTACAGTTGTCAATTTGATGAAGGTAAATGGTTGATTATGCCAGAATAACCAATGAGCCTTTACCTGAAGTAGATTAATCCAAAAGTGAGGGGATTATAGTTCAGTTAAGTATATAAAATTGGTAAAATTCACTGAAGATTAATTTTTAACCTATCCTTTTTGTTTAATGAATGATTCATCCTAGAATGCAAATTCTTACATTAAAAACAATATGGCCAAAAATTAATTTGGTAAATGAAAGTGCAAACTGTTTTTATGGTATTTAGAAAAACATTTTAATGGTTTCGGCTATTATTCAAAATAATAGTCAATCCTAGAGTCTATGCATTATATTTACTAGGGGAAGGGTTGAACAAATCGTAAACTACTGTGATCTTTTTGATATAAAAGAATCTCCTTAATTGTTTATGACAGATAGAACAACATTTTATAAGCTGTTATGTAGTGATTATTTGTATAGAAACCATCTCAGTGACTTTGGAGTTACCATTTAGGGTACATAATGTTAGACTGCCTCAAAAAGACTAAACTACCAGTCTAAGTTACTACTGGCTAATCCAAAACAAATTTCAGATCTTACTATCACAGTGAACTTTTAGCCATTAAAAGAAACATTCTCAGATATTAGTACGATTAAAATATTGTTGTTAACTACTCCAAGTGTATATATTTTTTAAAGTGTGATTCATTTCATAAGAGAAATATTGTGCCAGAATAGCTTTTTTCTGAGTATCAGATTAAACAATAGAATTCCCGTATGAAAGCACAGATGAAATAGGGAGTGTTTTTGAAGAAATTTTTGTTCTGGAAAACACAAATTAACAAGTTATCAAATAAAATATAAGGAAGAGGTAGGATTAAGAATACAGAACAGAACAGAGAGGAAATAAGACTGGTGGTCTTGCATGGTTGTGTCCTAAGTGTTGTGGTCTAAGTTAATGTTTAAAAAAAATTGTAAAAAAAAAAACACCTGAAAACAAATCTTCATCTAAAAATCAATTGGTCTCACAGGCCTTAGAACAAAAAGAAAGATGCTCATATGCATAGAAAATACTTAATCTGTCAAAAATATCTTGACAGATTACAAACTCTTCTTTATATTTTGTTTAAGATGACGGAGAATACAAAGAGATTGCTGAAACAGCTGAGGTTATTTTGAATGTGAAATCAGAAATACTTTTAATATTACAGCTCTTCTTTCAAATGAGCAATTTCATGACATCGTGTTTTTCAAGATATGAAGAATAATGTCCAAATCTTGTTAGACTAAGAGTGACCATGAGACCTAACTGCAGCCCTAGATGACTCTATGATGCCAAGTCACTGTATTTTGAATTGTATTTCATCTAATTGATTAGTTTTGATGATGAAACTTTACTATCTGTTATTTTTTATTATACAAATAATCCATGATTATTATAGAAACATTAGAAAATTTAAAGAAAAAGGGAACAAAAAGAAAAAACATATCCATGATCTCATAAAATGGGATAACTGCCGTTGACACCATGATGTTTCCTTCCACATTTAATTGAAACTTCTAAATGGTGTATTACAAATTTGTTAATAGATCTATATTGCCCTTGTACATGATGTCACTATAGTTTAGAAAAATACACTCAGGCCACACTTAATGTTATGTAATCTGTTTTAGATAAATAAAAAGAGCAAATCAATTTCTCCTCTGTAAAATGAGGACAAAAACCATGCTTATTTTGCTCACAGCTGTATCCCTAGCAGCTAACATATTACTTAAATACAATTTGTTAAGAGAATGATCATTAGGGTCTATCCATTTTGAGGCACTTGAGGCTTCTAAGTTTTCAGCTAATAAAGGCCTAATGCATAAGTTATAAATCATATTGTATAAGTTGGAAGAGAGACAAGTAGATTTAGAATGTCTATAATCTGATTTGCACCATTTGGTACTTTCACAGGTACGGTATATCTTTCCAGAGAAGATCTTGGTCACCATGTATGACAATTCTTGTTTTTCTTGGAGTGGCAGTAATCTTGGGTTTAACTATTGGTCTCCTCATTCATTTTCTGGCAGTTGGTAAGTATTTACTCTTTTCAATTTTTACTCTTACTACTAAATCTCCTTATACATAGAAATTGTCAAGAAACAATATAAGTATTAAATTTATTTGTGTAAAATTTCTCATTTACTTAGTATTTTATTTTACCACAATACTTTTCTGTTGTTTTTTTAAATTAGATGCCTCCTTGATCCACTCTATAAATTGTATCATCAATTATAGGGATATGGCAAGACTGAAATATTCAATACTTTTTTTTTCACATTTTGATATAAAATATTTTATTGCTGCTAAGAAATCTCTTTGAAAGCTTTTGTCCTTTAGTTTTAGTATTTTGTATGCATTTTACATTTAAAGTTTCTGTTTCAAGATGATAACACTAACTTGTACATTGTTATTATGTAAAAGACATGCTATAAGACAAACCTACTGAGTTTTTTTAAATTTAATTTAAATTTATTTTTTCAAATACATTTGTCTCTGCCTACCCCCCACCACTTTCCCTTGCCCCCTCCCTCTTTCCCTCCCTCAGCAAAGTATTGAAATATTCAATACTTTGATGCTAATATTCTTGGCCAATAAAAGAGCTTAAATAGTAGGCTTGTTATATCTTTCAGTAAATATATTTCAAACTGTGGAGATCTGTACTCTTCCTGGCTCAATTCTAGTATAGACAGATTAATCTGCTAATCTTCAAATACCCAAGTTCAGAATACTGAATATAACAATGTTAATAAAAGATTCTGGTTACTTGCTCTTCTGTTTGGTGACAAACTACAGATTAAAATCATAAAATGGTAAGAAAAAGAGGGTCTTTGAGTTTATTTATTGCAATTTAGTCATTTGTTATTAGTACCAAAAAAATAAAAAAAATCCCAGACATCTAAAGCAATATGCCAAGGTGTCATAGCCAATTTGTGGCATGGCTTGAACTAGTTTCTCTAACTTCATATACTTTATGTTTTTCAGAATGACCTTAGATAACTTCTTAGAATCTGACATTTGCTTTTCATATGCACTGGTTTCCATAAAGAAAAATACAGGAAGCTATAGGAATAGGGAAAATTGATTTTTATTTTAGATTGAAATAATATTTCTGACTTCTAAGAGAATAAATTATTACAGCTCAGGAAATCATATTTTTCAAAGTCTATTATTAGCACTCCTTAGAGATTATATGGTGCTTTTAAGGTAGCTCAAAAGCACAATTGTTCTTAAAATATGTGAGTGGCTAAGATATCCTTAACCCAATCAGGATACCATTTCCCATTCATCTCTATTTTTAAAAGTACATATATGATATGTAAGAACTATCTGCGGGCTTGTCCTGTTTTAAATTATGGTGGCTTAGAATATCCAGTGAAGCAATTTACATTTGGAGACAGGAGAGAATGGGGAATGTGAGACCTGTGACACATGCCAAGCAACAGCCACCATACGCTACAAGGAAGTGCAAAGGCAGTGTGAAGTCCTGAAGAAATGACGTCAAGAAGTGGAAAGCAGGCCAAGAGGCAATGGGGCATAAGAAAGGGTGCAAGTGGATATAGATCATTCAGAAAATGAAGGGGAATGTTTATAATGTTTCCTGTATCAGAAGTTCTGAGAAAGATTAGTTGGGTACTCACTAGGCTAAGAATTTAGGTTACATATGAAAAATAGATTTCATCTCTGATGCATATTTGGATAAATTGCTATTAGCTGCCTGAATTTATGCTTTGGGGAGCATGCTGAGGAACAGTGATGTCTATTATCTTATGAAGAAAGGAGGGGGATCACTCTGTGAATGCTGGGTAGTCACCATTTCTAGAATAAGTGGATAATTAATTCCCTTCCATTTTCCTCCTCTTCCTCTTTACATCCCTCTGCCTATTTCTAATATTGGGTTGAATGTTAATTTTGAGACAAAGATATGGAGGGAATTGAGGCCAATTTCTGTTTTAAAATTCTTTGAGTATTTCTTTATCTCACAGGCAAGATTTACCATTACCAAGGTAATTTTCATATTTCTGAAGTCACATACAATTATAGTTGTAAAAATGCAGCTTCAGAAGTTATCAAAAATCTGAGCAAAGATATTGAAACTAAGGTAAGTCAGTAATTTATTTTATTAATTTCATTTTGTTTGATTGAAATAGACAGAGTGGCTGATTTATCTTTTTCTCCTGACAGATGTCTGATGAATTTCAAAATTCTAGCATATACAGAGAATATATCAACTCTCAGGTCCTCAAACTTCTGTAAGTACAAATTTATTTAGAATATTATGGAAAGGGAAGTAGGTGATATGTCATATTAGCCCTGGTTTTATATAAGAACATGAAGAGAGAGAGAGAGAGAGAGAGAGAGGAAGGAAGGAAGGAAGGAAGGAAGGAAGGAAGGAAGGAAGGAAGGAAGGAAGGAAGGAAGGAAGGAAGGAAGGAAGGAAGGAAAGAAGTTCTCCATAAATTAAAGTAACAGTATTTAACAGATTTCTTTTCATGGCAGGTATTGTTCCATACAAATCTGTACTCTTACACCTGAAGGGGAATTGCAGGGTTGTTTGTGGCTGTCAGGTCTAATTTCTATGATGAAAGATAATTGTAACTCTATGGAAAACAACCTAGGAGTCCAACCTGATGGTTTTGCTACCCATATATTAGCCATTTCTTCTTGTATCCATATCCATCTGGCATGCCTTTCCTAAAATAATCTTCTTTTGGTCTCTTTAGTATTACCATCATTGTAATAAGTGTGGAACAAAGTGAACCATTTAAGATAGCATTTGTCTAAATATGTCTCTGAAGCGTGCTTGAGGGTGGGGGGCTGTAGGGAGGAGGGTGTCGTGGAGCACAGGGGATGTGCGACAAAGAGCGCACTCCTATTTTGGCAGTTGCCAATATCTATTCCAGGAATTCTGAACTTCCAAAATAAAACAAACACAAAAATCCAGGCGGCCAAGTGCTAACCAACCAACCAATCTATAGACAAATAAAAACCTTCAAAGACTCTTTCATTAGCCATAATTATTTGAAAATACAGTTCTCGTTTTTTAAAAAATTTGTGGTTAATATAGCTTTTGGTCTGAAAGTCTTCCAAAATGAATTATTTTTTTTTCTGATTAATAAAAAGAATGTAATGAATGTATAAATAATGAAGATTTGCTTCATGCTTTAGAGTTGTTTTTCTGAGATTTCTCAAGGTACAGATCTAGTGGGGTAGACATGTATAAGGAGCTATAAAAAGGAACTTAGTGCTAGATCTTAAATATATTTTAGAAGTTATTTTTTGAATGCTTCCCAGTCGTACTTTTAAGTCCTCACTTATCTCTTAATCTAAACAGAAGTTATTAAAAATTGCCTGTATAAGAACATGGTTTTTACTATGTTATAATAAAATCTCATGTTAATCATTTATTTTCCAGTACTCAGTTTCTCCTATGTGTTTAAAGTACAGGGTGGGGCAAAAGTAGGCTTATGGTTGTAAGTAGGCAAAACACAATTTATTCTATTATTATTTATTAATTGTTGTATCCTTTTCCACATGAACAACCATAAATCTACTTTTGCCCCATCCTGTATTCTGATTTCTTGTTTGTGGGTCACATCTTCTTCTATGCACAATACCTCTGAACCAGTTAGAAAAATTTGGGGAACCCTTGCACTTTAAAAGTACTGGAACAATATCTGTGTATCGTTCTTTAGTGTATGTAAAGGAAATATGATAATTAAAATGTGGGAAATTCAATGGATTCACAAAACATCTAATAAATCAAAGGAGCAATCCGCTAAAACATTTCTGTTGTTTCTAGCCCTCATACCAATGATTCAAGTGTAGAGCTGCTGCTGACATTCAAGTTTCCTCCAGCAAAGAGGGACATGATGAGGGCTGAAATCACAGCTCTCTTACTTCAGATGTTGAAAGACAACATGGTGTCCTGGAATGCAGTGCCAGCTTCCATTCAACTTACAGGTATTTCACTTACTTTCTATTACTTGGGTTTATGGACTATTTAAAAAAGAAGAAGGAGAAGGATAAGGAGAAGGAGGAGAAGGAGAAGGAGAAGGAGAAGGAGAAGGAGAAGGAGAAGGAGAGAAAGAGGAAGAGGAAGAGGAAGAGAGAAGAAGAAGAAGAAGAAGAAGAAGAAGAAGAAGAAGAAGAAGAAGAACAACAACAACAACAACAACAACAACAACAACTAGGGAAAAAATAAACCAAGAGTTTCAGGATTTTTTTTGAAAAATAATATGCCTCTCAAGATCTGGCACTTCTTTAATGAATTGGTAGTGGAAGGGATAGCCTCATAGAAGTTTTGTCTGAAGAGTAATTGAAATGAGGGTTAAACTGCGAGCATGTGAGGGTTTGTTGTTAATGTATGGAAAAGGCGGTGAAGGGTCCTGATTGAAGCATTATTTCTCCCTACCCTCTACTCTTGTCAGGATCTCACTACAGGAAACAGATTTAGGGTTTTCTTGGTCATTCAGTGTGAAGACTGTAGTGGTAAGAATGAAGTTGGGAATAGGAAGAAGGGGAGTAATCATATTAAAGAAAAAAATTATCTGGACAATTTCCCTAGAAAACAAGGGAAGACAATGATAGGACTTTGCCCAGTATAGAAAGTCAAGTTTGTATAGATCTTCAAGGTCCTGCAAAGGTTTTGAAACTCTCACTTGCAGTTAAAGGGCCTGTTAGGTGATAGGCCTGTGGTTACAGAGCCCAGTTTTGTGGTTCTTCTAGACTGACTATTGCTCCCAGTGTCCTTGAAAGTTATAAAGACTGAGAGAGGCCAGTTAAAGCTCCTTTGACAGAGACTGCAGACTCACCACCAACAGCCTACTGATGAGAAGTGAGTTTAAGGCAGAACTCCTCACCGGAGCAGCACAATTCTCTGGGGGAAGCTGTTAGGAAAGACGGTTGCACTAGTTACCACCCATGTCCCAGAGATTTGGAGTCAGCACTTTCCCGTGTGTTTTCCTTTAGTTCTCTTTCTCTCTGAAGTCTCTTCCCATAGAAAAGAGACTTGAATTTAAGTTAAATTCTCAAAATTTCAGGATTCGGTGTTAGTAATAAGATGATCCCAAAGAGCAGGACAGATCCAATAAAGAATGCTTTTAACTGGATTTTTTTCTTTACAATATAGATAATCCTGGGTATTTCAAAGTAATAAGATTTATCATAGAGAAAGAATTTTAAAGATAATGCCCAGTCCTTTTCTTAGTAGGAACGCCAGCTTTTTATCTCATTAAATATTTTACTGAAACTACTATAAAATTGAGAACTTTGTTTTTTATTTCTTTTTCCCTTTTCCTAGACCTGCTAGACATGTGGAAAGATGGTCAAATATAAGAAGTGGTAGTGAGAAAGGATGATAATACATGAGATAGTCTGAATAGTTAAATGTTGGTTGTGATTGGACTAGAAAACACAGCCTTTATGTCCTTGCACTGAAGGTAAGAGCTTGGTGATATTTTTATCAATTTCATGTCTTTTAAATTTCAGAAATCAGTGAGACTAAGGCTGAAATGCTTACCAACAACTGTAAGTTTAGAAACTTTATTGTAAATTTAACACATTACAAATATTTCTCCATTGTTTTCCTAAGAAGGATCAAGAAGTACATTATATGGAAATCCATAGTAGTTTTTCAAAATTATTGGATATACCAGATATACATATGGAATTTCTCTTTGAAAAACACTGGCATATGAATTTTAACATTTGTAAGAAGTTGTCCCCAAAAATAAAATAACTTATTCCAAAGACTGAAATTATCGGTTAAGAATATCATTCTGAGTAAGTTAAAATCAGAAAGACTGAAGGAAAAAAAAAAAAGAACAATTTAGGATAATAAGAAAATAAAAAACTAGGCTATATCAAACATATTTATTATTGATGGAAACCAGCTCTATACCTCTTGAACAAATTCTTTTTAGAGTTTCATGTTGCCCCCAAGAAATAACCCTGCATTCATGCACTCAACAGGTATTTACAGAGTTTCTGTTGTCCACATGGGGCCTCCCTGGCAGCACTGCCTATGCTATGCAAGATGCAGACATTGATGAAGCCAAGTCTCCACTTTCAAAAATTGTGCAATTTACTTGGGGAGATGGGAATGATAACAAATAGATACAATAAAAGTCAGTGGTTGAAAGATGCTTGCGATTAGAAAAGGGGATAAGTAAAAGTCACTGGAGCCAGGAGGGAGTGGGCTACTGTGATAACTGGGCATTGCAGGGAGAAATAGCATCCCTAAAGAGACGCCAGACAGTCACTATAGGGGTTCGAACAATGTTTTAAGATATATATTTTATAAAGCATAATCAAAGATACCTACTCTTGTATAAATAAAATAAAATCTTTTCCTCAGGTTGTGGGAGACAACTGGTTAATAGTATTACATCCAGCAATCGAATCGTGACTGGGAAGAACTCCCTCAGGGGAGCATGGCCGTGGCAGGCCAGTGTGCAACGGAAGGGCCAGCACCACTGTGGAGCATCTCTGATCAGCAGCAGGTGGCTCTTATCTGCAGCTCACTGCTTTGTTAAGTAAGTGCAGAAGTCTGACTAAATGCAGGATTCTGGGTTCTACCCTATTTTTGGTAGTCTGTGGCGGTTAATCTAATCTGTGAACATTCATCAAGGCCATATAAACTTTTGATGACCTGCATAACTGAAGGGAAGCAGGGATATTTAAATTTGGCAAAGCGAAGTGAATAGAAACAATTCTCATTTTCTAAATAGCTACTTTGGCCAGAGAGTTATTGCTTTAGTTACATCATTTTATTTCATCTAACAATAATTCTGCACAAAAGATATAATTAAACATATTTAAAGATGAGGAAACTAGGGTTCAGAAGTAGGGACATAACTTGGCCAAGATCACAGAGCCCTTAAATAACAGAAATTGAATGTGAACTCAAGTTTGTCTGACTCCTATTACCAAGTACTTACTTTTCTTGCCCTTCAAGGGTTTATAATCTAATTAAAGAATATTAAAAGTGATATATTTAAGGTATAAAACAGCATGGTATAGTAAATGTCTTATATACAAAATAAGTAAGAGTTATGGAAATTTGATGAATAAAGAGGATATCCAACTGAGACATGGAGCTATACAATTTGATCTGGCCTCTACAAATATAAGCTTTGATTAATAGGGGTGGGTGGATGGGAAAGATGTGTTTTGGGTTGAGAAAGCAGTCTTCTTCAAATATAGTGAGATGGAATAAAATAAGTTATATTCTGTGGGTAGCAAACAAAAAGAGTAATTTGAAGGAGAGAGAATTTTGAAACAGAAAATATGCTTAGAGAATTTATATTGATTGGGGACATCTCTAAATGACAAGATACTTACTGAACAAGTTTTCTACAAAGAATTTTCATAGGATTTGTCCCCCTGATGCAATTTTCAAAAAGTAGCCCATGGACTATGGACCACCCAGGGGATTTGCCAAAAGTGTAGATCCTCCCCTGTCTGGTGTGGTTCAGTGGTTTGAGTGCCAACCTACAAACCAACGTCGCTGGTTTGATTCCCAGTCAGAGCACATGCCTGGGTTGCTAGCCAAGTCCCCAGCAAGGGGTGTGCGAGAGTAACCACACATTGATGTTTCTCTCCCTCTCTTTCTCCCTCCCTTCCCCTCTGTCTAAAAATAAATAAATAAAACCTTTAAAAAATAAATAAAAATGTAGATCTTTAAGAATCACACTAAACCTTTTGAATATAAATCTCTGGAGGTGGAGGCTGGGTTGAGTGTAAGGCAATGGAGTTGAAGAAATACAGCTGTTAAGAATGTGGAGTCACAGAAGGTTTTAGAATAGTAGAAGGATTGAAGAGTGTCACAGTTACATGAAAGTCTTGAAACTTTAAAAAACAAAACAAAACAAAGCAAACCAACACCCCCCCCCCCCCCCCCCGCCACCAAACTTCTGATCTTTTGAGAAAAGGCAAGAACAATTAAACAGAATGTTAGTTTCTAAATTGAGAAAGAGTTTTGGTGGGGAACTGGAGAAATGGGTCATAAAATCTAAATTAGAAGCCAAAATGCATTGAACTGGTAAACATAATAGGGTGACTAGGTGAGAACAAGGGACAATTTTTTTTATGTGTACAGATGCCATGCCAGAGTCTCCATTGGCTCTTGAAATCCAGGCTGTTTGGCAACAAGAATGATTCTGGATCCCATCCACTGAGGCGGCTCAGGTGATGCCCACCCAAGTCAGATGTTCAGAAACTGGATGGGGCTGAAGTACAAGGAGAAGACATCAGTGATTCTAGCTGGGAGGATTTGCCAAAGGCTGACAGCTCTGACAGCCCTTAACAATATTTTTATGTGACTGCTTCATTTATAACATCCTTAAGTCAAAGACATTTTTTATAAAAATAAGAATTTAAGTGCATTACAGTGTTCCTTGGGAACCTCGCACCTTAAAGTTATGACATGACCACTGTGAACACTGTGGTGGCAGAGAAACTGAATGTGTTTTAATTGAACTGTTTCCTCCAGGGGAATTAATTCAGAAGATTGGACCGTCAACTTTGGAACTGTTGTAAATGAACCATATATGACACGAAAAGTCCAAAACGTTATTTCTCATGAAAATTTTACCATGCCTGGGGTTCATAATGATATTGCCCTTGTGCAGCTTGCTGAAGAAGTGTCTTTCTCAAAGTATGTTCGTAGTATTTGTCTTCCTGAAGCCACAATGAAACTCTCAGAAAATGACAGTGTTGTAGTTACAGGATGGGGAACACTTTATATGAACGGTAAGTTTTTCCATAAAAACATAATAGCTTCATGGGAATAATTATTTAAATGATCAACCAATCAATCACTCTCTCATGCAATTAACCAATCAGTAAATATGCTGAAAAGAAAACCAAGAACTGGAACCAAAAGCATGGCATTGTCTTCAATTGCTCAAATGTCTCTGGGAATAAGAATTGGAAAAAGTGGAAGTGTGAGAGGTATTCAGCTGTCATAAACATCAGAAAGAGACCAATCTAGCCTGGGACTGACTTTGCTCCTGGTGACCAAAAATAATCTGCTTTATTTTATAGATAATCTTTGTCTCAACAAACAAAGTTAAAACCCCCTTAATATGCAGAATTTGTTGCCTGTAGGTCCTCTTCCAAATATACTTCAGGAGGCCTTTGTGAATATTATCGACAACAAAGTTTGCAATGCTCCACATGCATTATCTGGCTTGGTGACAGATAAAATGCTATGCGCTGGATATATGTCAGGAAAAGTTGATGCCTGTCAGGTATGTCTAGATATATCATCAAATCATTTTCTCCCTAAGTACTCATTAAATGGTAGTTTTTATTAACACAAAATATATTTATCTGTGTTAATGATTTCCACAGAGTACCCTCTTATTTCTTTATATATAATGAATATTGATATTCATTATATGTAAACATATATAAACACCCATTTATATACCAGACACCACCCTAGATACTGGAGATACAATGGTGGACTCAATCCCTGCTCTCATGGAGTCTCAGCCTAGGAATCTACACAAATAATATTATCTACAAGGTAATAAAATAGATTTGGCCCTATATTCTGGACAACCTGCAGATCTACAGTGCTGCCTCTTCCTTATCCAGAGATGCAGCGGGAGATCAACCAGGTGCACATATCACCCATTACCCAGAGGCTTCATCATGGAGCATCTGAGTCACTTTCCCCAGACTCAAGGCTGGACTCATTTTAAAGTCAATTTCTAGGCTGCCCAATCCAACATTTGGCAGCTGTAGACAATATATCCTGGTTTGGAGTTTCCCTGGTCTTTTTTTTTTTTAAAGTGTATTTTATTGATTATGTTACTACAAGTGTCCCAATTTTCCCCTCTTTGCCCCTCTTCTCCTGGTACATCCCTTCCCTCCAGCAATCCCCGCTCCTCTTATTCCATGTCCATGAGTCATGCATATAAGTTCTTTGGCTTCCCCATTTCTTATACTGTTCTTAACATTTCCTTATTTTGTAACTACCAATTATGTTTATTAATCCCTGCAACTTTCCCCCCATTCTCTCCAATTCCCCTTCCCTGCTAATAATCTTCCAAATGATTTCCATATCTATGATTCTGTTCCTGTTCTGATTGTTTGCTTAGTTTGTCTTTGTCTTTGTTTTTCCCTGGGTTTTGAATAAACCCAAGAACTTCAGAGTTTCTAAGCCTAATGAGGGTGGATTGTTTTCAATGCCCAGGGGCTATTGATACCTTCAGAGAAGAGTAAAAGGAAATTATTAGGATGAGAAATGGTTTCCTCTTTTTTTTTTTTAGAGAGATTCTGGTGGACCACTAGCTTACCCTGACTCTAGAAAGATCTGGTACCTTGTTGGAATAGTAAGCTGGGGTGATGGGTGTGCTAAAAAGAACAAGCCAGGTGTCTATACACGAGTGACTGCTTATCGTGAATGGATTACCTCCAAGACTGGACTCTGAAGGAAAAGTAACTTTGGGAAAGAAAGAGCTACTACCTTTCACGACAGCTTGGATGGAACTAAAGAGCATTATGCTAAGTGAAATAAGCCAGGGGGTGAAAGACAAATACTATATGATCTCACCTATAAGTGGAACCTAACCACAAAAGACACAAATAAACGAGGAAAATGTAACCAGCAACATTGAAAGAAAAAGGAAACCAACAGAATCAAGAGGGAAGGGAGGGCGGGTAAAGGGAAGGCAAGGGTCAAATCAAGGAACATGTATAAAGGACTCATGGACAGAGCCAAAGTGGGAAAGGATTGAGGAAGGGAGGAGGGAGAGGGGGGCAGAGGAAAGTGGTGGTGGGAAGGTGGAGACACATGTATTTGAATAATAAAAAAATAAAATTAAGAAAAAGAAAAACAGAAAAGTAAGTTTGGAATTGAACACAAAGACAACTGCAGGGTATTCTTATCTTTTGTTTAAAAATCTTTTTCTTTTGATTGGTGGTATACCAATCATGTTCTTACATACAAATACATAAAGGTCTTTATCAATATTTTATTATATCTAAAACACTATCCGTATTCTTACCTATTTAACTAATAGTGGAAACAGTAAGAAAAAAAAATAGATGGCCAGAATATTTTTTATTAATTGCTTAGTTCTGATTTATCTTACCTACCATTATATTCTTAATATCTTTTTCAGAAAAGAAAACTTAATTTGTTTTTCAGAAAAGAAAACTACACATTTTTTTAAAACATGAGAACATACTTGCTCCATCTACCAAATAAATTATTTTTATTCTACAAATTATAATTGCATTTTTAAAAACTGGAATGTATAAGACACAGTGTACATTTGTTTTTTATTTATATATGAGATACTTTGTGTCTCTCATAAAATCATACAATCTTTGAGTGGAGAAGGGATTTCAGAGGTTCAGCTAGCCTAAGTCTCTCAGTTTATAGACTAAGAGGAAAATTAGACTAGAGAGGAAAATTGTATGCTAAAAGTCAGCCTTTATCCTCTCTGATAAGATGCAATGCTCACATGAATTTTCCCTTATAGAATTTAGATCCAAAATTAATCAGGAGTTTAAAAATAATTTTTAAGTTGCAATTATTTATAAAATATTTTCTTCATGTCCTTCTTTGGTCATTTGTTTGCCTTCACTTGCAGCAAAAATAATGTGTTTCTCAAGGTCAGAGGACTGTGTGGAACAAATTCAGTAGCTTTAGTCTCTGGAAATAATTTCCTAATATTAAAAAAGTAGCCCAAAATTTTAAAAGCAGCTAAAATAAAGTAAAACTACTTCTTACCTCAATTATTTGTAATATTGCTTTTTATTATAAGAAATGACACAAATGAGATACGTAGTAATGGCAAGCCAATCCATACCAGGTATGACAAGATAGGAGTGTTTTTCTCTCTCTTGACTTTCTCAGGCAGGGCACACATATTTATTAAGCACTTAGTGTGTTCCAGCAACTGTCAAGTATAGACGCAGTATCTTCTAAGGATGCGGCATTTAGTGTATAAAGATAGTAAATATAAGATAATTTTGGATTGTTATAAATGTTATGAAGGAAATATAAATATGATGGAAAATAGTGGGGCAGAGGAAGAGTACTTGAGATTGGGCAGTCTGAATTACTTCTCTAAGAGACGAGCATTTGAGCTGGACCTAAAGGATGAAAAAGCAAAACATATAAAACACCTGAGAGAAGAGAAATCCAAAGGGAACAAGTATGAAGTCCTTGGGACTGAAATAAGTGAAGTGGCTGTGTGGGTAGAAACAATTTTTCTATCATCAGCTCTTCCTTCTCAGTAGGATTTACATGAGGTTAAAATTCTGAAAATTTTTGGCAACCCCTGGGCCAGTTTGTTTACTGACCCAAAATCTTGCTAAATATTTCTGCCTTGAGATCTTTGGGAGTTAACAGATTTTGGTGGTTCAATATGAAGACAAAATGTATTTGTATCTGAATAAGGACTGTGGGGGACTTGCACCTTGTATCTGTCTTGATCTCCCAATGCTCGCCTGTACTCTCTCGTGATGTACTGTATTCTTTGCTTTTAAATAAAGGCTTTATGTATGTATTTCTTATGGGATCTTATCAATCATTTCAAGTATCCAGACTTGTGAAATATTTTCAAATTTAATATTTAAAAATACAACAGTGGTGCCCTGAAGCTGGCTTGCCTCATCGCACGAGCTGAGTGTTCAAACTTCAGAGATTGTGTTAACAGTGGTGAAGCACACCAGAGTTGGAAACTAAGGATTCTAAATACCCCAAGCTCATCATGTTCTAATTATTTTACTATGCATTACTAGTATTTATGGTCTTGAGGTTATTTAGCTCTATTGTATCTGTACAGTAAGGATAAATAGAGTGCTACTGCTCACATCTTCCCAAATATATGCTTGGCAATGTCATGTGGGTGGCTTGAAACTGGTCATGGTGGATTTATTTATACCATGGAAATTGGTCAATGTTATAAATGATCTCCTACCCCCTAATCCTGAAACCATGTTGTAAAATCCAAGCACACCACTGAATGTAAATATTCCTCATTTTTGGTTTCAAAAGAAATCTTAACCAAATGATGCACTGGTACACAATTTTTATTTCAGGACATTGCAGACTAGCTTTTGGGTCATTGTGCTGGATGTTTTTGTTAAATGTCTTAAGTACTGCCTGCTAGTGGTTGAGCTCAAGAAGATTTGTTACTGGTTTTTATTTTTCATAATTTCAATGCAAGCAGAAGTTTCAGAAGTTATTTTGGAAACATTTCACAGAGACCTGTTAAGAACATTCAGATTTGCAGTTTACAGTGATTAATTAAAGAATTCCAGAAAAGACAATTATGTTATTTTAATATGTCATAGTCTCTATTGTGTTTAATTTTGGAAATAAAATAATTATTTCATGCTTTCTTTTGTTGTGTCTTAAATAATTAAATTATCTTTATTTTAAATTTTCACAGTTCCAGTGGTCCTTATCTTACCTCTGTAACTTGTTTCCTGATCTCATTTACAGTATACTCCTTTTCCCTCTGTAACATTCTAAATAAAGTTTTTCTTATAAAAAAATAAAAATAAAATTTATCACAGGTGACATTCATGGTTGAGTGAACAAAACTCTATTTTTACTAATTATAGGAGTACATATTATACAATAATTCCATTAAATATCTATCTCTAGCTTTATAAGTCTACTTCATGCTTTTTAAAGTCAGGTTTATCTCATTTACAAAAATAAAATTGAGCAATGCCAAAACCACTAGCCAGGGTAATGAGAGATTGCCCCCACATTTTGTTTCTGAGTCATTTGATGAAAGGTAAAGGATTAGAGGAATTTAGCAATTATCAAGAGCAGGGACAAAGTTGTAGTCATTAGAGAGAACTAGTCTAGTAGCACCTCTGTCTTCTGCTTAAAATTCTATTCCAACTCTGGTCTCAGCACCCTTTGAGAATAAAAACAAAACTCTTTATTATGATGTGTTAGTGCTTCAGATTGCCCTGGACATACACATGTCATTGAACTTTCTACAAGATGTAAAAATTACCTATTTATGCATCTGAATGTCTTACTAGACACTGAGCTTCTCAAGGGCTTATTTTTCATCTTTGTGTTGCATCTTTGCGTGGCTACTTCAATGGAGGTCAGTATTGTGTTCAACTGAATAAAACTAAAATGTAATATCAAGACCTGGCTTCCACGTGCATCTCTCTTTTCTCTCCCATCACATACTTGCGTTTCTCTTGTGATCCAATCACACTAGTGAGATTTCTGAAACATGCTATATTGGGCCTTTCCAAATAGTGTACTCCTTGTCTGCAATGTCCTTCAAAAACTTTTGTTTTCCTAGTAAACTTACCGTCTTTTAAAAATTAGCTCATACCTTTGTGAGAGTTTATTCACTGTGTTCTAATGGATATTATACTTATTGTCACCAAGCCATCATCTCATCCAGGAAAGTTATATAAAGCCAACAGATACAACTTATTTTTAGTAAGTATTAATTTGGCCCTGACTCTGGAGAAGCTGTATTTAATTGCCAATTCCAACTTAATTTTTACTCAGATCCATATAAGGATAAGCTTATATTTCTAAGTATATCTAAGTTTTTTAAATTATATAACAATTGTATCAACACATTATCCTTGTGGAAAAAAAAATGAACCCATTACAGATAAAGCTGAAGTTTTTTTTATTGTTGTTCAGTTACAGTTGTCTTACCTTTTTCGCTGTTTCTCTCCCCTGCTATGTCCCCCGCCCCTCCCCAGTCACACAGTCAGTCCCCGTCGTGCTGTCCCTGCCCATGGATCCTCTATTTATGTTCATTGACGTGCCCCCTTCCCCTTCTTTCCCCCTGTACCACCTCTCCTCTCCCTTCTGGTCACTGTCAGTTTGTTCTTTATTTCCATGTCTCTGGTTATATTTTTCTCATTTGTTTGTTTTGCTGATTAGGTTCCACTTATAGGTGAGATCATATGATATTTGTCTTTTCCCCCCTGACTTATTTCACTTAGCATAATGCTCTTCAGTTCCATCCATGCTGTTGCAATGGGTAGGAGCTCCTCCTTTCTTTCAGCTACATTGTATTCCATTGTGTAAATGTACCACAATTTTTTGATCCACTTTTACTCATGGGCACTTAGGCTGTTTCAGGCACTCGGCTATTGTAAATTGCATTGCTATGAACATTGGAGTGAATAGGTTCTTTTGAATTGGTGCTTCAGGATTCTTAGGGTATAACCTCAGCAGTGGAATTGCTGGGTCAAAAGGCAGTTCCATTTTTAGCTCTTTGAGGAAATCCCAAACTGTTTCTCACAGTGGCTGCACCAGTCTGCATTCCCACCAACGGTGTACTAAGGTTCCCTTTTCTCCACAACCTCGCTGCACTTGTATTTTGACTTGTTTATGATGGCCATTCTCACCAGTGTGAAGTGGTATCTCATTGTGGTTTTAATTAGCATCTCTCTGATGGCTAGTGATGTTGAGTATTTTTTTTGCTTGTCTATGGGCCCTCTGTATGTCCTCCTTGGAGAAATGTCTCTTTATGTCCTTTGCCCATTTTTTAATTGGATTTTTTGTCTTCCTGGAGTGGAGTCATGTGAATTCTTTATATATTTTGGAGATCAAACCCTTGTCCAAGGTATCATTGACAAATATATTTCCCCATATGGTTGGTTCCCTTTTCATTTTGCTGATGTTTTCTTTAGCTGTGCAGAAGCTTTTAATTTGATGTCATCCCATTTGTTTATTAGTTCCTTTATACCCCTTTCCCTAGGGGATGTATTGGTGAAATTCTTGCTATGTGGAATATCTGAAATTTTCCTGCCTATGTTCTCCTCTAGGATTTTTATGGTGTCACAAGTTACATTTAAGTCTTTCATCCATCTTGAGTTTATTTTGATATATGGTGTAAGTTGGTGGTCTAGTTTCATTTTTTTAGCATGTAGCTGTCCAGATTTCCCAACACCATTTATTGAACTTCATTTTATGTGCCTGCCCCCTTTGTCAAATATTAATTGACCATATTGACATGGGTTTATTTCTGGGCTCTCTTTTTTGTTCCATTGGTCTATGTGTCTGTTATGCCAGTACCAGACTGTTTTGATTACAGTGGCCTTGTAACATAGATAGATACTAGGTATTGTGATCCCTCCTATTTTGTTCTTCTTTCTCAAAACTGCTGAAGCTATTTGGCGTCATTTATGGTTCCATATAAATTTCTGAAGTATTTGTTCTATTTCTCTGGAACACGTCACTGGATATTGATAGGGATTGCGTTGAGTCTATAGATTGCTTTGGGTAGCATGGACATTTTAATTATTTAATTCTTCCAATCCATGAATAGGGTATATACTTCCATTTATTTGTGTCTTCCTTAATTTCTTTCTTCAGTGTTCTGTAACTTTCTGAGTACAGGTCTTTTACCTCCTTGGTTAAGTTTATTCCTAAGTCTTTTATTTTCCTTGTTGCTATAGTATAGTATGGGATGTTTTTCCTAATTTCTGTTTCTATTATTTTAATATTAGTGTACAAAAATGCCTTGACTTCTGAATGTTGATTTTGAATCCTGCCATTTTTCCAAATTTATTTATTGTGTCAAGTCTGTTGCATTTTTATATGCCAAAAATAAACTATCAGAAAAAGAAATTAAGAAAACCATCCCATTCACAAATGCTTCAGAAAGAATAAGATACCTAGGAATAAACCTAACCAAGGATGTAAAAAACTTGTATTCAGGAAATTATAAGACACTGAAGAAAGAAATTGAAGAAAATACAAATAAGTGGAAGCATATACTGTGTTCATGGACAGGAAGAATTAACTTTTAAAAAATATCCATGCTATGCAAAGCAGTCTATAAATTCAATTCAATTCCTATGAAGACATCAATGATGTATTTCACAGAAATAGAACAAATATTCCAAGAATTTATATGGAACCTCAAAAGGCCCCACATAGCAAGAGCAACCCTGAGAAAGAACAAAGTTGGAGAAGTCATGCTACTAATATCAAATTATACTTTAAGGCCATAGTATCAAATAGCATTGTACTGGCATAAAAACAGATGCATAAATCAATGGAACAGAATAGAGAGCCCAGAAATAAACCCACAACTTTATAGTCAATTAATATTTGGCAGAGGAAGCAAGCACATTCAATGGGCTAAAGACAGTTTATTCAATAAATGGCATCAGGAAAATTGGACAGATACATGCAGAAAAATGAAACTAGACCATCTTATTACATACACCGCACCTTAGAGTAAATTCAAAATGGATTAAACACTTACATGTTATATCTGAAACCATAAAAATGCTAGAAGAAAACATAAGCAGTAAAATCTCAGACATTGCTCATAGCAATATTTTATATGATCTATCTCCTCAGGCAAAGGAAACCAAATTAAAAAAATAATCAAATTGGACTACATCAATCTAAAAATTGCACAACAAAGGAAACCATAAACAAAATAAAAAGACAACCCATTTAATGAGAACATATTCACAGATACATTTGATAAAGAGTTAATATCCAAGGTTTGTGAATAACCAAAAAAAAAACAAAAAACCCCCACAAACAATCCAATTAAAAAATAGGCATGAGTACTGAATAGACACTTCTCCAAAGAGAACATACAGATCCCAATAGACATAAAAAAGATGCTCAATGTTACTAATCATCAGAGAATACAAATTAAAACCACAATGAAATACCATCTTATACCTGTTAGAATGGCTATCATCCATAAATCAACAAACAAATGCTGAGGGGAATGTGGAGAAAAGAAAACCCTTGTGCACTGTTGGTGAAAATGCTGACTAGTGCAGCCACTGTGGAAAGCACTATGGAGATAAGTCAAGCAATTAAAAAATGAATCTGCTTTTTGACCCAGAGTCCCACTCCTGGGAATAAATCTGAAGAAATTCAAAACACTAATTCAAAAGAACCTTGGCATCCCTATATTCATTGCAGCATCATTTACAATCACCAAGATATGGAAGCAGCCCAAGTGTCCATCACTAGATGAGAGGAGAAACAACTATGGGGCATTTACAAAGTGGAATACTACTCAGCTGTAAAAAAGAAAATTTTACCCTTTGTGACAGCATGGACGGACCTGGAGAATATTATGCTAAGCAAAATAAGCCAGTCAGAGAAAGACAGATAGCACATAATATTACTCATATGTGGAATCTAATGAACAACCTAAAGTAACAAGCGAAATAGAGACAGACTCTAGATAGAGAGCAGGATGACAGCTATGGGGAGTAGTTAAGGGGTGGAGGGATTGAGAAGAAGGAAAAAGGACTCATGGACATGGGTCATCGTATAGTGATTGCTGGGTGGGAGGTAGGAAGGCATAAGGGGGATACATGGTACTAGAAAAAAATACAATTACGAGAGAGAGAGAGAGAGAATAAATGGTGTTCTAAAGAGCCTTAAATAGTGACTGGAAAAGTTCATATATTAGCTTAAAAGCAATTTAAAGCTTTGGAGATCAATATGATGCCAATTAATATCATCATTCAGGTCTCTCTGTTTAAAACCTTCAGAGAGGCTTTTTGGGACCAACCTAAAGATAGCTACCACACGTGACCCCCAACACTCCACTTTAGACCCAGTTACTCTGCTTTATTTCTTTGAGGTGTGTGTAAATATCTTATATAAAAGTACATATTTGCTGTTTTCTTGAGTGTTTATTTGTATTTCCCATTTGAATATAAGCTCCATGAAGGCAGGACCTTTATTAAATCTGTTGCTGTATTTCCACTGGGAGGTATGAAGGGGAACTCCCCCAAATCAGAATTTATTTATAAAATATTGTGTATTTATTCTTACATATTTAAAATACAGTCACCTTCAAAGTACTCTCCACTTGATGCATTACAGCTATCAAGACATTTTTCCACTGCTGAAAACAATTTTTGAACTCATCAATTTTGCCTTTTAATGCTTCTGCCATTTTTCATTTCACTTCTTCTTCAGCAAAGCATTTCCCTTTGAGGAATTTTTTCATATAGGGAAAGAAAAGAAAGTCGCTCAGGGTGAGATCTGGTGAATAGGGAGGGTGGGGCATGGGAGTCATGCCGCCTTTGGTTGAAAACTGCTGAACACTTAGTGCAGGTGCACTGGTATATCACCCATCATGAAATGCACAAACGTGCTGAAAGAGTCTTAAAAATAAATTCACTGGAGTTGAATGCAGCCTCTTACAACGATGTCAGCTGATACACTGATATAGATGGGTTCCTAGAACCGTCACAATGTGGGAGCAGCCTGTACTACAAGGGACCTGTCCTCCAGAAGATAATTATGTTTTTCTGGAGAGGCCCCCTCCTACATATGACAAATATTTGTTAAATAAATGAATGGAATAAGTGGTTAAATATATGAAAGATGGTGCCAAGAATCTAGATATTTGTGTCCAAAATATATAAATTACCTCCTGATTTTTAAAAATATTTTTTATTTATTTTTAGAGAGAGGGGAAGGTAGGGAGAAAGAGGGAAAGAAACATCAGTGTGAGAGAGAAACATTGATGAGCTGCCTCTCACACATGGCCAAACCAGGGACCCAGCCTACAACCCAGGCATGTGCACTGACTGGGAACAAACCAGCAACCCTTCCCTTTGTGGGACAGCCCAACCAACTGAGCCACGCTAGCCAGGGCACCTCCTGATTTTTTGTTTTTCTAAAAATTTTGTGTTACCCAAAACCTTAATCCATATATACTTAGTAACATGACTTTTGACTAGATCAATTAGTTCCATTTCTTACAAAGAATTACTAAGATACAACTGTTATTTCTTACACCAAAACCTACTTCCATCAGTAAATATATTCCTACATAATTATCTATAGAGTCCCAGTGAGAATTTTTAGATTTAGCATGTTACAAATGAGTAATGCTGTAGCAGCATTATTATATATTAAAAAAAACAACATATATCTAAGTCATTTGCTAAAGACTGCTGTGGTGAAAAGATTTGGTTTCACTGAGGAGGAGCTTTATATCATAAAAGGGATGGATGGAATCTGAGTCAGAGCACTGATTCACCAAAACGTAGTGGTATTGCTTGGGCGGATCTCTTGGACAACCAATCCCAGTTACGTGGACTGTCTTTTTCTAAGTATCCAACTCAAAGAGTACTTTTCAGTTCTTCCTTTAAACCACAAATGCACAGCTGTCATCCACACCTGTTAAACAAGTTTCCTCTTAATTATCTTCTGCAAGTGCACCCAGCCCTTAAAATCCCAGGTATGACTGTGGTTAGCACACTTACCTGAGAACCACTGATCAGGACAAAAGAAGTGCAGAAGTTTCCTTTACCTCTATTGACATCAACAGGCCCTATAGCAGCACATTATGTATAGGTAAGTGGAGATTTGCTTGCCTAAAATTCTGACATAAATAAAAATAACACTGTTTCCCCAATATGACTCCCACCCAAGGGTTGTAGTAAAATAATTGTGTTTAGGAGGTTTTGTAATTTTCCCACAGAATTTTTAATCTCCTGCAAGCAGAAAACCCTACCACATACATTTTTGTTTAGAACCTGTAGTTTTGTGCAGTGATTTGAGGGGTGCTTCAGACAGGTGGCATGCAGCTTAATGTCCTGTGGGTGGAAAAAATAATCAGAACGTGTGACTGTTCTGAAGTGGAGAGGGGAAAGCAGAGAGAAATTTTTTTCTCTTATAAATCAAATGTAAAATTTTTATTGGTGGCAATCATGATCACAAGTCCTTTGCATTTTTTTAAACATTTTGTGCTTTCTAAAGTCCTTTTGTGAATCTTGTCTTGAATCTTATAGTCCTATTGCTTCATAGGTGTTTTCTATAGAATCATAGATAAAACCATATATTTTATCTGTAAAATGTTCAGGAATTAGAATAGCATAATTATGTATAAAGATGTATTGTTTATTTTTATAGTATCTAACTAGATAATTATGATGTGAAGTGGACAGTGATAATGCCATTCAAAAAATTTTCTTTTAGCTCACAAGGTGTTTTCATCAAAACATATGCAAAATAGCAAAATTAAGTGAACATAATTATAAAATATTTAATGTTCAGATAACTGTGAAATGTAAATGCATACCTTATGCAAATATTTCTCTAAAAATACTTATCTTGAGTCAATAGTTGAGCCTTTAAGATACACACACACATATTTTTACAGTATTGGTAGTCATGTGAAAATGTGATTAGAAAGAGCATACTCACTATGATAGGATATACTAAGAACAGTTTTTCCTGAACAAAAGTAAATAATTTATTTCTGCATATTCTTTTTACTAAAAATGTTATATTATTCCTACCAAGATGTATTCTTATTAGCCACATCTTTGATCTAGCAGAAAAAATCATAGTGATCACAACCCATTTAAAAGTGGAGAGGAAACAGCATGATTTCTTTGTTTTGTTTTGTTTTATCTATAAAATAGTAATCACCTTTATGCTAGGTGGATGATTTTCTTTTTTATTTACAGGGCACCTCTTCTTCTCCTTTAACATTTTGACACTTGTGTGAAGTCCTAATCTGAGAGAGTTCAAAAAATTAAACCATTGTTTCTAAGCATTCATAGTTACTAAGGGAAGCTTCAAGCTCCAATTCAGTGGTTAGCTCCTCAGAGCGAGGCATTAATCTGATTTTCCAGAACTTGAGTAGATTTGGTATCAGGGCTGTTTCTGCAGGCACATTTTTAAAGAGACCCTAATTGATCCTGTGGTTGCACTTGGCTCCCTGAATGATGAACAGCCAAGAGGAAGAAAAGGAGCATTAGAAGTAGAAGTCAAGGCTTCAAAATCACATTTTATCAATTTTAATTTTTTTCTTACAGTTAGTCCTATAGGATAGAATTGGAGAAATCTCAAAAGAAAGCTGTGTTTTAGACCCTTGCCAAGGTGAGAGTTCATGGTCAGGTTTGTTTTTTTTTTAACGGCAAGATACAGTTAATACTCTGGATCCTTTTTCAGTAATTTTCCTTATGTGATTTTTCAGAAGAATTTGTATTATGCACTATCAGAAATGTTGGACAAATAGCTGAGAGATTTTTGTGTCTGGGAAGTCTTTCATTTTTAAAAAGCTACTTAGTCTGTGTCATGGTTTATAAGATTTTTAGGTTACGAGTTAAAGATTGCTACAACCCAGAACTAGTCACAAGCAATAATCAAAATGGACAAAGAGGATAAAAAGAGTAAGTATAAAAATCTATAGTGTTTTCAATGAAAGACAATTGAAAATAAGGAAGTCATTTTAGTTCTCTTTCAAACCATTTTGTTTGAATGAAGTCTAAGACATCTGATTTGATCAAATTCTAATAGACTTAAATTTATTTATATTGTTATATGAATACAAGTTCTTAAACTGTAGAAATAAGAGAAAAAATTTTCCCAAATCTATATGAAATCTTCTTTTGCAGTAAAGCTGTAAAATAGAACTAATCAAAATAAGAAATGTCCAAATATATCCTCAATTAAAATCTTATTATGAAAAAAAAAAAGAGTAAGAGGAGGTCATGGAAAAGTAAAGAAAAGGTGTGGAGTAAGGGTGTAGGGAACCAAGAAGTGAGTAAAGCAGTTTTAGTGAAGCTAAATACTTTTGAGATGAGGTAACTGCTTACCCATCAATGAAAGGTGAACAATATTTTGAATTTGACAGTTAAGAAATATGTTGATTTAAAGTTTTTTGAGAGACATCAAACAGTAAGACTGTGAAATTCAGTAAGTATATGAAAGATTGAGATAAATTAATTGTAGTTAGAATGGAAACATTTTTCTTGAAATGAGAAATATTAATTTTTCATAATATTTTTATATAAAATGCACTATAATATACAAATCTATCTTTACAGTTTTGTTTCTTCCCTGTTTTGGGGGATGACTCCACAGTTGACATCTCCAACTACATTTACTATCAGTCTGATATCTCCAGTTGTGTAACTGGAAATTTAAATGTCTCTCAAAATCAAGATATATTTATCATTTTCTTCCCAAGCTACCTGTTCTAGGCTTTGTTTACTCTCCTTTACTTTCTGAGGCAAAAACATGTGTCATATTTAACATATTCCCATATTCACCACTATAGCTAAATAATTAGCAATTCTGATATATAAATATCATGCTGTAAACCTTCTTAAGTTCATCACTTTCTTTTCTTGCTACCACTATCCAGACCCCATCACTACATTTCCATGGATTGCAGTAGCCTCTTTACCCATTGATCCTCCCCTTTCTTTTTTTCCCCTCCTTTAAAGTATCATCATGCAGACTGTTTGCAGATTCTTCTTCTTAGGCACCACATATCCCCATGATACTCATTTCTATAGGGTAAAGTCAAAACTCTTTTAATTAGCACTGAAGGCTTTCCATAATCTGTATTGTTCTGATCCGATCTATCTATTCTTCATATACCTCATTGTCCTTAATATCCCTTGGCTTTATGTATTCACTCCTTCAACAACTGTTATGCATAATGTATTAGACACCACCCTATGCCCTGTGTATAAAACAACAACCAATAATGACATGACCCCACACAATAACATGGTCACAATTAGAGGTAAAATGACTGCCATATGAAAATAAAAACTACTTTCAGTGTAGATCCATAATAGGCTGGGCCATGGAAGACTTCAGGGAAGAGGCAATGAATAATCAAGTTTGAGTGAAAGCTCTCTGGGTAGACTCCAGGTGGACATTTTAGGTAGGAGACTAGACTATGCGAGGGCATGGAGCTGTGAAAGAGTTAGGTTGCACATAGAACTCTGAGTAGTTTGAAATGACTGGTGCGTAAGTTAGAATCAGATAGAAATATAAGTTTTAAAAGTGAAATAAGATGGTGGAGAGGTTGGTCTAAGACAGGAGCAGTTTATTTATAGAAATATGAGGAAAAAGCTGAGTGTGGCCTGCAGATAAAGAGAAGTTCATAATAGTGATAATGGAGTTGTAAATATTCTCTTCTGTGCCTTCTACTTTCTCATTGATGAGGAAGTTGTCAGCTAAGACTGTGGATGGGGCATGTGGTGGTGGTTTCAGGAAATAGTTTTCAAAGAGAGTAAAAAAATTCAATAGAGAATTTTTAAAAATCTTTTTCTTTTGAAAGCATCAATCCAATTTATTTTTATCTGAAATCCAGTATTTCATAAACACTGCCCCTGATATTATTACTTCTATTCTGTAAAACCTGAAAATACATCCTGACTAGATTAAAGTTTTTTAATATTTTGCCATGAGAACATACAGTGAAGTGAGAATCTGAATCACCAGGAGTATTAAAGTGCAAATTATCAGGCATTTTTAGGAATCTGAATACATTAGATGTGAGGTAAGATGTGCTAATTTGCATATTTAATAAATACTCCCAGGTGTGTCTGATTAAGGTAATCCTACAATCATGTTTGGAGGAGACCCACTATATAGACAAAATCCCAACACCTTTGCGCGATATAAGTTTATTCTTGTTGTTGACCTCCCTGTTGATGTCAAGATTCTCTATAAAAACAGAAACAATAGTATATCTCTTTTGATAGATAGATAGATCTTATTGGATATAGTATATACAATTATATCTGTCTATCATTTATCTATCTATCTATCTATCAATCATCTATCATCTATCTATCTATGTTTCTATCTGAAGATTGAGATAGAAATTTTAAGGAAGTGCTTCACACAATTGTGAGGCTGGCAATTCTGAAATCCATAGGACAAGCTGGCAGGCTGCAAACTCTAACAGGATTTCTATATTACACTACCACGGCAGAATTCCATCTTTTCCCAGAAATCTTTTAGCTTTTAAGGATTTTATCTGATTGGATGACCCCAATTATCCCCTTTAATATTGAGAGTAATCTCCCTTATTTAAAATCAAATGATTATAAATGTTTATCACAGCTTCAGAATACCTGCAGAGCAAAATGCGGGCTAGTGATTGACCAAACAACTTGGCACCATAGACTTTCCAAGGTTGACACATAAAATTAACCATCACACTGTCCAATTTCATTTTTGGCCAATCTATGACTCACAGTTGGCTGCAAGAAAATTGAATTGTTCATCATTCTTTAGCACTGAATGCTGTTCCTTCCTCCTAGACAGGTTTTCATACCTCTTAGTCTGGAAAGTTCCACACATCCCTATTTCTATTTAAGCAGAGATTCCCAACACATACTTGTTGTATAAATGAAACACTGTGAAAATATCTAACCTATTTATTGTAGGTTGATCAGAGAATGCTTGCCTATAAAATACCTCTTTGAATCATATTTACAAACAAGCTATTAAGAGAGCTGAACACTGCTCTGACCCATCATAGCACTTCATATTTATGTGTTCTTTGTATATGAGGGGGACCCTCCCAAAAAGTGGAATTATCTTCTGGAGGGCAGGCCCCTTGTAGTACAGGTTTCCCCCACACTATGTATTTGGAACCCATCTATATCAGTGTAGCAGGTAGCTTATGAGAGGCTGTGTTCAGCTTCAGTAAAATTTTTTTAAAACTCTTTTAATGCATTTGTGCATTTCATAATGGGTGATTTACGACCTCACCTGCACACACTGCACTGATTGTTCAGCAGTTTTTTACCAAAAATGGAATGGCCCCCATGCCTTACCTTCCCTATTCACCTGATCTGGCCCTGTGCAACTTTCTTTGTTACACCAGATGAAAAAAGGGAAACATTTTGTTGATGTGGAAAAGATGAAACGAAAAACTGCCAAAGTACTAAAAGGTAGTAAATTTATGAGTTCAAAAATTGTTTTGAGCAGTGGAAAAAAAGCATCTCAATAGGTGTGTTGAATCATATGGAGAATACATTGAAGGTAACTGAAGTTTAAACTTCATGTAAAAAAATGTAAAAATAAATTTACAATTTTTTATATGTAAGTTCCATTTTTTTGGGCCCCCCTCGTATAACAAGAACATAATAAATAAAATAAGATTATGATCATACGTTAGAAAGTTATGACAGGCTTAAGCATAAAGAACTTCTAAGACATTTTCATTCCCTGCTTCTCTTCTCCCGCAACGTGGCAAATTCTTCATTGACTGATACTAACTGCGTTACTACCCATTGATCATGGGAAGGCACTAGATGCTAGGTATAATAGGTAACTTGGCAACAACCGTCAGACTCCTGAGAACTAATTTCACAGTATAGATCCAGAGAGGTTTGATCATAAATATTAAGATAAGCTTATGGGCTTGCTTTCTTTCCTTCTTCTTTATTCCCTCTCTCTCCCTCCCTCCCTCTCTCCTTCTCCCCTTTCTTTTCCTCTCCTTTCCTTCCCTCGCTCCATCCCTCCCCCCTACCCCGCCATCTCTCTCTCAAAATGTCTTTTGCTATTACTGTACCTAAATTGTGGAGCCTGTAGACATGAGTAAAAGGAAAGAAATAAATATTTGGAATGACTGATTTTTTTGATATATCCTTCACATTTACTTTATTTGCTTGCAGACCAGTCACAACTTCCCGTACCCGTACATCTTTGCCACTATGGATAATTGCCCTCATTGTGTTTGGAGTGTTGGCAATCCTGGGAATAACTGTTGGTCTCCTGGTTTATTTTCTGGCATTAGGTTGGTAAAGAATATATTTTCACTTATTACAGTTGTCGTAAACTTTATTTCCATTTCTACAAAAGAAAAAAGACAATTGCAAACAATGAATTACCTCTATTTAAAATGTTTATGTCTGGGATGCCAGGTAGAAGAATGTATACCATATAGATATATGAATGCATAGATAGATATTTAATAGGCAGAAAAGTACTCTACCAAGATGGTATTATATAGGTTATTTTATAATTTTATAGTTAAAATAAATTTATTTTATGTGAAGAAAAAATCAAAGAATATTGAATTTTGACTATTTACTCTTAATAAAATAATATAAACACTCCCCTTAACATAGATTAAAAGGCTTTGAAAACAAAGAATAGTTGCAGTTATTTTTTAAAAACCACATATTTTAACTTTAGAAAGTATTGTATTTATATCATGCTATGAAAGACAAAAAAATCAGCACACTTCTCATTTTTACATTGTCAATGCTTATAACACTTTTTTTCTGGTTGGTTATCATAATTACTATAGGTTTTTTTTTGTTTTGAATGGATATTTATATATATTTAATTGAGCATACACACACCATTAACCTTTTTTTATGACTTTGCCATGATTGGATTTTTTCCCCTACAAGGCTATATATACTCATAACTTAGAGTTAAATTGGAAGACATTTGATGTAAAAAATGTGACTTCTCCTCCATTATGTCTCATTTCTCAGAGGCAACCACTTTAAACTCTTTTAAGTTGATTCATAATCTTGTTATACCTAATTTTTCAGTTATTGGTTTTATCTGTTCACTTTATACTATGGAATATGAAGATTCTGTACTCATTCATATCCTGATTACAT
Source organism: Pteronotus mesoamericanus (assembly GCF_021234165.1). Taxonomy (NCBI): domain Eukaryota; kingdom Metazoa; phylum Chordata; class Mammalia; order Chiroptera; family Mormoopidae; genus Pteronotus; species Pteronotus mesoamericanus. The sequence goes on along the minus strand of NW_026555076.1, from coordinate 9,391,757 downwards.
AGCAATCCACTTGGGATTTTCCTTCCTTAACATGGGGATTACTTTCAGTTGTCTGTTGGACTTAATTTCCTAATGCCTGCATTTCATATTTCCTTTTTATTATTTTATTCACTCAGTTGTGGTGGTGTATATACTCTAAGAGCTTTCTGAGAAGTATACATTTTTGACAACTTGTATGTCTGCAAATATCTTAATTCTATTCTTAACCTTATTTCATAGTATAGAATTCTGGTTGGAAAAAAGTGTCCCACTGAAGATAAATCTCTGTTGTCCTTTTGTTCTCATAGCTTCTGTCAAGAAGTCTAAGAACATTTTGATTCAAGAGATTTTGTAGAAAACCTCTTCTCTCTGAACTTCTGCAGCCTTATTGGATATTTTTCCTGTCCCCACTACTTTGAAATTTGCTGATAATGTGACATTGTCTAGAGCTTATTTCCATTCATTTTACTTTCAATCTAGAAACATATACTTCAGTTCCTGAAAATTTTCTTAGATTATTTCTTTGCTAATTTCCTGTCTTCTTTAGTGTCTCTCTGTGTCTCTCTCTCTTTCTCTCTCTCTCTCTCTGGAGACCCTGTACTTTGGATATGAGGCCTCCTAAATGCTGACTCTAATTTTCTTACACTTATCTTTTTATTTTCCATTCTTATTTTTATTTTTATTTTATATTTTCCCATTGGTTGGTGTTCACTGACAGAGCGTATAATTGGCAATGCATAGTTAAGTGGTGCACAAAAGTTTAAAAATGAAAACAGAATAGTAAAGGTAAAAACTTGACTGTGATATAGTATTTTTAGAAAAAATAGAGAAAATGCAAATGTAAAAGCCTGTGTTCATCCTGTATCAATTTTTCTTAGAACACAGTGGGATCTTTTAAGCTACAGATTCAAATTCATCATAGTTCTTTTTCAGGAATATCAGCTATGCATTTTTTGTGTCTCCTTTGCCTCCAGTGTTTTTCATTCATTCAATAATAATTTTATGCTGTTTTCCCTTTCCATTTCACTTTGTTTGTTTTGCTCAAACTTGCCCTCCATGTCATGAGATTTTTAGTATATGTCAGTTGCTTCCAATGTGGCTTTTATCTGTAATACTTTTTCCCTCTTCCATATCTTTACTGAATTCTCCATTTTCTTTTTCACTACATTGTTGTATATTTTGAACTCTTCTACTCTACAATATCTTTAAGACAATAGGAAGTAGTAGTTAAAATTCTTCCTTTGGTCCCTTGATAAATATACAAGTTTTCTACTAGATCCTTTGCAATTATTATTTACTTCTCTTGATTTTAGCAAGGCTGTTTTCATTGGATTACTGTGAGAAGTAAGTCTGAGATGGCTCATAGGATAAGAGAGTTTGCAGCTTAAATTTTGTTTTGTCTTCTCAAACATTCTCTTATACAGTCTGTTTATTTTCTTAAACAGTAGGGCATATTTATCTTCAGTTTTTAACACTTAAGATCAGGGTGGCCCTTAGGATAGCTCCTTAATTTACACTCTCTGAATCATGGTAGAATGATCGTGACATTTTTCCTTTTCCATCCCAGCTTAGTGCCAGCAGGCTGCCTCAGCAGGTAGATTAGATCATGCATAATAAAAATGGTACAGCAGTACAGTTATACTTTCTTGTTTCATTGTTGTCATTCTGCAGTGTCAAAATAGATCTCTACAGAAATATTCTGTATCTTTTTCCAGAACATAAAGTCTTAATACTTGAATCATAGAATCATTGAGAATTTTAAGAAAAATCTTTAATCAACTCAATTTGTGAGGAGATGAATCTCTGCTCTATATTATTTCTCACCTTAGTATATATTTCCTAGTTTTTGGCATGTTTGCTTCATAGTTTTTGGTTTAGAGTTACGGATGTTTCCCCCTCTCCCTGGAATTGAGCCCTGCAGCCTTGTCTCCACCCCTACCCCCCAGGGAGTTAGAAGCAGGAGAATGTAGAAATGCTCATACTCTCACAGCTCTATAGAAATGTTCTCATAATTCATGTGTAAACTCTTACATTGAATAGAGAACCCTTAGTATAAACTAATGAAAAATTTTTTAAAATTATGTGTTTGTGTAAGTTTTCTTTACAGAAATAAGTTAAAAGTAACCAGATCATGGAAAAGTTATAAAACAAGTTCCTACTTTGTGCCCTTCATCCATCTTTCTCAATTTATATTGGTATTTAAACCACCTATGCAGATGGGAATGTTACTAATAACATGCAAGACTTATCAATATTCCATCTTTAAGGGATTATCTTCATCTTATCAAATACCAACAGAGCACAATGGCTTTATATACACAGTGGCCTAAACATAATGAGCAATCCCAGGATTGCTGCATAGGATTAAAAATATGATACTCACAAGGTGATTTCCTTGTTTTAGAGTATGGTTTCTTAGTCTTAAATGTCTTAGATATTATATATTTAGTTTACCCATGGTATCTGTGGAAAAATGCTCCATGGAATTGAAATAAAAATTATTTGTATCTTGACAATTAACTTTTTACATTGAGAAATATTCATAGGTACCTAATTGCTGTAATAGGTATAAATATTTAGGAATTAAATTAAAGAACTCAAGGATTCACTGTGAAAAGTAAACTATGAAAAATAAAGTTGAATACTTTCAAGGTCTATTTTTGCTACTTATGGTAAAACATAATAAACTACGACTGCAAAGCTTGGTGTCTATGGTAGAGGACCTGTTACTTACAAAGAAGCTAACTACAATTAATAATTTTAGTTCACAAATCAGAGCTCCAGCCAAGATGAAGATGTAGGTAGATACACTTTACCTCCTTGCAAAACCAAAAGAAGGAAACAACCAATTAAGAAAAAAAAACAGAACTGCCAGAAAATCAAACGGTATGGAAGTTTGACAACCAAGGAGTTAAAGAAGAAACATCCATCCAGACTGATAGAAGAGGTGAAGACAGACAGCCAGCGTGGAGAAGATGTGTGGCAATGCAGCGGCTGGCAGACCATGCAGGTGAGGAAGCAGCTGTGGTGGCTGGTGGACTGGTCAGTCCCCCATTCACATGCCTATAAACTGGGAGGAATAACTAGGGAATGAAACAGACTGTGCAACCTAGGGTTCCAGCCTGGGCTAGGTAAGTCCTCAGAACCTCTGGCTGTAAAAATCTATGGGGGTTGTTGCAACAGGAGAAACTGCCAGTCTTTTGAAAGTGAGGTGAAAGTCGAACAAACAGCAATATTCCTTCTCTGACCCCTCCTGCACATACAGTGAAGGGGTTGCTCCTGCTGGTAAATATCTAAGGCTCCATTCCTTACAATCTAACAGGAGTGCCAAGACAAAGAAATATGGCCCAAATGAAAGAACAGATCAAACTTCCAGAAAAAAACAAAGCAACAAGGAAATAGACAACCTATCAGATGCAGAGTTCAAAACACAGGTAATCAGGATGCTCACAGAAATGGTTGAGTATAGTTGTAAAATAAAGGAAGAAGTGAAGGCTATACAAAGTGAAATAACAAAATATATACAGGGGACCATCAGTGAAGGGAAGGAAACGGAGACTCAAATCATTGATTTGGAACAAAAAGTAGAAATAAACATTGAACTGGAACAGAATGAAGAAAGAAGAATTCCAAAAAATGAGGAGAGGTGTAGGAACTTCTGGGGCAACTTTAAATGTTCCAACATTTGAATCATAGGGGTGCAAGAAGGAGAGGAGGAAAAGCAAGAAATTGAAAACTTATTTGAAAAAATAATGAAATAAAACTTCTCCAATCTGGTGAAGGAACTAGACATAGAAGTCCACAAAGCTTAGACAATCCCAAACAAGTTGGACCCACAGAGGAACACGCCAAGACACATCATAATTAAATTACTCAAGATTAAAGACAAAGAGAGGATCTTAAAAGCATCAAGAGAAAAGCAAAGAGTTACCTACAAAGGAGTTCCCATAAGATTGTCCGCTGATTTCTCAAAAGAAACTTAGAGGCAAGAAGGGGCTGAAAAAAGTATTCAAAGTTATGAAAAGCAAGGACCTATGTCCAAGATTACTCTATCCCGGAGAGCTATAATTTAGAATGGAAGGGCAGATAAACTGCTTCCCAGATAAGGTCAAGTTAAAGGAGTTCATCATCACCAAGCCGTTATTACATGAAATGTTAAAGGGACTTATCTAAGAAAAAGAAGATCAAAACTATGAATGGTAAAATGACAACAAACTCACAACTATAAAATATTTAACCTAAAAAAGGCAAAAACAAAAACAAACTAAACAAACAACTAGAACAGGAACAGAATCACTGAAATGGTTCTCAGCAGGGATGGGGAGAGGGAAGAATGAGGGAAAAGGTACAGGTAATAAAAAGCATAATTGGTAGGTACAAAATAGACAGGGGTAGGTTAAGAATAGTATAGGAAATGGAGAAGCCAAAGAACTTATATATATGACCCATGGACATGAACTAAGAGGGGGAATGTTGGAGGGAATGAGGGTCCTGGGTGGAGGGGGATTAAAGGGAGAAAAAAAATGGGATACTGTAATAGCATAATCAATAAAATATACTTAAACATATTAAAAATAAAAAAGCAGAAAAATAATTTAATTCACAAATTATTATTTATAACCAATTTTCAGCATTTTGTTTAGGACTCTCTGGCATTTTTTTACCATCACCTTTCTCACTATGAAATACTTTCACTACATTTATAATGGCAAATTTTTATTTTAAGTAAGGTATCTTCCTTCTCTGAATTCATGTAGAACTAATAGTTGAAAAATTATCTTTAACACTTAATTATGTCTTTCTTAGTACCTCATTTTTAATGATTTAATCCATATTGAGACTCTTCCACAAGATGGTTTTCAAAGGCAATGATCATATTGCAATTTCATATTAACATCTCTTTAGTGCCTATTGTATGCTAGGCACTGTTATACTATATCCAGCATTTTCCTAGATGGTTAATATCTATAACACATTAAAGGTAAGATATGTCATACATCAAAGAGCTTAGTGTCTATAAAATTTAGGAAGGAAATGTAATAGGTTAGGTGTGGGCTTTGGACTCAGAAAAGTCAAGTTTTGATTCTTGACTCTTAGTAGCTATATGATATTGGATAAGTTACTGAATAACTCTAAGACTATATTTTTCTGAAAAGTGGGCATACTTCATAAGGTTCTTATAAAGTATCTTAACATAGTAAATACTTAATAAATGGTAACTATTTTTATTCAGTATGACCATTGGTTATTCCAGAAAGGAATTTGTATTATATGGTCCTATCTGTCTCAATCAAGACGTGATAACTCTTTATGACCTTTGTCTGATATATATCTACTTCATTTTTAGTCTATAAACAGTTTCCACAATGCTCAGTTTATCTAATGAATCATGCCAGAAAGATTCACAGCATTTATCAACATGTAATATGAGCACAATACTTATTAGGTGGTATTACTATATAATCTGTATCTGGATTGGAAATCAATTTCCCTTAAATAATTATTGGACCATTTCTTTATCTCACAGAAAACACAGTTTATTACTACCAAGGTAGATTTACAGTGTTGGATATTCCACATAATGAAAATTATGCAAGAGAGACATCACCAGAAAATAACTATCTTAGCAAAATTCTGGAGACTAAGGTAAATTAGTATTTTTCTATGTTTACTTAATTGTTAATTCTCTGAAATATAAATATGTTATTGGAATTTGATGTTTGATTCTGTGTTCTCTTTGACAGATGGTTGATGCATTTCAGAATTCTAGCATTTACAGACAATATATCAATTCTCAAGTCATCACACTGGAGTAAGTAACTAACAATAACAGAAAAGACATCAACCCATCATACATACTATTATGCTTAAAATTCTCCTGTAAAAAAATGTCTATTGATGTTACAGTAATTTTGCAATGAATTACTAATATTTAGCATTATTCTAAGCTAGGTGTCAGATTTACTTTTTAATATAGAAGTAAAGCAAAGATTGGGTAATGTAGCTGAGTTCATTATATCTATTAAGAATGTATCAATCCTTAAATTACAGATAATGAATACCTCTGGTTTCTCAAATTTTTTATGTTCAGAAAACATTAGATGGTCCCTTAGACCAATGTTTGATGCTCTGACATTTTTATTTAGCAGTAGCATAAATACAGACCTTGTTTTCTCCCATCTTTCTCCTTGCAAGTAAACTAAACACCTTATAGAACTGTCCTGGAGTTCTCATAGTGTAGAAAAGAGCATATCTGTACCATACTTTGATAGCAAGGCTTCTAGTCACCATAACAAGATGTAAAATCCTTATGCAGTGTTCTTTGCATGTGGGTTTGAAGTAGCATCAAGTAACAGAGGGAATCAGGAATAGCAATTAGGCAACCTGAGCCCAGCCTTTGCCACTTAGTAGCCTTAGAGCCTTGGGAAAGTTACTCTATCACTTAGAGTCAGATCTCCTTTTTGTGAAATATTGTTAATAACACCTATACTGCCTCACTCATAAAACTGTACTCAGGATCAAAGAAGATAATATGCATGGAACAATTTACAAATGAATACATTTCAATGGAAGGAAACTGTTGCTTTTACTTTCATCAATGCCACCAGACTATGTCCTTATTGCCCCTACTCCTGGGACTCATGGGACTGCTGAAATTGCAGAATAAATCGAAATCTCAACTAGCATTAATTTTGGGGGTCAAATTCAGTATTGGAAAGAAATAGCAAGGTAAAATTCAAGGGCCCTAGAATCTCTCAGACAAAACTGCAACCACCAGAAGGTCTCTTCTTTGTTTTCATGCATGTAACTTCAGGTATCTAGAGGAAGTGATGGAGAGGCAATTTCTCATTTGGGCACACCCAGTTACAATAATCAAATTTGAATGAGCTGTGTGCCTCCTAGGAATGATTATTGATTTACATGCCAAAAGATTAGTAGCCCATTATGGGGGCCCAATGCATCATGATGCCACTCCAGACACTGGCCTCGAGGCTGCTTGACAATTCCTACGTGGCTGCTGACCAGCCTCTTGGCTGCCCCCTTTTTTCCTAGTTTCATACAGATCTGCCATGAGCACTACAGTCAACTTAATCTCCCTCAAGCATAATTTTACTCAAATTCTCTTCACTGCTACTCTGGCTAGCATGAAAACCCTCCTCCACTCACGTCCAGTCTTCTAGACACTTGTCACTGGCTGACCGGGCATAGGGAGACAGAGGGCAGCGTATAAAGAGCCGGGTTATGGAGTCAGTCATTCTGAATCTGTATCCTAGTTTAGTAGCTGTGTAGCCTTGAGCACAATCTTGAGCCTCAATTTTTCCTTGTCTGCAAAGTAAAGGTAATGACACCTATGCTGCTGCATTGTTAGGGATGCTAAGTGCGATAACCAAGTATTTAGAACACAGCAGATGACCAACAAATGCTCATTAATGTTATTGCTGTCTAGTTATTCTAGAATACTAGTCCTCCTCTCCTCTGCCTTATGAAATTTTCCGCTTGATGATGAAGCAGCAATAAAAAATGCTTAAGGGCCAGTGTGTACATCACCTCTTTTATGAAAATATATCTGATCCTTTAAATGAAAAATGACATCCTTTATTTTATTATCAGAAGATAAGATAAATATCTTACTATTTTTGCCCCATTTATTATAGTAATTTTTATATATGCATTATCTCCCTTAAAAAACAACATTTCTAGAGGGTAGGAAATATATGTTAGTCACCCTTGCCTCATCCAATAGCACCTAGCTGAGCCGTTCATCGATAGCAGTTGCACAATATGTGATTAATGAATGTTTGAATAAATTATCCCAGTTCTTCTACCATGCCCCTCAGGCCTTTTCTATTTTTCAGATGTGTAGAACTACTTATCCTTTCAACTAAATAATATAGCTGCATGCATACTGTCACCAACTAAATGTGATTAAAGTGAAGGTACTGTACAAACCCATTAAAAAAACAGAAGAAATCAAGATATGAAAGATCAAGAAATGAGGAAGGTAATGCAATTTTTCAGCAATATATGACACCTTTATGTTGTTTCCAGTCCTGATAACAACAGCGTGATAGCACATATATGGCTGATATTCAAGGCTCCCAGATCAATGAAGGAAAACACACGAAGAAGAATTGAAACCATCTTACATCAGATGCTGAATAACCACTCAGGATCCTTGAATATAGATCCTAATTCTCTTAGGCTGATGGGTAAGCTTATGTATTAGAAGAGAGCAGTGTTATTTTACTCTTTTTATCCCTAACACCTTTTACAAGCACTGGAAACAAAGCTGATCCTCAATAATATTTTAAAAATGAATGCCATTGTTTTACATCAAGAGCAATAATTTGTATTCATTATTAAAAACACCTTCAAATAAAAATGCTACACCTTAAAAGTGGTTCTGGTAGGAAAAAGGTGCTTCTCCTTTTAAAGTACATAGTAAGACTGAACAGTTCCTACAAGTAATGGTGTTTCTTGCTATTCTTTCCATGATCAGGAGAACATGTAACTTTCAAAAACAGCATAGGATCTGCTGTTATGACAGCTCACTTCTAAAGTTATATTTCTATACTAACAGGGATCAGATTCACTTGTGGGAACTACCTGTTCTTTCAAAGGAAGTTACTGGCAATTTTCCACTCTAGATGATATGGAATACAATTCCATTTAAGTAACAATAAGCCTCTCATGTGGAACTATGAAGATGATATTTCCATATCACATTCACATACAGTAAAAGAACAATTTGAATAAACCAATGTTCTCTCCTTTCTAGTGACATTTTATCCTGAGATTTCAAAGTATTTCTGGACCCTCCTACTCTGCTGGACCTACCATCTCATTCCATTGGTTCCGGGGCTAGTAGACTAAAGATAGGTATTCAATTTACCATGTTCTTTTTTTTTCTATTTCAGAAATCAGTAAGACCACTGCTGAAAAAATTATCAACAACCGTAAGTTCAGATAATTTTTAATTAAATATATGAGACAATCCAAAACATAAGCCAAAACTAAAATTAAAGGGCCCTTGTATCTTGGTCAGACACAGTCCTGAGTGCTTTACATACAATTTACTTAATCCTCACAACCATTCTAAAATAATACCTAAAAATAGGTATTATCATCCCATTTAGAGATGGTGAAACTGAAGCACAAAGGAGTGACCTAATTTGCCTAAGTTCAACCAACTTGTAGAAGGTGGGACCAGAATTCAGACCAGAGAGTATGGTTGTAGAAGCCATGGACTTCACCATGACTTTGTATGCCTCTTACCGCTTTTACATTCTTCAAGGGCTGAGATGTCTTGGAGGTCCTAGGATGGGTATGGAGGTGAATCAGGGGCTGTTAGTGGTTCCTGTGCAGATTACTCTGTTCCTATAAGTGTAAGATGTCAGATAAAGGCATACAAGAATAACTCACTTCACTCTCAGCTTTGTAATCAAACATCTTTCTGTTCTCAATGGAACAAAACTTGACTTCCTCTGACAGGCTGCGGGAGACGAGCAAGGATGTCAGCTACATATGATAGAGTCAAGGGAGGTTCCAGTGCTCGGGAAGGAGAATGGCCCTGGCAAGCAAGTCTCAAAATAAATGGCCGACATTACTGTGGAGCATCTTTGATCGGTAGAAGGCACCTGGTGACTGCAGCTCACTGCTTTCAAAAGTAAGTTCTTCATGTTGCCCAAAGCTAGGGAGACCAAAACCTCCAGAACATTTCCAGTTGATACCTGTTATCTTAGTTTAATTATAAGTAACACTCCCTTTCCTTATCAAAAGTATCCCGGAAGGTTTGGAAGACAAATTATGTGGTAAACCACCCCAGACTTTCCTTAGAATACCAGTAATTAAAAATGGAAAATCATTCATTTGTAATACAACATATGTATCTCACATAATTCTTATCTCACATCACTTTATGCTCCAGGCATCCCAAACTACTCGTAGGTGCCAGGACACATTATCTTGTTTCATACCTCCCTCCCCCTCTGTGCATGCTTGTCCCCCTCTCCTCTTATAGGCAAGTAGGACTCAGCTCACTGGTTCCTTCCAAAATGCTAGTTTCCCTAAGAAATCTTCCATTTCCTAGAGCATGCAGATTTAAATCCTCCTGTTTGTGGTCCCACTAATTATATACACAAGCATTTAAGCAACTATAACTGGTCATATTTATGCCATCTTTCATTAGACTTAAATTTCTGGAAGGCACGGGTTATTTATTTTCCTTTCTGTTTCCTCATTGCCTTACATCGTGTATAGTGCAGGGACTGAAACAGGGTTTTAAAATTAATTTCGAAATCAGGTTGTATCACTGTTAATGGATTATGGAACAAGGAAAACAATGTCATGAAAGGAGTGCAATAGATGCAGGCCATATTTTTATTATTTTGAAATAATACAAAATACATGATTTTTGATTCTTTAGGACACATAATCCAAAAAATTATACTGTCAGTTTTGGCACCAGAGTAACTCCCCCGTATATGCAACAATACGTTAAACAAATTATTATTCATGAAAACTACATCCCGGGTGAACATCATGATGATATTGCAGTTGTACTGCTCACTGAAGAAGTTTCATTTAAGAATGATGTACATCGGGTTTGTCTTCCTGAAGCCACACAGATTCTTCCACCAGGTGAAGGAGTTGTTGTTACAGGATGGGGAGCACTTTCATATAACGGTAAGTCCAGTGAAAACTTAACATAGTGTTTAAGGTGCAAAAGCAACAAGAAAAGTTAGTGATCTAGGTACAGAGTTAAAGGCACTATTTACTCCCAGATGCCCAGTATTCCCAGGCAATCTCTCAGGAAATGCTGCATAAGGAGTAATGATTTTGCAGATTGCACTGGTTTAGAACATTCCAAGAGGACCAATTTATTTGTGAAAACTCTAAACTAGAGAACCTAATTGAGAAACTTCATGTCCAAAGATGTAAAAAGAGAGACAAGGTTATAAGAAAGGCAGAGTGAGGAAGATGTTTCAAATTATTCTCTGAACATTTCTTTTTTATTTGTTTGACTGTGGGAGCTAAGTGGGCTTCTTCATCCTAAGAATAGTCAAGGGTCAAATATATGTCTTATGGATAAAGAACCAAACAAATTTTCCATCCTGCTCTGTTTCAGAGCAGCTCTTTTCCTGAGAATGTTTACTTCCTTTAGGAGAATACCCATTGTTACTTCAGAAAGCACCTGTGAATATTATCGACACAAACACTTGTAATTCTTGGGAAGCATATAATGGTATGGTAAAGGACACGATGCTGTGTGCTGGGTACATGGAAGGAAATATTGATGCTTGCCAGGTAAGACTGGACATTATTCACATTGACCACACAATAATAAGTGCCTGCTATTATTTTATGAACATTATCAACATGTAGATAATTCTATGCTTCCTTTAACTTGAACTCTGACAATCCAGTCAAACTCCCTCGGCTTTGACACTAAAGTAAGCATTAAACAAACACTTATGTTGCAAATACTTTGAGTCAAGCACAGACTGAAGTCCTTTACAAATATCCTCCTCATAACTTTGTGATGGAGCTACCATAATTATATAATTTTATAGATAATGAGACTGAGGCAGAAGAAGGTCAAGTAATTTGTACAAGGTCACACAGCTATTAAGTGGGAAAGCGGGTATCCAAAACAAAGTAATCTAGCATCATAGTTTATAGTCTTAATCACATTTCAATAAAGAATCAGTGTCAGAATGATTTAAATTATTTCACTCCCATTTCCCTTGCATTTTTAGCCTCCTTATGGCTAGGGGTCTGGCTACATTTCTCAGATATGAAGCCTTATACTCCAAGAATACCAGTAACACTTGTCTCCCAAAGCTTTCTCATAGAACTAGACCTTATAACTTCAAGGTCAATTCTAAAGAGCCCCAGAGAACATATTTTGGCCAATCATAATTACAGTCTGGCCAACCACAGTTACAAATAAGGATGAAGCAGGAATTTATACCATATGACTTCGTATGGTCTCTATGAAGCATGAATTACAACCATCACCTGGGCTTCTCATTTAGAGTAAGTAAAGTATCTGGGAGTAAATTCTCATAATGATACATATTCTTTGTTTAATTTAGGGTGACTCTGGAGGACCACTGGTTTACCCCAATTCTCGCAATATTTGGTACCTTGTTGGAATAGTGAGCTGGGGAGAAGACTGTGGTAAGATCAATAAGCCTGGTGTCTATATGCGAGTGACTGCCTACCGCAGCTGGATTGCCTCCAAGACTGGTATCTAGGGGAAAACTTCTTGTAGGAACTATGTTCAGTCATTTTTACTCACTATTTCTAAGCCTTATGTAACATGCATTTTAAATTAGTGTATGTAATAGTTGTTTAGAAAAAAAAGTGTGGTCCTGAGGAAATATTTATGAACCTTAATATTAAACAGACTCTACAGAACAAGAAATCTCATGTTTAGTCAAGACGGCTTAACCAAAGAAAATGTTCCTATCATAAACTGACTATTACTATTTGCTTCGTATTTTATGTACCCACATTGTGGTTATTGCACCATACCATAATGCTCTTGGTTTTAGGCGTTTGAACTTTGTGGAGTTATAAAAGTATGTTCCTGTCCATTGTAAGTTACCAGGCAGCACTTCTGAAGGTTGGGTTAGAACATGTTGTATCTGCCTTCATGTCATAGTTTTTGTGGAAGGGGTGTGGTGTGGTTATAAACTAAAATCCTCAGAATTTAGGCACTGACTTAGAGTCTTTTATTTTGGGTGCTGACTAAGTCAGTCAAAGAATTTCACTCTCAGCAAAACTGGGTGTAACAAGGCATTTTAGATTTATAGATAGCAGGTGCACCAATTCTTCAATGTTGATACAGATTTCTGTAGAAATTTTTTATTTGAACTGTATATAAAAAGAAATAGTTGTGAGCCATGGAAATGTTGATGTATTTTAATTAAAACAAATTTAAAAGCAGTCTATCTTTGTTTAATATGACAATTTCACATTCTTTTTGTTTGTTTTCTTGAGTCTTTTGCAGGTGACTTTTTTCTCCCCCTCTCTCTTTGCTTCCACCTGGTCAATGGCCTGGGAGAGGGCAACAGGGTAGTTAAAAAGCTACCTGGAGGCAGAAAGGAAAGGCTCGGGAAGACCAGGAGGACACTGTGAGCAGTCCCTGAAAGGTCATTGGGCATGAGAGCCTCTTAGTCACATTTCCTGAAAATGAGGCTGACTCAGCCAGAGTTGGGGCTCAACAACTTGTAGAGTTTGGTCAGGTGGTCGCCTATCTTCCCATGAGTGTCAGATCTGGGTCTAGAAAGTGGTTCTCAAGGAAGCAACAGAGATGGGGGTTCATGCAGATAAAGCCCAGGACATGTCTCATCTTCTGGGCCAAGGAGATTTTCATGGCATGTACGCTGCCACCCCACTTGTCTTGGGACGGCTTTTGAACTTCCTGCAAAAGGGCTTGGTTGACATACTGGCTTTGCATTTTCAAGAGATACAAGGCACTTTGCTTCTCCTCATCTGACTTGGGGAAGAGTGGTGCAAGCGGTCCAGGGTCTCATGATCTGTTGATATGGAGGTCTGGAGAGAGGTAGTTAAGGGAGGCCTGCAGGTGCTGGATGACCAGACTATGAAGGTTGCCTCCACTTTAGAGGAATAATTCTGGCTGATCTGAGAGCTCATGGTTCATCGGCAACTAGGAGCCAATGATACACAAAAATGGCATTCATTGGTCTCAGAAATCAAGATGGTATGACCAAGAGGATGGCTCTAGAAGTTGCATCTGTGGGTTGAGGAGGAAGGAGGATAACTGGAGGCCAGAGGGCAGAGAGAGGAGAGCATTTGCATCCTGATAAGAGACAGATCCTCATACGGTGCCTGTAGGTGGCTGTTTTGTAGGGAAGAAATGTTAATTACTGACCATATTCTTAGTTTCAGTTTGTGAAACTGAGCAGAGTCCTGTATTATGAACATACAATCTTTATAAGTTGGATGATGTTAGTTTGTAATATTTATCTTTCAAGAGTAGAAATTTTTATCAGTATTTACTGAAAATTTGACTCAAAGTCTTCACAAGAGGCCTTATATAGTATTTAAATTTTATTTAAACTTCAACTACCTAGATTGGATATAAGAGAAAATGTTTTACCTACTGAATTTTCTCCTCCCAGAAAATATGGATTCTACTCTACTGATAGCCATTTTCTGTGCATCAAAGATCTGGAATAAATATATATCATAAACAACCATATAATTTAGTTGTCCCAGAGATTCATAAATTTGCATTTAAATGGCAGTTTCAAGTTTTTTTCTAATATATATAATTCTAGTTTTCAAATATGTTCAAAGACCAAAGACTCTTAAAAGAAGTCTTGGTATATTAAATTCAGTTATTAACTACCTTGATATTTAATCCATTTGGGTTATAATTAACATCAAATATTATTCATTCTCATAAGAAATTAAAAAATAAAGCTTAACATTTATTGAGTTCTTACTATGTGTCAGATACAATTCTGATAAATTTACATATGAGAAAGAACCCTCAAAAAACCTGGAATTATATTCTGGAGGGCAGACCCCTTATACCACAGGCTTCCCCCTGCTAGGTATGTGTTCTAGGAACCTATCTGTAGCAGCATACTAGCTGGCCTTGTTGTAAGGCTGCATTGAACTTCACTGATTTATTTTTAAGACTTTTTCAAAGCATTTGACCATTTCATGATGGGTGATTTATGAGCATCCCTGCTCACACCACACTGAGTGTTCAGCAGTTTTTGTCCAAAAATGGCATGACCCACATGCTCCCCTCATTCACCTAATCTTGCCCTTAGTGACTTTTTTTTGTTTCCCTGGATGAAAAAAGTCCTCAAAGGGAAACATTTTGCTGATGTGGAAGAGGTGAAACAACAACAACAAAAAAATGGCAGAAACACTCAAAGCCATCAAAATCAATGAGATAAAAACCTTTGAGCAATGGAAAAATATCTCAATAGGTGTATTACATCAAATTGAGAGTACTTTGAAGGTGAGTGAAATTTAAACATGTAAGAATAAATGCACTTTTTAAAATAAATTCCTTTTTGGGGGGTCTTCCCTCATATTATCCGAGTTAATCCTTATGCTCTATGAAGTATACCACTATTATCCTAAGGTTACAGGTGAAGAAACTGAGACACAGAGATTTTAACAACATGGCCAAGTACTCAGAATAACATCCATCCCATATCATTCTGCCTCTTAGTTTATCACAGAAATCCATGATAAGGAAGTGACTTTGATCAGAGGTGTGAACAGTTCACATTTTTTGTGGGATTGTTTGTTGAGCTTGTTTAGTTTGTTTGAGTTCTCTGAAAAGAGTAAAACCCCTTACAGTGTTGGGTAATACCTAACACTAGTAAGAAGTTCACACTGGGAGATGGCACTGGTAGCACTTTCACAAAACCATTTATATTTGTGGAGTATTTTATATCTCTTGCTTGATCTTATGTAAAAATGCCCTCTGAATCATAGTCTGGTGAATTTGGTTCCCATTGCCCATCTCTTCATTCACAGCTTTCCATGCAACCTTCCAGTCATCACTAAATATTTTCCGTCATTTTACTATATCCACTGGGTCCTTTGGATCTAGACAAGCTAAGTTAAGCATATAGTGAGGGCACAGAAGATGGGAAACAGATCAAAAAAGGCAAAAGTAGTCCTAAAAAGTCAAAAAATTTCTAAAAATATTCTCAGATTTACCAACCCTTAATAAACTTCAGATGAAAGATATATGAACATATGTCATATACCTCATGACAACCTACTGTAGGAAAACCTAATATAAAGTTGATATAGATACCAAATTAAGTTATACATAAACCAAAAATAACTAGGCCCTCAATTTTTATTTGGCCTGTGAAATTTGCAATGGTCTCTCCCAATAAGAGTCATATTTTCACTTTTCTTTGGTCATCTTATATTATCTTATTGCTTCCATACTTTAAGAAGACTTACAGAATATATGCAGGAATCTCTAACCATATCAAAAGGAAGTAGACTTGAACTCACCCACCAAGGCTGCATGCAAATGACTCCTCTTACAAGAGAAAATTGATATTATGTGTATTGTCTTGCAAAATCTCTTTATTTTGTTATTGTTAATTTCAGAAGGTTCTTTACAATAAACCAATTTTATATTTCTTAGAAGTAATATCTGAAATTAACATACAGTATGGTAATCTAACTTCCTTAACTGAGTAAAGAACTCAGTTACTCTATTAATTAGAAAGGATGGAAGAGAAACTTAGTTACCCAGATGATCTTATTTTGATTGTGAGCTGAGACCATGTGATGAAGTAAATGGAGAATAACACTCAAAAGTTTCAAAGGAGCCCAGTTTTATTTTGCTTTTTTTTTATAATAAATAGAAATGTCAGGTAAAAGGATAAATTACTGTTATCACAATGTGGGCTCACTGGAGAAGAAAAATAAGTCATACCAAGGAGTTACTCAAACACATAGGGATAAAAAGGTATAATTCATCTTCAGAGAGTGTTAAATTGCCTAATTTTGTCATGGTGATATGTGCATAACCTCTCTGACAACTGCTTCTGTGAGCTACTAAGAAAGAGGAAGAATAACAAAAGCAATAAATCTGCCTTCTTCCAGGGGGGTTTAGAAGGATTCAAGTAGAGACTGGATATCTACTCATCCAGAGGGGATAATGGGATCAAGGATTTGGCTTTAGAAGTACAGGTAAGATTAGAAGTAGGAAAATAATCTATGCCCCCCAATGTTCCTAGCAGCACAATTTACAATAGCCAAGTGCTAGAAGCACCCTACGTGCCCATTGGTAAATGAGTGGACCAAAAAACTATGGTACATTTATGCAATGTAATACTACACAGCAGAAAGAAAGAAGGAACTCCTACCCTTCATGACATCATGGATGGAACCAGAGAATATTACTCTAAGTGAAATAAGCCAGGCAGTGGAAAGACAAATACAATATGATCTGAACTATAAGTGAAACTTAATCAACAAAACAAAAAAAGCGGGGAAGAGAAGATGGTGGAGGAGTGAATGGGAGTCACGCTGACCTCCTCCCAAGACCAAACTGGAATTGCGACTAAATAGTGGAGTAATCACCTGGAAAACAATGGAACGATAGTGGGAGATGAGCCTTGGAGCCGCGGACAGTGGATTGGACTCTCACACATCTCAACGGGTGAGAAGGGCGGCAGAGGCTCAAGAGGGTGGATTGGGTGCCCACGGGCACTAGCAACAGAGAGACATTGAAATGGGTAGTTAGCTTCCCCTGAGAAGAACGGGGTCTGAATCATAAACAGGGACCCCTAAACTACAGCAACTAAAACCAAGAAAATACAGACAAAACACAACCCCGAAAAGCTTAGGGGCGCTCTCTGCCAGAGACAGGTGGCTGGGGATGCAAAGAGACATTTAAAGGGCCAATGCAAAAATTGCAGTGGCAGCCACCCTCCTTGATCTCTGGGTAGAGGCGGCAGCAGGGTGGGCTGGTGCCTGGGAAAAGACTGGTGAGGAAAACTTTGGGAAGAGAACTGAGACGGCGGCTGGTGGAGCCCAGGGGATAATGCACCTCCCACTCTGCAGCTACCATCTTGCTCAGCCATAAGGGAAGCAATTAACTTGCCTTTTGTGCACTCTGCACACAGCTTATGCATGTGAGCTGGGGGACTGAGTGCAGACTGGCTGGGAGAGCCTTGAGGAGAGACTGGAGGCGGAGGCGTTGGGGAAAGAATGGGAGGAGGAACCGGGGAGTCCGAACTCCCCGTTCTGTAGTCTCCATTGTGGGTTGGAAAGGTGCAACCCCAAAGAGGCAGAAGCGGGGAACACATGAACCAGACTGCCCGTGATTGAAACGCAGTCCACACAGGGGGTGGATCCTTGGCTGAAGGGGTCACAGAACTGCCCAGAGGCCCCTGAGGAGAGACTAGAAACAGAGGCATTGGGGAAAGAGCAGGAGGAGGAACCGGGGAGTCCCAACTCCTTCTCCTTGCCGTAGTCTCCATTGCACTGGCAGAGGCCACACCCCCAAAGAGCCAAAAACCGAAAAGCACACATAGACACCCCAAAACACCCAGTGCAGGCGCGCACACTTGCGCCAAGTGACCGGCGAGGGTTGGCAAGCGTGTGTGTGACCCCCGCGGGCTGGCGAACGCTTGCACCGGTCGGCAAGGCCTCCCACAGATTGGCACCAATACGGCCTGCGAGGGAGTGAGCAGAGCGGCAAGGGCAGGCATAATTTGACCCATCTGGCCATCGATTGCGGAGCGGCCCACAAAATTAGTAGAGCTGCCCGGAGTCCCTGGAGGAGAGACCAGAGACAGGATTAACTGGAGAGTCCTGGCGCTGACTTCCTCCCATTTCCGTAGTCCCCATTTGGCGAGGGCAAGCAACGCACCCAAAGAGCCAAAAACGGGGAAAACACACAATAGAAGACCCTAAACTGAACAGTGCCGCGGAACTCGCTGGCCAAGGGGGCCAGATGAGTACGCGAGGTCGTGAATAAGCCCACTGGTCTGGGGCAAGCACATGTGAGCCCAGGCAGGCGGGGGATTCTACCGTGCCGGGAGTTCGCTCAAGGAGCCCGCATGAGAGTGCAGAGAGATCCCAAAAAACAGCCCAGCTCTGACCGAAGGGGTCACAGAGCTGCTCCAAGCAGGAGTCAGACACAGACAGTATACTTCTGGAAGGCTCAAACAAACAACCCAAGGTCCTATAGGGTCAACAACTGACATCATCAGAGGCAGGCCCAGAAAGAAAAGTAAAGGACAAAAATACTTAACAGATTCTCACAAAAATTGGAAGAAAAAGAAGTTCCCCCCAAATGAGTGGAAAAGGGGACTCCCCACAGAGAGAGCTAAATGAAATAGAGGCAAGGGAACTATCAGATACTGAATTCAAAACAATGGTTCTAAAGAAGCTCAATGAGCTCAGCCAGCTCAAAGATAACTATGAGAAACTGCAGAGAAACTATCAGGATCTTTCAACAAACTATATCAGCCTGGAAAAGGACATAGAAACTATCAAGAAGACACAAGAGGATATGAAGAATACCACTTCTGAATTGAAGAACACAGCAGAAGGAATTCAAAGCAGGCTGGATGAAGCAGAGGATCAAATCAGTGAGATGGAGGATAAGGTAGAAAGCAGCTCCCAGAAAGAACAAGAAATGGAAAAACGACTCAAAAAGAATGAAGAGGCATTTAGGGAAATGCAGGACAACCTGAAACACAATAATATCAGTATAATAGGGATACCAGAAGGAGAAGAAGAGGAGCAAGGGATAGAGAACATCCTTGAAAAAGTAATGATGGAAAATTTCCCTAATTTGAGGAGAGAAAGGCTCTCATGGATCCAGGAGGCACAGAGGACCACACTCAAGAGGTACTCAAAGAGGTCCACTCCAAGACACATCATCATTAAAATGCCAAATGTCAAAGACAAAGAGAGAATCCTCAAGGCAGCAAGGGAGAAGGAGAAAGTAACATACAAGGGGGCCCCAATACGCCTAGGAGCTGACTTCTCAACAGAAACACTACAAGCCAGAAGGGAATTGCAACAAATATTCCAAGTCATGAAAAGCAAGGGCCTAGAGCCAAGGCTGCTCTACCCAAGTAGTCTCTCAATTAATAGAAGGGGAAATACAGAGTTTCCCAGACAAGAGACGGCTTAAAGACTACATCTCTACCAAACTAGCACTCCAAGATATGCTAAGGGGACTGGTTTAAGCAGATGAAGGAAAAGAATGAGACAGAGAGGAACACAAGTACAAAGAGAAAAGATGAGTAAGTTTTTATCAGTAATATCTCTCAATGTGAATGGACTAAATGTCCCAATCAAAAGACACAGGGTAGCTGAATGGATAAGAAAACATGACCCACACATATGTTGCCTACAAGAGACCCGCCTCAGAGCAAGAGACCTACACAGATTGAAAGTAAAGGGATGGAAAAAAAATATTCTAAGCAAATGGGCATGAGAAAAAGGCTGGCGTTGCCATACTTGTATCAGACAAAGTCGATTTCAAAGCAAAGGCCATAAAGAGAGACCCAGAGGGGCACTTTATCATACTTAAAGGAAGAATCTATCAAGAAGACATCAACATTGTAAACTTATATGCTCCCAATATAGGAGCCCCCAAGTTTATAAGGAAATTGTTGGATGACTTCAAAAAAGATATAGACAGCAATTTCAACACCCCACTGTCAAAAATGGACAGATCTTCCAAACAAAACATTAGTAAGCATATTGTGGCGATGAATGACACACTGAATCAAAGAGACTTAACTGACATATATAGAACCTTACAACCCAAAGAAGAAAAATACACATTCTTTTCAAATGCTCATGGCAGTTTTTCAAAGATAGACCACATGACAGGATGCAAAGCAAACCTCAGCAAATTCAGGAAAATTGAAATAATACCAAACTTTTTCTCGGACCACAAGGGATTGAAACTGGAAATCAACCTCAAAGAGAAACCTCAAAAACTTGCAAACTCATGGAGACTGAACAGTACACTATTAAAAATGAATGGGTCAATAATGAGATAAGAGAAGATATCAAAAAATTTCTGGAAACAAATGAAAATGAACAGACAACAGTCCAAAACCTATGGGACACAGCAAAGGCAGTCCTGATAGGGAAGTTCATAGCAATACAGGCCTACCTAAAAAAGATAGAAACATTTCAAAGGAAAGACCTAACACTACAACTTCAAGAACTGGAGACACAAAAACAAATAAATCCCAGAGCAAGGAGAAGGAAGGAAATAGTCAAGATTAGAGCAGAACTGAATGACAAAGAGATGAAAAGAACAATTCAGAGGGTCAACCAATCCAGAAGCTGGTTGTTTGAAAAGATAAAGAAAATTGACAAGCCTTTAAGCAGACTCATCAAGACAAAAAGGGAGAGGACCCAAATTAATAATATCAGAAATGAAAGAGGAGAAATAACAACTGATACCACAGAAATACAAAGGATCATCAGAAACTACTATAAACAATTATATGCCAAGACATTTGAAAATCTTGATGAAATGGACAAATTTTTAGAAAAGTATAATCTTCCAACACTGAAGGAGGAAGAAACAGAAAGCTTGAACAGACCGGTAACAGCTGGGGAAATTGAAGCGTCATCAAGAAACTCCCAGCACACAAAAGCCCAGGGCCGGACGGTTTCACAGGAGAATTTTACAAAACATTTAAGGAAGCGCTAACCCCTGTCCTTCTCAGACTATTCCAAAAAATCCAAGAGGAGGGAAGACTCCCAGACTCTTTGTATGAGGCCGGCATCACCTTGATCCCAAAACCAGATAAAGACCCTACAAAGAAAGAAAACTACAGGCCAATTTCGCTGATGAACATAGATGCTAAAATCCTCCACAAAATATTGGCAAACTGCATCCAGCAATACATTCAAAAGATTATCCACCACGATCAAGTGGGATTCATCCCAGACATGCAGGGATGGTTCGATATACGCAAATCAGTAAACGTGATACATCACATGAATAAAAGAAAAGACAAAAACCACATGATCATCTCGATAGATGCAGAAAAAGCATTCGATAAGGTACAGCACCCGTTTATGATCAAAACACTCAGCAAAATGGGAATCAATGGGGCATTCCTCAACGTAATAAAGGCCATATATGAAAAACCTACAGCCAATATCATACTCAACAGGCAAAAACTGAAAGCTTTCCCACTAAGATCGGGAACACGACAAGGATGCCCGCTCTCACCGCTTCTTTTCAACATCGTATTGGAAGTCCTAGCCACAGCGGTCAGACAAGAGAAAGAGATAAAGGCATCCAAATAGGAAAGGAGGAAGTAAAGCTATCATTGTTTGCAGATGACATGATAGTGTACATAGAGAACCCTGTAGACTCTACCAAAAAAACTCCTCAACCTAATAAGTGAGTTTGGCAAAACAGCAGGATACAAAGTCAACATTCAGAAATCAAAGGCATTTTTGTACACCCGCAATGCAATAGAAGAAGAAGAAATCAGAAAAAAAATACCATTCGATATAGCAGAAGAAAAATAAAGTACCTAGGCATCAATTTAACCAAAGACGTAAAAGACCTGTACACAGAAAACTATACAACATTGAAGAAAGAAATTAAGGAAGACACAAACAAATGGAAGCATATACAGTGCTCAATGATTGGAAGAATTAACATCATCAAAATGTCCATACTACCCAAAGCAATTTATAGATTCAACGCAATCCCTATTAAGATACCAATGACATATTTCACAGAAATAGAACAGACATTTCAAAAATTTATATGGAACCATAAACGACCCCGAATAGCCGCAGCAATTTTGAGAAAGAAAAACAAAGTAGGAGGGATCACGATACCGGACATCAAACTCTACTACAAAGCCACTATACTCAAAACGATCTGGTACTGGCACAAGAACAGACCCATAGACCAGTGGAACAGAATAGAAAGCCCAGAAATAAGCCCAGGTCTCTATGGGCATCTAATATTTGACAAAGGGGGAAGAAGCATAAAATGGAGCAATAATAGCCTCTTCAACAAATGGTGTTGGGAGAGCTGGACGGCTAGATGCAAAAAATTGAAATTGGCTCATCAGCTGACATCATACACAAAAATAAACTCAAGATGGATAAAAGACTTAAATATAAGTTGCAACACCATCAAAGTCCTAGAGGAGAACATTGGCAGGAAACTCTCAGATATCCCATGCAGCAATTTTTTCACTGATATGTCTCCTAAAGCAAGGGACACAAAGGAAAGAATAAACAAGTGGGACCTCATCAAAATAAGAAGCTTCTGCATGGCTAAAGAAAACATCAGCAAAACGAAAAGGGAGCCAACCCTATGGGAAAATATATTCGCTAATGACACATCAGATAGAGGTTTGATCTCCAAGATATATAAAGAACTCACTCAACTCCACTCCAAGAAGACAAACGATCCAATCCAAAATGGGCAAAGGACCTGGGCAGCCGCTTTTCCAAGGAGGAGATACCAAGGGCCCAGAGGCATTTGAAAGGATGCTCAGCATCACTAGCCATTAGAGAAATGCAGATCAAAACCACCATGAGGTACCACCTCACACCGGTCAGAATGGCCATCATAAACAGATCCACAAAGGACAGGTGCTGGCGAGGCTGTTGAGAAAAGGGAACCCTAGTCCACTGTTGGTGGGAATGCAGACTGGTGCAGCCATTGTGGAAAGCAGTGTGGAATTTCCTCAAAAAGCTGAAAATGGAACTGTCTTTTGATCCAGTGATTCCCCTACTGGGACTATACCCTAAGAATTCCAGAACGCCAATACCTATGCACCCCAATGTTCATAGCAGCACCATTTACAATAGCCAAGTGTTGGAAGCAACCTAAATGCCCATCAGTAGATGATTGGATCAAAAAGTAATGGTACATATACACAATGGAATACTATGCAGTAGAAAGAAAAAAAGAACTACTAAACTTCGCGACAGCATGGATGGAACTGGAGAGCATTATGCTAAGCAAAATAAGCCAGGGAGCGAAAGACAAATACCTTGTGGTCTCACCTATAAGTGGAACCTAACCAACAATACAAAGATGCAAGGAAAATAAGACCAGCAACACTGAAATGAAAAGAAATCAACAGAGACAAGAGGGAAGGAGGGAGGGGGGGGTGGGGAAAAGGAAGGGAAGGGGAAAGTCAAGGAACATATAGCAAGGACTCATGGACAAAACCAAAGAGGAAGAGCTGAAGGAGGGAAGGAGGGAGGGGGCAAGGGAAAGTGGTGGGGGGTAGGCAGAGACGAATGTATTGAAAAAATAAATTAAAATAAAATTAAAAAATAATAAATTATAAAAAAGCAAGCAAAATATAACCAGAGACATTGAAATAAAGAACAAACTGATAGTAACAAGAGGGGAGGGGTGCAGGTGATAATGGGGGAAATAAAGGGAAGGATAGTCAAGGAATGTGTGTAAAGGACCCCTGGACAAAGCCAAAGGGGGTTAAGATTGAGGGTGGGAGGTGGAGAGGGGGAGGGAGAGTGGGGGGGGGGGGAAATGGAGACAACTGTACTTGAACAACAATAAAAAATTAAACAAATTAAAAAAGAAGTAGGAAAGAATGATATGAGCAGCCACTAAGATTTTTATTAATCCTGCGGTAATGTGTTTCCAAGACTTCAGATGCAGCTTCCATAATAGTTGAACTGTTCAACACAAACACTTGCAGGAATTCTGTCTTGGACTCACAACCATCTTGGCCACCATCTGTTTGTGAGGAACAGAGTTTGTTGATGGAGAATAATAACCTTCAATTTTTCTAAACAGTCAACTTATTACAAATAAACGTTTGTGTACCCCTCCTTTTAATTCAAATTAAGAGAGCTTTATGGTGCCTATTTGTAAATTACTTCAACTTCTAAGTATTATTTGTACTGCATTTGGCATTTTATTGAATATAATTTTGAGATTGATGAACTCTGTAATGGGAAGTAGCAGTGCAGAGGCAGCTGTTTTATACATAAAATTTATTGACTATTGTTTATAATCAAGTACTGCTAATTAGCATCAGGTCCACTCATACACTATTCGAAACAGATAGATAATTCTGTGAATATTGTTAAATGATAGAGTATACCATAAATAAAAAATTACAACTTAAAGTGTACTTTGCTTAATTTTGTAAACTGGTAATTTTATATAAAAACAATTAAATTGATGCTTTTATTCATAAGGTGGAAATTTTAAATCATTTTCCAATTGTGTTGATGTTATCATTATGCTATAGTAGTACAAAATTTGGCACAGAGAATTTTGCTTAGAAACATATTTATCTTAAACACTGCACATCCATTAATTACATGTGCATAGAAATGTGTGCACCAATACATGATAAAAAGGTTTCAGATATGTGTTCTGAATGTTTGTGGCAATGTACATTATATATTACACATATTAAAGTCCTATACTTTAAAATTCTGATATTAAGAAAAGAAAATCATAGTTACAGCCTCCCCCACTAGAAGGATGTGCCATGTTCCCTCTCCTGGCAGACAGAAAAATGTTTGCGATGACTCGTGTTTATTCCCCTGCTCTGTGACACCCCCAGAATGGTCTCTGCAGGATTCCGAGTCCCACTCCCTCTCAGCTGGCTCCAGACAGTAACCCACAGATCCAGGAGCGCACGCACCCCGTGCTGCCCCCAATGCGTTGCCCCCTGCGACACTAGTCCAAGAAGGTCACACAGAGAGTAAATGGTGGAAGAGGAATTTGAACCCAGAACTCACTGCTTTTAAAGATCATGATCCTCCACAAATACCCCGCTACTTGGGTAGGAGCTACACTGGGTTGTGGGAGAACCTGCCTCTCTTATCAAGCTGTTCCTGCAGGTCTTGGTCTAGAATCTCTGTTGCAGGCTTTAAAGAAGGAAGCTGCCATGAACCCACAGCTGCAAGAAGGTGAATACTGGCAACAGCAACATGAACTAGGGAGTGTGCCCTTCCTAGCTGAGCCTCCCCATGAGAACCAAGCTCTGGCTGCTGCGTTGACAACAGCCTTGGGAGACCCTGAGGCAGAGAATCCAGCTAATCCATCCCAGGCTCTAATCCAAGGGGGTGAGGAGATAATCGATGTGAGTTTTCTTAAGTTGCTAAATTTGTGGGAATTTGTTATGCAGCCTAGAAAACGAATACAATTTTCTTTAGCTCCTTCTCTCTTATTGGATCTAAAACCAGTGATTAATCCTTCTATCTCCCAGGCATCATGTCGGTGGCCTAGGAGTCCGGGTTTCTTCCCATTTCTCATGCGCAGCATCTAACCATCCTGCGCAGTCTGTGATCCTATGTACCACACAGTTCTTTTCCATGCTTTGTACCCTCCAAAGTAGTTAAATTCAGACTACAAGACCCATGTCTTTCTTCAGGGTTGAAAGCTACGAGATGCTCCTGTGAGCTTACTCTAAGAGAGGGTGAGGGAGACTGCAGCGTTGCGAAGAGCAAGTGGTAAATAACCAAAAATAAGACAGATGGATGTTGAGCTACGGCAGAGAGGCGCCAGGCCCTTTGCTCAGACCCCAGTTAATTCCACTGTTGCCTAGGGCATCAGGGGCCCAGAAATGACCTCTACTGCTGAGGGACTTTTATAGCTTATCTGCCAGCTCTCATCACGCTGGGCCAGCTATTTTCTCTGACCTGGATCTTATTCCCCCTCAAATACATCCTCTACCCTGTTATCAGACTCATTTCTTAAAACTCCAATCTGACTGGCTCACAACCTTTCCACTGGTGTTCAGGATCAATTCAAACCCCTGTGGGTCGTCCCCAAAGGCTTCCATAGTCTGGGGGGCCCCAGCACACCTCGGTCCATCGCCTACGCGCCCACCTCTCACTCTGAGTTTCAATGATATTGGTAGTTTCTAGCATAGTTTTCAGAGCACATTCATGCTATTTTCATCTTTTCATTTATGTTGAAGTTGTTCTCACTGTGACGAATGCTTTCCTTCATCATTTCTTTTTTGAAATTTATTTTATTGTACTTTTTTCCATTACCATTTACCCTCCTTATACTCTTTCCACATCCACCCCCATCCCCATTTCTTTGACTGACTTCACCTCACCCTTTAAAGACTTTGGGAGGACCATGTTGGAAAAACATCAGAACTACTGACTACTTGAAATGGCTCACCTTATCCAAGGGACATCACTCTGAATAACCCATCATCAACTCCTCACCATAACTAATAGTAATTTTAATAAGTTGTAAACATGTTGTATGGCTACCTCAAAGATAATGCAGTCTAGGTGTCATTTTGTATATCTTTTTCTTTGGCAGATGAAAGTATATATAATAAAGATGTGCGTCTGTACAACAATAATATTAAAACTAACATCTGTTTGGGGAAAAAAAAAAGAAAATGATAATTACTTGAAAGGGTTATCCTTGCTATTTATTCAGTTTGTATCAGAAAAAACTTAACCTTAGAGAATTCAGTGTCTGTCAAGTTTAGAAGCTTGATGTCCAGACAATAATCATAATACATTTTTTCTAAATCCTGGGAAGAATGCCTCTGCTACAGGGCTGCAGAGTAACTCTGGATTATCACTGGCTTGATTTTCTCTTTTGTAGTTGTCTTACCCATTTTATATTTGCTCCTCCTTTGGTTTTATATATTCATGAGATCTGTGACAATGTCCTCAGGTGGTGGCTGGTTCTGTAACTGACTGGATTTTTTTTAGAGTCTTATCTTTTCAGTCTTTAGCTGATTGTTTTTTTTTTTTTCTTTAATCATTCTTCTCCATCACAAGACTTTCCACATAGTCTTCCACATCTCTGGATCTCCTAGTATGTTTGCTGGATTTGTTAGTTGGCTCTTTTATGACCCTATGGTATCTTTTGTGGTCTTTCTTTCCATAACACATGCATTTCTTTGTCTTACTCATTTTCTCAAAAGAATGTTTGCTTTTGTCAAAAGATAAGCAACAAAAAATAAATAAATAAAACTTGAATTTATGTCATATGTTCCTGTTAAAAAAGGCTACTCTTCTGGGAGAGAAGGTGACTTGGGCCCTCTGTGTCCTCTGGAGAGATGGATCTTTCCATTATTGCCCATGCTCTTCTGGGCTTTCTTTTTTTCTCTTCTTGATTTTATTTTCCCAGTTCTCCTACATGTGTAGTACCTTTTTCATGTGGTTATATAATTTCTTTTACAAATGAATCTTCTCAGACAGTCTCACAGTTTCAAAATAATAGTTTGACTTTTTACAGCACTGAGTAGCCCCTTAGTATTTTCTTTCAACTAAAAATCTGTATGTCCTACTATTGGACTGATGAAACAGGTCGAGAGGGTCCTTCCATTGCTCTCTGTAGTTTTTGGGGTGGGTAACAGTGGAGGAGTAAAGGGCAGCAGTGCCACAGCACAGGGAGGGTGGGTTTACAGAAGCTGAATCAGGATGTTTTGAGGAACTCTCTTCTGCACCTGGGAACCTGGCATAATGAGAGTTTTGCCACTTTCTTCGGAGGCAGATTTTATCCTGAAACAAGATTGAAGGGCTTTTTATAATTGAGTGGCATGAGGGCTGAGGACTTGAAGGTGCCCGCTTTTTGTCTGCTTGTGCAGCCAGTCTACAACATTCACTTTGCCAAGTCCATAGTCTCAATCCTAGATTTTCTATAGCAGTGGTTCTCAAATTTGGAGCTCCAAAGAGCTTTCGTTTACATAGTCTAGATCTGTTATCATACTAAAAATTAAAACTACATATATTTAAAATATTTAATCTACTTAAAGGAATAAGCTTTTTACATGTAAACATACAACATTCTTATTTAAGAAATAAGTATATTTTCCAACACAAAAAAATGAGAAAAGTGGCATTGTTTTACAGTTTTGCAAATTATTTTTTAACATTTTTTAAAGATTTTATTTATTCATATTTAGAGAGAGGGGAAGGGAGGGGGGGAGAGAGAGAGAGAGAGACATCACTGTGTGGTTGCCTTTCATTTGGTGGTTGCGCCAGCAACTGAGGACCTGGCCCACAAGTCAGGCATGTGTCCTGACTGGGAACTGAACTGGTGATCGTTTGGTTCACAGGCTGGCACTCAGCCCACTGAGCCACAACAGCTAGGGCAAGTTTTGCAAATTATTTTTAATATCTGGCTTAATAGAAGACACCTGGCTCATATCTGTTTCTTTATTCAATCTGTTGCTTTGGTTGAAGTATATGAAAAAAGTCTATCATTACACAGGAATGTAGTTGAAAAGGGGAAGACCACGTGAATAGCATTTTTAGGTGTTCTTTCTTGAAAATACTTCAGTATCTAACAAATGGCAGTTTCTTCCCAATTCAGCCATATCAATGATCTTTTTGTGTTCTGTTACTTTAAAATTCATTAGTCTATATTGTATTTTGCATGCATCTTTTATTCAAGCATGATTTTGTAACAGTATTTATCAGTAATTTAATTATGCAGATTTTCCAAATGTTGACACCTTTTCTTATACAATATCAAAAATAACACACTAATATCAAAAGTGATCCCATTATAAAGTCTTTAAGTGTGAAAGCACTGCCAAGTTCACAGAAGCATGTATAAATTTACCAGGATACTAATTTTTATGACAAGTCTCAGATTTTATCATTAGCAATGAATATTGTCAGTTGTTTCACTTTTGATGAGTTTCCATTATTCATTTTCAAGATCATGCCTGCCAAATACTGATTCTATTGTTTACCAGTCATTTCTTTCAAATAAAATGTTTTGTGAAAAAGTGGTGATGTTAGCATGCAAGTCATACAATTATTCAAGTGCTTTCATTCAGGACAGTCACTTTAATTCAGAATGCAGCAAAAGTGCTTATTTGTATTACTCATTTTGTCATTCAGAATATTACTGAAGACATGTACTCAGCATGAAATACAGCTTATATTTTTAATGTTTCAACCACAGAATTTTTAAATGAAGCTAGACTTTTATCCCTGTGAATGTATGGCAGTGAAAAATACAATGATACAATGACTCCTGGTATAGTTTGATGTCACTCTCTTGATTTGCTCAGGTGCCAGCACTTTCAGCCACCATTGCATTTACACTGTTGGTTTGATTTAACAGACCCCTGAAAGGGTCTCAGGGGCCCTCAGAGGTGTGCAGACTGAACTTTTAAAACCACTGATCTATATTAATTGTTCTATAGGGAAGTGTACTTTACCAATATCCACAAAATAATTGCATCAATCCATAAACATCCAAAAATCATTCATCTCTATAGTTATGTACCACATAAGCATGTGGAAGAGCCAACTAATTCAGAAAGAGAGGTGGGGGCAATCAAAGCTGAGGTAAGCCCTATAAGATGAACAAGAGGAAGCCAGGAAAAGACTTCCTGGTGAAGGGGCGGAGGTGCTTACAAAGGGCATCCAAAGCACACTTTGTCAAACACCATGATGTGTTAGTCAGGATAGGCTAATACACACTTGGGGTAACACACACCTAAATCTCCATAGCTTAACACGTCAACATTTATTTCTCACTCATGTACTCTTCCTACTAGTAAACTCTCCAAGGCAGTCGGGTCAGTAATCCAGGCTGCTTTTGTCTTGCTGCACCTCATGTGAATGTGTGGCTTCTGCCATCTCCATAGCAAGGGAAGGGAGAGCTGCTAATAGATCTATTAACAGAACTGAAAATAACATCCACCAATGCTCCTAGATCACTCGCTCCTCAAATGGCCCCTTCTACCTTTAAGAGGCCTGAGAAATGTGAGAGAGCACTCATTGGCCCTAGCTTTGTCCTCAGGAATGACAATTAAAATCAATTCCTCTTCTCTTGGTGGCTTATCAAGCAGCTTTTCAGATTTTCCTTTCAAACCTTGGTCCTTCAAGTGCTTATATAAGCTCCACACTCTGCACCTCCTAGGGATCCACTTCCATTTCTGAGCACTCTTCCTCAAATGAGGTTCACAGAAATGACTACGATTTTCCAATTATAGAATCAGCAGATAGTACAGTGGAATATTACTTTTTGATATGAAACAATCCACTTGTGAATGTATCCTAAGCATTTATAGCAGACATATCAGGCAAAAAAAGCTATTAGCTAGTCAAAAGGGGAAAACATTAGTTAATTTAATAGCTATTTTGTTTTCAAGATGTCATGGAATCTGTTTTCCTTTTCCACAGTCCCCCAAATTTGTTTATAAACACAGTTCATAAATTTAAAGACATAGAACTTTTCATAAAAGTAATTGAAGAGTTGGCTAACATAAGATTGCAATTCACAAAGCAACTGACTTTTTATCTCTTTGCCTGGTTTTAGACTCTTCCAGCACTTGGGGCTGGTACACATCAGATCAGATGGGATAAAAATCAGGTTTATTGCTTGATATATTCATTTATTCTACAAATATTTACTAAGGACCCTGTGCCAAGTACTATGTGGTAAGTTCTCATAAAGATAAGTAAGAAACAATCCACATTTTCTCTGAGCTCCCATGGAGACAAATAAACAAATACATAATTCAAAATAAAGTGATATGTTTTATAATAGTAAAATATAGTCATTGCTGCAGAAACCCACAGGGTCCACCTGAAACTTCCAGTAGATGAGGCAATTCTTCTGAGATAGGAGTATTTTGGCTGAATTTAAAAGCAGAAGTATTTCAGGCCATCAAAAAATATTTCCTGCACTAAGGCATACCACACAAAGGGAAAAATGGACAAAGGGGATTGGAGTTATAACTGAGCACATAGGCTGTTTGTAGAACTACAGGTAGTTAGGACTTTCTTAAGCAGGGAACATTGAAGAAATTGTGGAGGCAAGAAAATAGATGAGAGGTCTTTGTTAAATTGACTGAGAAAAAAATATACCAAACATGGAGAAAGATAATAAAAATTAGATGTGTGTTTAGTGATTAATCAATAAGTACTTTCTGAATCTACATGTGTTCAGAATAGTCAACATCATTACTGAATCTGGTCAAGAATCACAAAACAGGGTCCTTGACTATACACTGGAGAATGATAAACTAAAGCATGGGTGGAAAAAAGTAGGTTTATAGTTGTGCGTATGTGAAACACGGAGTTAATCTTTTATTATTATATTATTTATTATTATTAATCTGCTTTTGCCTTCCCCTGTATATGAAATACTAGTAGACAAGCAAGGCAGGACCAGTTTGGGAAGTGTACTTCTGTAAGCGTTCCATGAGGTAAGATCATATGAAGATAGAATAATTGCCCTCCAATGGCCTGGGAAGGAACATGAGAGAGTTTAAAGCATAGATATTGGAGGCATCAGACCTGTGCTGGAATCCTGTCCCTGCCGTTGCCCAGCTGTACGAACTTAGGCATGTTTCTTAAGCTCCCCCAGTGAGGCATGGCCTTGTCTACAAAGTAGCAATGAAAGCAGTATCAAGGCTTGTATGTAACATAATAGATGGAAAGCATTTAAAACAGTGCTTAGCACATGGTAACTCCCACTCCACACCCCAAGATGATCTGTTGTTAGAAAAACTAGGCTTTGAGGAGAAGGGAGAATTTGGACAGGTAGAGAGTAGGGGAAAAGGCTGGCATTTCAGGTACAGGGAATAATGAACTTGAACGAAGCAATGAACACAGTACATTTGAGCTCACTGAGAAAGGAGTGTACATGAAAGAGTGGAGGGATAGGATTGGGCATATGGGGCTGATCTCGGGAGAGGCTCCCAGCTTTGGAGCCCTAAGAGAAGGTGTAGGGTGTGTAGTGATCATAAGGAACCCTCGCATACATTGGTGCCCCAAACAACACTTTAAACTGAATATACATCACCTGCCGCTTTCAAATACATATAATCGCTATTGAAATAAATAAAACACAATGTTATTTAAAGAGCCATTCAATTAATAGATATTTTTAATTTATCAAATAATTCTGTTCTTCAGGTCTCAACTTAAATCTCACTTCCTCAGGGAGATATTTCTTCATTTCATTACTTAAAATAGTGCCCATTCCTGCTTCACTCTCTAGTGCTTGTTCTGCTTTAATTTGTTTCATAGCACTGAACACAACCTGGAGTTATATTATCTTTGTATTTGTTTACTCCAAATCACCTCTCTTTGATTACAAACTACCATGGTGGAAAGGTCTTGGTTGTATTCACTACCATCACTGTCACATGTACGCTAGACTCTCTGCATGGTAGGCCTTCGGCACACATTTCCTGAGTAAATAAACACATTTACAGAGCACTAGGCAAATAAATTGATTATGTTATATACAGCCATTTTCATTTTCTTAATGAATAATTTAAATTAGAATAGTATCAGAAGGATCCTTTACTTCCTCTTAACAGTCATCATTGGCTCTTTGCTAAATGTGAGTTTCTTGTTACTAAAAGAGGTGCCACAAAAGAATTGTCCCATTATCAGACACATAAGAGGGAAATGAGTCATTGCTCTAAAAGGCTGTAGCTTAAACATTTGGAAGGACATTGCTTTTGGGTGGCATAACTATTCATTTCAATGTACAAATGATAAAGACATTAATCAGAGCTTCCACTAAACCAAGACAGGTTAAACCTCTAACATATTATTTAAAATGAGGTAACATGTGTTGTCACTTGGATACTTTGTCATCCAAGTGACAATACATTTTGAACTCTTGCAACCTCAGTTACCATAAAAAAGAACATACATCATGAGATTGCTTAAAGGTGGAATAGGAATAAGATCTGTGTTTGCATATTAAGCAAGCAGGTCATCCAAGGATATACTAGACATTTGATGAGAAACCTGATGTGACCCAAAGTACTTAATACATAGCATTATGTCAGGAGATATTGGAATTTTGAATATAAATGTCATATTATTTGATCCCTTGTTTTTACCTTTGATATTTATTCTAATATTTGCAGACGCATATCAATTGGGTGACCACTAATTATAGGACAAAAATTGATAGCTCCACTAAAGTATTTTATGTGTCCAAACGTTCCTCTCCCAAAAGTTTGATAGGATTGTCTTCACTTAATTTTCTTCCTATGAAAGAAATAGAAATTGTGGTCATGATGAGCTTTTTTCTTCTCTTCAGCCAGGCTATTATTCAAACATAGTACATTAGCAAATTTGCTCTGGATATTTGGCCATGAGTAGTATTTGTTAATAGAGATCACAATAGTACATGCATAAACAATTACACATGGGATAACCTGTTTATCCATATACTCATCTATTGCTACATCAGAATTATTTCTGATATGCCAGAACCTAAAAAAAAAATCCTAAACTCCACCTCTTGCAAATCAAGTAAGATATTTTCAGTGCTAGTGACTTGAATAGTTTCCTGTATAACTCCCTTCCACCCACTGTACCATCTGTTACTTATGAAGCACAGAGATTAGTCAGGAAATTAGTCATGGTTCTCTTAGTGGGACAATCTCTTCTACTTTCTTGGAGCCCAGTACATATGATTCTCTCTTCTGTTTCTCTTTTGTCTCTCAGTCAAATAATTATAAGTAGGTTCACAAAGATTCTGTTTCTACAGTTCAAAGCTGTTGCCAATCTTCTAAAGTGAGGTGAATAGATGACCTTAAGAAAAGAGGTTAATGGTAGGGGATCTTAGTTTTACCAACTATCTTAATCTAGATTTCTGAGAAAACAGAGCCTTAAGCAAAAACTTTACTTTTGAGGGTATGCAATTCTGGAGGATTGAGGAAAGGGGTCTAATGAAGCAGGAATGGACGGAGAGCAAAACTAAGAGGTGGATTACCAATCTAGCCGGAGCTCTATGTCAAGTGGTGGGCTATCTCCAGAAGTCTGTATGAGATGTTGTCTTTCTGAGTAATCTGACCAGGGAGAGGACAGAAGAATTTATCCTACCTTGTCCTATCTGCCTGTGAACTCAATTCGGCCTATGGTGAATCAACAGTGACAGGCTCTTAGATTGTACCACCAGGCATTTCTAACAGCCATGGGGAAGTTGGATCCCCAGACATCAGCCATCACACTGCATGGGGTGAGCTAGTGAGCAGAAGCAAGTCAGTGATACTTTCCACTTGTCCACGTATAGACTTTATTCTCACAGAACCACCTGGGAAAGCCAGTGAACTTCCACTGTGTCTCAGGGGCCAATGAAGAGCTGAGTGGGAGCAAGAGATGAAGAGTAAAGAGTGAGACAATGTGCTCTCAGATCTTGCTTGAGACACCACGAGGAACTGGGAGCAGCCACCTAAGTGGGATGGCCTGGCCAAGTTGGTGGAGAACCATAAAAACCTGGCCCCCACCACGAAGATATCAGCAAGCTTTCCTCCAATGAAGCCAGAAATTTCTACCCTACACTCTACACTTATGTGATAGGTACCAGGAAACCTTCTGGAGGATTACTGGGATTATCCTGCAGAAAACTGCAATCTAGAATTCAAGGGATGAACAAAAACTGGATCCAGCAATGGACAAACAAAGCTGGAAGGGAATGAGATCCTGATAGAATATTTCAGTCATTATAACTGCCCCTCAATCACACACAACACAAGAAAACTATTTCTGAAGATTCAGCTTGTAAAAGAAGTAAAGAAATAAGCCATTCTTAATTCTCACCTGCTCAAACTAGGTTCACTAAAGATTTCCAACCATTTTGCAGTATTCGCCAAAGTAAGTAAATGTTAACCAAAGATAATAGTGCCTGCACAATGGGAAACGTGAGACACAATGAGGTAATGAAAAGAAAACTACTTGAGAATAAGAAAAACTGGATTCCAGTCCAAATTCTGTTACTCTGTTACTCATATTGTGGCTTGAAACATTTACTTAACCTCCCTGCTATGTCAGTTTGCTTTCCAGACTAATGACAATACTAGTGTATACTTTACAACATTGTGAGTATTAAGGAAACAAAGTACTGAATATCCTCAGTACAGGAAATCAGAAAATGCTTCTGAATTACATTTTGCCACACCTTTTTTTTCTTTCCAAATATTTAATTTCACATGCAAATATATATATGTCAGTGTCTTTCTACATAACTAGCACTAACACCAATTCATTGGATCTTAAAGTAGTTTTGCTCTGAATTAGTTAAAAATTCAACTTAAATGTTACAAACATTCTCTGAGGAATGATTATTCTTGGGGATCAATATCTGGGCACTGAAAATACCTTCTTAATAACAATTTTTATTACTTATCAAGCACTTTCTATGTAGCAGGTGGTAAGCTAAGTGCTTAACACTGATAATCTCCTTTAACTTTCTAATAACCCTATGGGACAGGAACAGGCCAGCTATATAATTTGCAGAGTCTACTGAAATGTGAAAATGCAAAATTCCTTAAGCTTTAACTCTAAAAAGATTTATTACTTATGAAACATAATAGGATTCTTGATGGTGTATGAGTAAGTTCATAAACTAATAAATTGCAAAAATATATCTTGGTGTCATAATTTAGATAATACAACAAATAATAATATTGTATAACATACTATCTCAATTTATCATAAACATTTTCAGCTTGCTTTTATGAACTTAATTATTAGGTTATCAAAATTTGTTCTTTTATCGACCTACCTCATTTTCAATTGATATAATTGAAATTAATCTCAGTTGCTCTTGGCAAGGTTACATTTTTTTTTTCTTTTTGAGGGATAAACTTTTTAGCTGAAATTATTTATTGAACAGTTTTGGATTTATAGAAAAATTGCAAAAATAGTGTAGGGTTTTTATATGTCCAGGAGAGAGGAAGGTCTCCATATGGATGCAGAGCTGAGACAGTGGTGAAAGACCAGCTTGTCCATTTTCCCCCCAGATCTATCCCTGCAGCATCTGCAAAAATATTAATTCTCCAGCTTGAGCATTGACAGAACTATAACAATTGAGGCAGTACACTCTGCCAGTAAATTATTACAAAATAAAGGCATACACAGCAACATTGCAATAGAATATATCAGAAAGTTATTAAAATTATTTAAAAAGTTTAGAATCTCTGGTTTTAAAAACTGCTGCAATTGTTTATTTGTGGATATTAAGAGTAAAGAGGAAGAAGAATTCGGGTGTAACTCAATATTCTAATAGTGATTATCTCCAGGTGATAGAATGTGTTTTTAATTTTTTCTTTTTTATATTCTTATGTAACTTCTAAATTTTATAAAACTAATATATACGAATATTATAAGAAGAAAAATATATTTTTGAAGAATAAAATATTTTTTATTCTCCATCCAAAGTCATCTAAATGTTAGAGAGAGAGAGAGAGAGACACAGAGAGAGAGTCTGTCCAGAAAATATTCAGCCATATACTATGAACAATAGAGACATTTATTGAAGAATATATAAGATTCAAGAAACATTGTACATAGGATAATGATGTCTTAGCCCCCTTCAAAGTTATCACCTTTTTGAGGAAATCTGGTTCATTGGTAGCAGTTTGAATCAAGTCATTAGCAACTATAGTATGATGTTCCTTCTGCTCTGGTAGCAGAAGCTGCAGAGTGAATTTTACCTTCACACGTTTCAAGCCAAGATCCTGTGTGAAAATCTCAGTCACAGTAATTTTTGGAATTCCCAGATCAGCTTTCAGGTCTCTCTCTATCAGGAGCCGACCTTTGTTGGTTGCAGTCCATACATGTTCATCATTCTCAGGTGTTCTGCTTGTTGCAGACCTGCCAGAACATGGATCACTCTCAACAGATTCTCAACCACCTTTGAAGTGTTTGTGCCACGCTTTTATCTGTGCTACATTTATTGCATTGTCCCTGAAAGCCTTCTGAATCATCTGAATAGCTTCCGAAGAGGGATGTTCAAGCTCAACACAAAATTTGATGCAGATTCATTCATTGCTCTTATTGCTTAGTCATTTTGAATGTGATGGCCATACAGTACATATGCTCACTCAACAGCATCTACCATCCCCTCTGACTAGTAAAGTGTAGGGTAAACAGAGGCAGTCTGGCTTCCATGCCCAGGTGTCTGGCGAACTAAGATAAGTAGTGTTCTCATAGCCTTGAGATTGGGTCAGTTAGTATTCCCATAGCCTTGAGACTGGGTCTGATAAACAATTCCCATAGCCTTGAGTGGGCACAAAGGCACAGAATCTATGTTACACAACCTGTTGGTTCCCTGCTGGCTTTCTATTTCCAGTGTATCTGGGTGTAGGGGGCCCCCTACTGACACACACATACATGCAGGGATATGCAGAGACAGGAGAGAATGTGGCATACAGGGACACACTGCTTGCAGCGTGCGTGGATCACCTGCCCTTGACTAAATACATGTCAGATATCCCAACAGCTCCATGAATACTCTTCCATCCACTCGACTCTCATAAACCTGCCTGGCCTTGAAAGGTTGCAACTCATACAGTGAAGTCATCACTGTTCACACATGCACATCCCAGTCCACTATTCTTGGCTGCCAGGTGACATTGATGTCACGCAAACCATTCTCATTATATTAATAATAGCTGGATTTTTTCCAGACAAACCCTCGTACACACACTCAACCACATAGATTCTTGACAATATATAACCAGAGAAATAGATTCATAGACCAATCATTCATTTTGGGGTAGAGTTCTTAGATTTAGTGAATAAGAACACAGAACATCCAGTTAGATTTGAACTTCAGTAAACACAAAATAAGTTTTTAGTATAACTATGTCCCAAATATTACTTGTTCTGGCAAATAAGTGGCTCAACTGGGTTTCAAACCTGGGCAATATAGCTCTTGAATGTGGGAGTATATAAAATATCACATAGAATAACTTACACTAAAAATTATTTATTGTTTATTCAAGTGTAACGGGGCATTCTGCATTTTGTCTGGAATCTCTATTTTATAGACCTTAATGATAGATTAATGCCAATTTTCTCCCTATGTCTTACCTGATAATCAATGAGATGAATTTTTCAAATCTTCTCATCAAAGTTGGTAGCTCAAAATTCTTCCACAAAATGCTCAAAGATTTAAACACATAAATTTTGCTTTCCCTGCAATCTCGAGTTCTTGTTCTATCATATACACAACACATAAAACCACACACATGCTGCACCATACACTCCCTTATTCATCATCCTAATGACCCCCTATTTTATTCTTCTGGTCTATAACATTTATCTTTAATGGAGAAAAGAAAAGAGAGCTAAAACACAATGCTAAAGAAGTAAAGTAAAATAGTTTGAATCAGAGTTAACATATCTTGTTCTTCTTGTCTCTTGTGTTTAGGACATGTTTCTCCAATGACTATGTGAGTCATGGTGCTTCCTTTGCTTTGTTTAATCACAGATAGTCCTTGGGTAAATGCCCTGGTATCAGTTATTACACTGACAAAGAACATTTTTTGTTTGTTTTGAAAAACTAAATTAGCTTTGAGCTGGGTTCTCCATTTCTTTGCTGCTTGGTTCTTTTCATTGGTTAAAAGCTGAGGGTTAAGCCTAGCTGGGTATCAAGAATTGTGTCTTGCAACTTACTCTTGCTGTTTATCTTTGTTTTTCTTTTAATTTATTTATTTTTTTTATTTTTTAAAAATTTATTTATTTATTTTTCTAATACATTTGTCTTCGCCTACCCCCTACCACTTTCCTCTCCCCTCCTCCCCCCTCTCCCTCTCGCAACCCTGCCCCACTTTGGCTTTGTCCCTGAGTCTTTGCTGTTATTTTTTTTTAATTGGTCAATGGATCTTTGTTATTTGGGTTTCTACTCTGTCTTCTTTTCAACCCCATTTTCCTATGGCATTACCTCCTTTTAGAAAAGGGAGTCATTTGAATTTTTAAAAATTACTGCAGAAAATGGTGATTATATCAAGAATGAGTCAACTCCTTCTATCAGGAAGCCATAGATTAAGCCTATGAAGCCCCACATTCATTGGCTAAAATTTGACAGTTCTTACACTTGAAGAATTAGAGGGTTAGGGATGAGAGGATAGCAATCACGGATACCACTTCCTCACAGACTTTGCTTAAACTCTGAGAGCATATTAAAAACTTTAGTAGAGATGAGACCAACATCAATCAATATCTCTCTCCAAATTAACTGTTGACACAGTATTGTGGAAAAAGTAAATCTCTATAAGTTAAAATATTCGTTCTACCACTTAATAGCTGTCTGACTTTGAGTTTGTTCATTACCTCTCTGAGCATTGATTTCTTCACCTTTTAAAAAAGGATAGTAATATTTATCTCCAAGTGCACTTGCATAGATGAAATAATATATAAAGCACATGGCAAATGATAGAAACTCAATAACTAGCTTTTCTTTTGATTATTATGCTCCCTTACTTGAACATTTAAGGTTGAAAGTTGTTAATAAGTCATTTTTATGTAAGTGAAAAACCATTTTATCTGTGAATTTCAGCTCTTCTCATGATTTGAATGTGTTAAAAATAATTGCTCTATGAGTAAAACAATGATGTGTTCTTTAATTATTTTAATAGGGCTATAGGTCATATATAATATCATCTGTCTCTCTCACATACACACATACACCAAGGCTTCTTAAAAGATATACTGAAGAATATTTTAATGTTAGTTAGGATGCTAGTCAGGAAAAAACTCAAAGGTATTCTAAATGTAGGCATTGTTTTGTTTTCTCATACTGATCTTCCCTGTAGCTAACTAAGGTATATATTAAATACATTCATATTATGGCAGCTGTCTCATACTATAATTATTTAAGAACACAGTCTATGTGTACAATTTTTGAATGCAGACTTATAATTTTACAAATCCAATAATGTACATTATTACCATCAAAGGAGAAAAGCAAATGTGAGTACATGATTCAAGAAAAAAGTCCGGAGCACTCCAGAATCCAAGATCTTTATACTGAGATACAGCATTTTCTGGTATTTCTTGATTGGAAGTCTCTGTGGCTACAGCAACATGTCAAAGGGGGAACCACACTTGAACATGGAAACCTAGATTCAAAGAATGCTCAGTGGAGATTTCAGATGGGGTGAGAAAAGTAAAAAAAAGAAAAAAAATAAGTGAGATTGTCTAGAAGATTCAACTAAGTGTACTGTAAAAACACAGTACTGTGGGAAGTTAAGGATGGAAAGTATATGTAAAAAAATAATATTTTTAAAATTATAATAAAGTACTTTACTTTTTTGCTTTCTTTTGTGTATGAACAAAATTTTATCATGCCAAGAATGTCTATTTTCTTTGGGGTTAGGGTTTTTACAATAGAAGTTTTTTTTAAGAGAAGGATGCAGATTTTAAAAAATCCAAAGTAGGATTAGTTGACTGAAAGCAGTAATTTTGAAAGCTAAACTTTGTCAAGAAATAAAAATATTTTTCAAATTTTTTTAGCTTCAATTATCATTTTCACAGCCAGGCCTGTACAAGGTCATTAAATTCCTTCCATAGTATAGACAGCATATTCCTTTCTTCTTTAAACTCAACTTTTTGGCTTACTACCTCAGGGAAGGAAGTTATTAAAGGTGATTTTATTTTGTAGAAAATCAGCTTAGAAGGCACTAGGGATATACAGGCAGGAACTGAATGGTCTGGCATCAGGTGAGAGCTGGAGGGGAGCTTTCTCCCAGACAAAAATGCTAGGAGAGATCATTATTCCTTTTCTGAATCCTTCCCCACAACAGAGACATAGTTGAATCTCCATTAACCTGACTAACACTGCTGACCTCACCCTGATGATTCCCTGAGACCTCACCCCACCAAAATGGTTGCTAGTGGCTTTTCCACACAAACTGACTGTTTTGGCTCATGCTTGGGACTTTCCAAAAATCTATCAAACAAGCAGTATCTGGCCAGGTGTATTCCATACCTCTCATTAAGTGGCCCTAGGTTTGGCTGCCAACAGTTGACCTTGGTTCACGACTTGCCCACTCATAGGCACTTCCAAGCCTAGCACAAGCCATCTGTAGGTCTCTTTGTAGCTCATGCTGGGGGGCACTGAGGAGGGACAGTGAGTGGCTGACCTTGGCCTGCAAATCCCAGGAGGCCCCAGAACCAGCACACAGGGTAGACAGCTTCAGACCACATGGAAGCACCACTCAATCTCCTCCACAAGCAACACAGTAGGGGGGACCTAAAAATATGTGAAAATATCTTCTGAAAGGCAGGACCCTTGTGGTACAGGCTTTCCCTAATAGGTGAGTAGTCTAAGAACCCATCTGTATCAGTGCAGCAGCTGGTGTTGTTGTGAGAGGCTGCAATCAGCGTCAGTGAACTTTTTTGAAGACTCTTTCAACGTGTTTGCCCATTTCATAAGCAGTGATTTATAATCACATCTGCCCAAACCACACTGAGTGTTCAGCTGTTTTTATTAAAAAATGGCATGACCCCTGTGTACCACACTTTCTATTCATCCAATCTTTCCCCAGGTGACTTTTTTTTCCCCAGATGAAAAAAATTCCTCAAAGAGAAACATTTTTTCAACATGGAAGAGGTGAAGCAAAAAACAGCAGAAGTACTAAAAGGTATCAAAATTGATGAGTTCACAAACCATTCTGAGTAGCGGAAAAATTGTCTTGATAGGTATATTACATCAAATGGAGAGTACTTTGAAGGTGACTGAAGTTTAAACATGTAGAGATAAATATACAACTTTTTTTATAAGTAAATTCCATGTTTTTTCTGGTCCCAGGCACCAGAGCCCATTGCAGTGTCATTCTCTTTGGGGTGGGCCCCTGCATAGTTGATCCTCCACAGTGGACATAGCCAGCCAGTCCTGGCAGATGATTGGCCTGAGGGTAAATCCTTCACTTTGAGGTCCTAAAAGTAATCAAGGCTCAACTACAAAAGGAGTGTGTACACAGCCCACTTGGGGTGCACGTGCAGCGCTCAGTTTGGGTGATTAGGGAAGCTGTGCCACTGGACCCTACAGAATACCTACAATATAAGTCCACTCTACCAAGCTGGGGGAATATAGCAGCTCTACCTAATACATAGATACAAACACAGGGAAGCACCCAAAATGGGTAAACATAAAAGCATATCCTAAAGGAAAGAACAAAACTCCAGAAAAAAAAATAAGTGGAGACAATCATATCTACCTTTTGCAACAACATGGATGGAACTGGAGAATATTAAGAGAAATATGCCAGTCGATGAAAGACAAATACCATGTGATATCACCTATAAGTGAACTCTATTCAACAAAATAAACTAACAAACAAAATAAACCACAGGCACGGAAACATGGAACAGACTGAAAGTGACCAGAGGGAAGGGGGAAAGAAGACAATGGTGGAAAGAAGGGGAAGGGACTAGACAAAGAACATGTATGGACATGGACAACAGAGTGGGAATTGACTGTGGGAGTGGGCGGTGGGGGTGGGATGGGTGGAGGGGGATAAAGGGGTAAAAACTGAGACAACTGTAATAGATTAAACATGATTTATAAATTTAAAAAATTAGAATAAAATGTAAAAAACAAAACAAAAAAATAAAATAAAAGCATTTAAAAAAGTAAGTGGAGACAAGCAATTTATGAGATGCAGAGTTCAAAACATTGGTTATAAAGATGCTCAGTGAACTTAGGGGAAGAGTAAATAACTTAGTGAGAACTTTAACAAAAAGATAGAAACATAAAAATAGAACTAGAAAACACACAAAAAAGACCTAGTCAGTTATGAAGAATGAACTCACTGAAGTGAAGAAAACATTACAGGGAATCAACAGTGGAGTAGATGAAGCTAAAGATCAGATCAGAGATTTGGAAGATAAGGAATCAGAAAACACCCAGTCAGAACAGCAAAAAGAAAAAAGAATAAAAAAAAATAAGGATACTTTGAGGAGTTTCTGGGCTAATTCCAAATGTAGTAATATTCACATCATAGTGGTTCCAGAAGGAAAATAGAGAGAGCAAGAAATTGAAAATTTATTTGAAAAAATTATGACCGAAAAATTCCTTAACATTCCTGGCAAAGGAAGTATACATACAAGTCCAGAAAATGCAGAGGCCAAAACAAGATGAACCCAAAGATGCCCACACCAATATACATCATAATTAAAATGCCACAGGTTAAAGACAAAGAAAGAGTCTTAAAAGCAGCAAGAGAAAAGCAATTAGTTACTTGCAAGGGAGCTCCCATAAGTCTGTCAGCTCAACAGACCAGAGAAATTGGTAAGAAATATTTCAAGAGATAAACAGCAAGGACCTATAACCAAGATTACTCTACCCAGCAAAGCTTTCATTAAGAACTAAGGGACAGATAAAGAGCTTTTCAGACAAGAAAAAACTGAAAGAATTCATCATCACAAACCAGTATTAAAAGAAATGTTAAATATCCTTTAAGGAGAAGAAGAATGGAAAAAAGATTAAAATGTGAATAATAAAATGGCCATAAAGACATACATATAAACAATTATTTTAAATGCACATGGATTAAGCACTGCAATGAAAAAATATGTGGAGGTTGAAAGGATAACAAAGCAAGGCCCTTATACATGCTGTCCACAAGAGACTCACTTCAGATTGAAAGACACACAAGACTGAAAGTAAAGAGATGAAAAAAATTTCATAAAATGGAAACAAACAAAAAGCTGGGGGAGCAATATTTCTGCCAGACAAAAATAGACTTTAAAACAATAGCTATGTTACAAGAGACAAAGAAGGACCCAACAATTTCACTTTTGGGCATTTTATCTGAAGAAACCC
Source organism: Pteronotus mesoamericanus (assembly GCF_021234165.1). NCBI lineage: Eukaryota > Metazoa > Chordata > Mammalia > Chiroptera > Mormoopidae > Pteronotus > Pteronotus mesoamericanus. The sequence continues at coordinate 9,347,704 of NW_026555076.1, read as the reverse complement.
AAAACACTAAATTGAAAAGCTATGTATATATCTTATGTCCTTTGCAGCATTATGCCCAATAGCCAAGATAATGGAAGCAACTTTAAAGTCTATCAACAGATGAATGGATAAAGAAGAAGGGGTGTATATATGCCATGGTATGTCCAGAAAGTATCCAGCCCTGTAATATGAAAAATAGAGACATTTATAGAAGAAGATACAAAGTACAAGAAACATTGTACATAGGACAATGATGCTTCAGTCCCCTTCAAAGTACGCATCTTGGGACCTCACACCATTCTCTCAATCGCTATCAACTACCCTGTTGAATTTTCCTGAATGTCATTGCCAATATGAAATCTCTTCCCTTTCAAAGGTGATTTTAATTTTGGGAAAAGCCAGAAGTCACAAGGTGCCAAATTTGGGCTGTAGCAGGACTGAGTCACCTGGGTGATTTGATGTTTTACCAAAAAACTGCACGAGACATGATGCATGAGCAGGTGCTTTGTTGTGATGAAGCTGCCAATCACCAGTTGCCCATAGCTGTGGCCTTCTGAATCATCCAAGTAGTTTCTGTGGAGTAATGTTCAAGTTTAATGCAAAATTTGATGCACATTCATTGCTCTAGTGGCTCAGTCATTTTGAATGCGATGGCCACAGAGTGCACATGCCCACTTAATGGCATCTACCATCCACTGACTAGGACAGTAAAGTTGTCATTGTTCATGCGTGCATATTCCCGTCCACTCTCCTTGGCTGCAGGTTACATCAATGCCATGTAAACTGTTCTCATTATATTACCAATAACTGGACTTTTTCCCGACAGATCTCATATATTCAAACTGTTATGACTCAATCATAAAAAAGAAGAAAATATTGCCATCCGCAACAATGTGGATGGACCCAGAGAATATTATGCTAAGTGAAATGAGTCAGACAAATGCCATATGATTTCATTTACATGTGGCATCTAAAAAGCAAAATAAATAAACAAGCAGAACAGAAACAGGCTCATAGATACAGAGTACATTTTTATAGTTGCCAGATGGGAAGGGATTGGGTAATTTAATAGAGAAATACAAATTGGTAGTTACAGAGTAGTCATGGGGATGTGGAGTATAACATAGGAAGTATAGTGAGTAATAATGTAATAAATGTATAGGATGTCAGATGTGTACTAGATTTATCAATATGGTCACTAAGTTATATGTCTAATTACTGAGTTGTACATCTGAAATTAATATAACATTGTATGTCAACTATAATTGAAAAAAATTATTTAAGGTCAAAACCAAATTAATTAATTTATCCCAGTTAAAGAGTGAAAAGTTGAAAGGAAGTAAATGAAGAGACACAGGCATTTAAGTCCTACCGTACATTACCCAGGCAAAGTAGCATCACAAGAAAGATGGAATCTTTAACAGGACAAGGAAAGAAATCACATTTCTTTGCATATTTGAGTGTGGTGAGTAAATGTGGATCTCAATACATCTTGTAAAAGGGGTAAATGAAGAATAGAGGCAAATGTCTAGAGCTCAATCTCAAGCCACAGTCTCTCCCTTCATCTACCATATTTTTCAATCATATTTATAAGATATCTTCAGGGTAATTGTGGGATCAAGCATCATATAAAAGAAGTCAAGGGCAATAATGAATAGATCCACATATATCTTAATATTTTATAAGCATCATTTCCTAATGGAGAATTAGTCCAATTCATTTGATTGTGAATGATGAAGAAACAAACAGCAATAAAAAGCGATCTAACAAATCAAGCATCTAACACACAAATTAATAAAGAAGAAAGAGGGAATATTTTAATCTACTTCTGATTTTTAAATTAATTTTACATAAACATTAAAATAATGATAATAATATCACTTGATCATCAATTATTTTCTCAAGAAACTCAAAAGTCTCGAGGTAGGCATTTTTACAAAAGTATTTCTTAAGTAGGATTTTATATATTTAAAAATTATAATTAATATCTGTTTTAGACAAACTATCAAGCATTTTAGAATCTGTTCTATAATTTAGAGAATCTTAATAATTAAGGAAATATAGGAGGCCATGATTTAAACATATATAAGCAATACTGAAACAAGATTTTAAAACTTTCAGGTACAAGTTTAAGAAATCTAATATTGTTATATAACTTAATTATGACATAGCTAGTTATCTATAGGTATTAACATAACCAGAATTACCCAAGAATATTTATTTAGTGTTTTAATACACAAAAAATTGTGCCAGCTACTATGGAGAGTTAATTTGGAAAAAAAATTTCTACAAATACAGCCAAGTTTACCCTTTTCCCCGAACCTTAGATAATTATTTTTTCCTCTTTCCAATTATGAAAGATAATGTGAGGACTTTGGTTTTCTCTCTTTTTTTATTAAAATATTTTATTTATTTATTTTTAGAGAGAGGGGAAGGGAAGGAGAACCAGAGGGAGAGAAACATCAATGTGTGGTTGCCTCTCACACACCCCCTACTGGGGACCTGGCCTGCAACCCAGGCATGTACCCTGCCTGGGAATCGAACTGGCAAAACTTTTGTTTGCAAGCTGATACTCAATCCACTGAGCCACACGAGCCAGGGCAGTTTTCTCTTTTGTGTTATCTTAATTAAGGTTTTCTTATTCTTTTAAATAACTTTAAAGTTATAGAAAATTTGGAAGTAATTATAAGAACTTTTTATTTGCACAATACATAACATGTAGTCACCATATATGTAATTACCCCCATCTGCTATAGTGCATATTTCCTACAAACTGGAACATTATTTTAGTACAGTAAAACCACCCAAACCAGAAATCTAACATAAATACATTACTACCTCCCAATCGAAAGACCCCATTCAAGTTCCATCAGTTACCCCAACCACATTCATGACAGCAAAAGGACCCAGATCACATGTTGCATTTAGTTCTTTAGATTCCTTCAGTCTAGAAGAGTTCTTCATTCTTTCTTTGACTTTCGTGACCTTGATGCTTTTGAGGACTATAGGCGATCTATTTTGAAGGCTCTTTCTCCATATGAGTTTTTGCATTTTGGGCAGAAATGTCAAGGGGATCATGCTGCCATTTGCTTGTTATGTTCTATCAAGTAGACACAATTTTGATTTGCTCCACTGCTGGTCATATTAGTTTTGATCATTTGCTTAAGAAAGTGTCTGCCAGGTCTCTCCATGGTAATATTTTTGTGGGAGATATGTTGAGACTATGTAAATTTTGTTCTTCATCAATATTTAACTTGTTATGTTTAGTATGTTTTTTGGCTAAATCAATCATTTTTATAATGGTTGCCAAGAAGTGATTTTTCTAATTCTATCATTTGTTTTACTTTCATTGATGAACATTTCACCATAAGGAAAAATTATCTCTTTTCTCTGTTTCCTAATTCATTTGGTTATTTATAACAGAATTGCTTTGTAGCCTATTTTATATAATGGATCATAATCTGGTATTATCATTATTTATTTTGAAGCTAAAATTATCCTAGATTTGACCAATGGGAACCCTTCCACACTGGCTTTTGTGTCTTTGTTGACATGTTCCTGTTTTTCTTTTAGTATTGCCATACTTTCTGGTAATACAGATGTTCCAAGTGTACCTTGTATTTTATTTGAGTTATATTTGCCATCACTCATTTGTTAAAGCTCTGGTTACTTTAGTAAATAATAATCTTTAGAATCTAAGACCTGAATGCTAGCTATGATTTTTACTATTGGGATATTTCTTCTTCCAAGCTCTTTTAGCGAACAGATCTAAAGAATACATCTATAACTATAATTGTATATATATGTATACATCTTTACATCTATATGTCCTTATTACTATATTGAAAATTATGAATTCATAATCTACCTTCAATTTTAATCCAAATTCACAAGGCTCACTTAAGCTTTCTCCCTTTTAATATCTGTAACTTCCTTCTATTGTAAGCAATACAGCTCCTCTTATCCCCAATACATTTACTTACTCACCATTGAACAACCAGTCACCTGACTCCTTGACAGATGGCTGTTCCTGCCTACTGCTCCCCTCCCCTGAACCTCCACATGAATGCGCTCTGCAGGGCTCCAACCCTGAGTCAGGCTGCCGCCATTGCTGCCACGGCGACCTCCCTGCATGGGTGCCCTTGTCCAGCGAGGGCTCTCTTTAGACTGCCACATAGGGACGCTTAAATGAATTAAGTCCCACTTACTGAATTCTGGAAGGAATTGTGAAAGAAGGAAAGAAAAATGCAACCAAAGAAGGAAGGAAGGAAGGGAGGAAGGGAAGAGCACAGGCTTAACTGATTTTAAAATCAAGATCATGTTAACATTTAGAAAAACTTAAGGAAAAAAAATTTTTTAGAATATAAGTTTTTTAATTCTTATAAGTAACTTATCTGTTACAAAGATAGTTTACCCACCTAAATCACAAAACCATCAACTGAAGATACCCAATTATGTTTTATTAATAAAACAAGTAAAAACTGATTTATCAGTCTTCACGTAGAACTGCTTATGAAACTGAAAAACAAGGCCTATTTTTTAAAGCAAAATGCACCAAATGTAAGGACTTTGGGTCTACTGTCTAATTAACTATGATTGTCATATTTCTTCCCATATTCATAATGCAAAGCCTGAAAATCGAGGCTTTGACATTCATATAGATCATCTGTAATAATCCTGTTTATTTAAAAAATATCCATTTGCAAACATTTACTGTGGGTGGCAGTCTACATTATCTCCTATTTTTTGCTACATTTCAGCACTTCTGTTAGCCCTATTCTAAGCACTGGTATATAATTTCATAGTTCTGTCTTTCTAAATACATAGTTATTTTTCTTGATTTTATTTAGTTATATACATTCCTGATCATCTGAATATTTATTTCCTTAAGGAAAAATTTATGTTTCATTTTTGGTATCTTCTCTTTACTAGAAAGTAATAATTCTTTATCAAATTTTACTCTAATGTGCAGTAGAAAAGTGAGGCAATTGCCTAAAGGGTACAAGGGGTTTTTTTGTCTTTAAAGTAGGTTTATTCAACATGTCTGTATGCTAAAGGGGCAATCCAGTACAAAGGAGAATAATGTTGATGCAGGAGAGAAAGGCCCTCAATTGCTAGAGAGACATCCTTTGACTAATGAAGACCAGCTCAAGGGGAATTGCCTCAGATAAAAACAGTTGATCCATCCATCCACAGAAGATGGAAGAGGGCACAATTGTGAATTCAGCTAGAGACTGGTTACTAGATGACTAGGGAATTTACTTCAGATTCACTTCTGTTTCTTCAGTAAAATAAATAATAAGGCCGACAGCCAAGTGAGAATGAGGAAGAGGTAATTAAAGAGAACAGAAGGACTGAAGTAATTGTCTAGGACATTGTAAGAATTTAATATAGACATAGGATTATTAAATAGTATTGAGAGACCACTTGAGATTAGAGTCTTGAATTTAAAGAGAGAAGAGAATTGAGAGTATATACAAGGAATACTATGTAGAAGGGCTGCGCAATCTTAACCCAGTAGTGAAGGAAATGAGGACTTGATGTGGGTGAGCAGGCTCAATAGATTGAAGGTCCTAGTGGGGTCCAAGAATTGTTGGGGTCAGGTTTCAAGACAGAGTTAGCTGGAAAGATAGGCAGTGACTGCAAAATGTTTTCTTCTTTCTCTTTAAGCAATCACATATCTAGAAAATGGAATTCTAGGTTCTATATTATTTTCATATAATTTTGAAGATACTGTTCTATTTTCTCCCTTTTGCATCCTGTGCTTTTAATGGGGAAGCTGAATTTTTATTTGTTTGATTTGATAGTTTATCCTAGTTATTGATATTCTTAATTTTTACTGAAATATTTTAGAGGATGACTTTTAAAAACACTTTATCCTACTTTAAACTCTGTAGGCCCTTTAATCCGCAGATTTATGTTTTCAAAAATTTTTGACTATTCTTTTTTATTATATTGTCTCTGTTATTTTCTTTTTATATAAAACTCCTGTGGAATAGCTTTTTCACCTTATTCTGTGCCTTCATAGCCATTTTAAGAAATGCTCTTGCTATTTTTATTTTTTTCTTTTGTAGTTCTTTTTAATTCTTTTTTTAAATTAATTTATTTTTTCAAATACATTTGTCTCTACCTACCCCCCACCACTTTCCCTTGCTCTCTCCCTCCCTCCCTCAACTCTTCCCCTTTGGCTTTGTCCATGAGTCCTTGCTATATGTTCCTTGACTTTCCCCTTCCCTTACTTTTCTCCTGCCCCCCCTTCCCTCTTGTCTCTGTTGGTTTCTTTTCCTTTCAGTGCTGCTGGTCTTATTTTCCTTGTATCTTTGTATTGTTGGTTAGGTTCCACTTATAGGTGAGATCATATGGCATTTGTCTTTCGTCCCCTGGCTTATTTCGCTTAACATAATGTTCTTGAGTTCTATCCATGCTGTCGCGAAGTTTAGTTCTTTTTTTCTTTCTGCTGTGTAGTATTCCATTGTGTAAATGTACCATTACTTTTTGATCCAATCATCTACTGATGGGCATTTAGGTTGCTTCCAACATTTGACTATTGTAAATTGTGCTGCTATGAACATTGGGGTGCATAGGTTCTTTCGTATTGGCGTTTTGGGATTCTTAGGGTATAGTCCCAGCAGGGGAATCACTGGATCAAAAGGCAGTTCCATTTTCAGCTTTTTGAGGAAATTCCACACTGCTTTCCACAGTGGCTGCACCAGTCTGCATTCCCACCAACAGTGTACTAGAGTTCCCTTTTCTCTACAGCCTCGCCAGCACCTGTTGTTTGTGGATCTGTTTATGATGGCCATTCTGACCGGTGTGAGGTGGTACTTCATTGTGATTTTGATCTGTATTTCTCTGATGGCTAGTGATGCAGAGCATCCTTTCAAATGTCTCAGGGCCCTCTGTATTTCCTCCTTGGAAAAGCATCTGCCCAGGTCCTTTGCCCATTTTTTGATTGGATTGTTTGTCTTCTTGCAGTGGAGTCGAGTGAGTTCTTTGTATATCTTGGAGATCAAACCTCTATCTGATGTGTCATTAGCGAATATATTTTCCCATAGGGTTGGCTCCCTTTTCATTTTGCTGGTTTTCTTTCGCCATGCAGAAGCTTCTTATTTTGATGAGGTCCCACTTGTTTATTCTTTCCTTTGTGTCCCTTGCTTTAGGAGACATATCAGTGAAAAAATTGCTGCGTGGGATATCTAAGAGTTTCCTGCCAATGTTCTCCTCTAGGACTTTTATGGTGGTGCAACATATTTAAGTCTTTTATCCATTTTGAGTTTATTTTTGTGTATGGTGTCAGCTGATGATCCAATTTCAATTTTTTGCATGTAGCCATCCAGCTCTCCCAACACCATTTGTTGAAGAGGCTATTATTGCTCCATTTTATGCTTCTGTCCCCTTTGTCAAATATTAGTTGCCCATATAGACCTGGACTTATTTCTGGGCTTTCTATTCTGTTCCACTGGTCTATGGATCTGTTCTTGTGCCAGTACCAGATCGTTTTGAGTATAGTGGCTTTGTAGTAGAGTTTGATGTCCGGTATTGTGATCCCTCCTACTTTGTGTTTCTTTCTCAAAATTGCTGTGGCTATTCGGGGTCATTTATGGTTCCATATAAATTTTTGAAATGTCTCTTCTATTTCTGTGAAATATGTCATTGGTATCTTAATAGGGATTGCATTGAATCTATAAATTGCTTTAGGTAGTATGGACATTTTGCTGATATTAATTCTTCCAATCCATGAGCACAGTATATGCTTCCATTTATTTGTGTCTTCCTTAATTTCTTTTTTCAATGTTGTATAGTTTTCTGTGTACAGGTCTTTTACCTCCTTGGTTAAATTTATTCGTAGGTACTTTATTTTTCTTCTTGCTATAGTGAATGGTATTTTTTTCTGATTTCTTCCTCTTCTATTTCATTGCTGATGTACAAAAATGCCATTGATTTCTGAATATTGATTTTGTATCCTGCTGTTTTGCCAAATTCACTTATGAGGTTGAGGAGTTTTTTTGGTAGAGTCTACAGGGTTCTCTATGTACACTATCATGTCATCTGCAAACAATGATAGCTTTCCTTCCTCCTTTCCTATTTGGATGCCTTTATCTCTTTCTCTTGTCTGACCGCTGTGGCTAGGACTTCCAATACGATGTTGAAAAGAAGCGGTGAGAGTGGGCATCCTTGTCGTGTTCCCGATCTTAGTGGGAAAGCTTTCAGTTTTTGCCCATTGAGTATGATGTTGGCTGTAGGTTTTTCATATATGGCCTTTATTACGTTGAGGAATGCCCTATTTATTCCATTTTGCTGAGTGTTTTGATCATAAACGGGTGCTGTACCTTATCGAATGCTTTTTCTGCATCTATTGAGATGATCATGTGGTTTTTGTCTTTTATTTATGTGACGTATTATGTTTATTGACTTGCGTATATTGAACTATCCCTGCATCCCTGGGATGCTCTTTCTATTTTTAAGTAAGCAATTTTTGCACCCAGAATTTTAACTGCCATTGTTAAATGTATCTATTTTTTCTAGGTATTTATCAATAGCGATACCTGGAAGTGTTCTTTAACTAGAGACTTTTAAAAGATGACAAAAATACTAAATGAATCTACTTAAACATATTGTAATTATAAAACTATATTTTAAAATATACAATGAATTATAAATAATTTATTAAAAGTTACCGTGAGACAATATACAAATAGGCAGTGGCCGGGCCACGTAAAAAAATGTAACTGACCCATTGCCTTCAGCAACCAGCCCAGAAAGGCAATTCACTATCTGTAGCAATTGGTTCAAGAGACCCAACAAAAAGGAATTAGCTCAAAGTGACTATGACTTGATTAATAACTTGATTGATAACTGATATTTCTTTATTAGTTTCCCCTGATTCCAACTTAGGATCACACAGAGAAACCTAAACACGCACCCCATCAAATCAAATAGTATGCTGCACTTCTAGTTAGCTCTTCCCCAGCTAACCCATGCCTACAGTCTCCAATTGAGGTGTACCTGATGCCTTTCTCTTTTTTCACTATAAAGCTCCCCCCCTGCTCTGCTGACGACCTTGCTATAGCAAACTCTGAATAAATAGCCTCTACTTATTTTCATTTGGTTGGTGTTTGTTTATTATAATATATATGGAAAATTTATAAATATTATGTAGTTTAGTTCCAGCATTAAATTCTGGTGGTTTATAATTAAGGAATTGTATAAGCGTGGTTACCAGGTATAGTTGGTGATACTGCCTCAATTAGATTTTATGTTTATGGACAAGAGGAATGTTTATGGACAAAGTCCTTATGAATGAGTAATTGATTATTTCATTACTTCAACAATATTTACAACTGCTGTATATACTAGAGAGGCCACAATCCATGTTGCTATAAATGCTAAGAACAACCTATACATGCTAAGAAAAGGAAAGAAGCAGAGGTTGAGGATAGGGAGGGATGGGGTCATTGGTTTAGACAACATGGTCAGAGAAGCCCCTTTGATGTGGTGACATTTGAGACAGAGATGAGAAGGAGCAAGATGTGAAAGGATCTGCAGTAAATTTTCAAAGGAGAGAGAACAGAAATTACAGACTCAGGATAACATAGCTGGAACTTAGAGGACATGAGTTTGGAAAGATCAGAGAAGTAGGAGGGTAAGATTGTATATAGTCTTATAAGCCAACATGAGACTGAATTTTATCTGTGTTGAAAGACACTGAGGGTTTTATACACGGTAGCAACATAATCTAGTATTTCAATAAGATCACTCTGACAACTGTTGACAGGACAGACTGAACGGGGCCAATCACAGAAGCATTGACGTCAGTTAGGAGGTAGTACAGTATTTCAGCTGACTGACCATTGATTAGGATGGTATTGGTGATATAATGGAAATACGTGGTCAGACTTGAATATACATTTTGAAGGTAGAAACTCTAGAATTCCCTAATGGAGTGAATGTGAAGAGGAATCTAGGGTTACTGTAGGGTTTTTGTCATGACCCACTGGGTAAAAAATAGTGTCACTTACTGAGATGGAGAAAAGCAGAAAGGTGAGGATTAGGGAGAATTTATTGTTAGGTTTAGGATGTATGAAGTATAAGATGCCTATGTTAAATACAGGTGAGTTTGTTGGGTAGAGATTTAGATATGCAAGTGTACTTCTCAGAGAAGAGATCAGGACTGGAAGTGTAAATTTGGGAATCATGAATATATAGATGGTATATTTGAAGCAGTGAAGTGAATGAAAGTCAGAATAATTGTGATAGAGAAGATATATGAAGGTTGAGCCCAAAAATTTGCAAGCGTTAGTGGTTGGAAAAAGGTAGAGAATTCAGCCAAAAATTTCTGAATTGTTGCCCTATAATAAGAAGAGCACAGTGTATACTAGTCTGAACATATCTCCTTTGTTAATTAGCAATAAATTAAAGCCAAAATGTAGCTACAAATTACTTTCTTAGGGTATTTGCTCAATAACCTTTGAAATCTTCTGATTAAATCTGTTTAATCAAAAATTAAAGGTACTGTGAATAAAAATTTATGTAATAAAAATATCTGCTCAATCCTTCAAAATTTTAGTGTCCAAAAATGTGTTTTTCAGTGGTTAACAACTGAATAAGTATTAATTTCATGCTGTAATGTCTCATCGGAAAAATAATAATCACAGTCATCTTATGTACTAAGAAAGAACATTCTAAAAAATTATTATTGTAGGGGTTATTTCCCATTCATTTTATTTAGCAAAATAAAGGAATATGAATGAGGAAAAAAGGCATTTCTTGAAATGAGGAACACATATTCAAGTTCTTTCATCAATATTTTCATTTCTGACTTACTGTGAGGCTTTAGTCAAACTGTATAAACCTTGTATACAGTGAGTATAATGTTCTTTTCTTATGTGCAGGAAGCTGTAAGACCTGATGGGATGTGTGCTATCCTCAGCGCTCTCTGGAAGACGGCCAGGGTTAATGATAATGGAGATTATAGGTGTGTTAGAAAATGCCTCATTAACAAGCTGTTGTTTTTAGAATGGCCCTATGATTGGCTAAAGAAAGATGGCACGTAACTACCTTCATACCGGCAAGAACCCTTGTGAAACTGAAACCATGGTCCATGCCTGACACATGTAAAGGGTTAAGTTCTGGGAGAAGGAGGTTAACTCTGTATTGTCTTTCTTATGTTTTGGATTTCAGAGGAAAGAATCCAAAATTTCATTCTAGGACTGTTTTCGACAGCTGCCAGCCAAAGAAGTAGATGCTATGTAATGACAGAACCACTTCTGGACTATTAAATACAGGTATGGAAAACAATGGTTAAAGGGATTCGTGCATATTTTGAAATCTTTTTGTTTTCTCCTTTATGCCATGTGATAATTTCCTATGGTGTGAGTTATTTTATTTTATTTTTTTTTTGGCTTACTTCTTTAAAAAAATTGGAATTGTATTTTATTGTTTATGCTATGGCAGTTGTCCCCACGTTTCCCGCCTTTGCCCGCTTTGCCCAGCCCCCTCCTTCATCAGGCACTCCCTATACCATTGTTTGTGTCCATGGGTCACGCATACATGTTTTTTGGCTAAACCCTTCACCTTCTCTCATACAGTTTTTAGTTTACTTCATATGCTTACCTTTTAAATCTGTCCCATTCAAATATCATTCTCTCTACTGAACCTTAAGTGAATGATTAAGCATTTCAATTTATTGCTTAGAAATGTACTTCTAGTCAATGAAAAAGGTCTTGGGAGGTTTGTAAAGGCATTTGTTTAGTTGGAAAAGCTTAATTTAGTTCTTCTCAAAGAATGTATCATGGTTTCCTATGAAGCCCTGAGATGCCATGGGCTTTTGCCATCAAAATTAAGGTCTCATTTGCTGTTTCACAATGTTGGTATTTGCACTCGGTGGAGCAAAAGCAATGTGACTGGAAATGCAGGCACCGCACTGTGAATCAAGGCGGTGGCACCAAGCTGTGCCAGGAGTCGTTACATCAATACTTTTTGCTTTCATATACTCCAGGGAAAAATTCCTGTTTCACTTAAGAATATTCTTGATGAAGTGGTAAAAAATATTAACTTTATTAAATCTTTATTGTTATGTATAGCTCTTAAATATGCTAACCAACAAAATGAAAAGCTTGCATAAACACTGCTGCATGCTGAAGTACAATGGTTGTCTTAAGGAAAGTTCTTGGACATTTGAGTTGAAAGCTGAAATAGTTACTCTTTAATATATATCAGCATTTTTACTTGAAAGAGCGACTGACTGTCAAACTAATCATGATGATGATTTAGATTGGTTCTCTGGCAGACAGTTTATTAAAAATCAATGAAATCAGCCCATTACTTTAAGAGAAACAACTAATAATTTGTCATTTGTGATAAAACTCAAACTCACACATGAGAATTAGAATTTTGAAAAACATGTATAATCCCCTATAAATTTGACAACTTCCCAATACTTAGAGATATTTTATAATGAGATTGGTGTTGATAATATGGAATATGATTTTTTGATGTTGTATAACAAAATGTGTCAACATTTTGGACATCTACATAACTATGTGAACGGAGTAAACCAACACTTTGTACATAATCAATGTATAGTGTAATAAAATTATACAAAAATAAAAGATTCATTCAAAATGTGACAAAAACTGATGGATTTTAACATAAAAAGCACAAAAATTTCATTAATATGGCTTCAGATTCTATATTACAGTAACTGACCTCTAAGAAAATACCACTTTTAAAGTGTTGGTGTAGAGTCAAAGAATATCCCCAATTATTTGAAAAGGCTATCAAAATATTTCTTGTTCTTTCCAACTATATCTTTGTGTGAGACACAATTTTCCTAAAATACTTCCATCTAAACAATACATGGAAATACAATGAGTTCAAGAGCAGATAGATATAAAATGCGATTCGTAATTTCTTGAATAATCCTAAAAATAAAAGTTATTTTAAATGGTTTATTATTTTTATTTTAAATAAATACTTTAAATTTTCACTTTTAATTTCTAATAAAGTAAACATTAATAGATAGCTCACATAAACCATAGTCGTTTATGGAGTATAGGAAGTGTATGAAGTGGTCCTGAAACCAAAACTTCCGAGTACCTCTGATTTAATACTTTACAAGGGAGAAGTCAGCCATAACAAATAAGACTAAATAATTATAGGATGTTAAGTTATTAGCCTTGGAGCTGTATTTTAAAAATATAGAAGCCCACAAGAATATAATGTTTTCTTTTCCATTTAGTGAGTCAGCCCATCACATAATTGACATAGTAATTATACATCTAATGACTGTGTATACTTTAAAAAGTATAATGCTAGTGCTTTAGGTGGATTTTTTTTGTCATAATGCTTATCCCTTGACCCAGTCATTTAATTCAATCACTTCCACAATGACACTGAAGAGCTCTCTCTCTCTCTACATATATAAATGATCAGCACTTTATTTGACCCAGCTTCAAATAGTCTTAGGTTTGTCATAATCATGTGATTAAAATCCTAGAAGTATAATTATTTTAGAATAGAAAAAACATCCGAGATGATGTAGTCCAAGCTTTCCTTTGGCAGAGATGGAAATGGAAGCCCAAAGAGGAGCGTATAACATACAAAATTAGTGTGTGCCTCATTCAAGAACTAAAATCTGGTTTCTTAATCAAATACTCTTTTTAGTATACTGCTATTTATTCTTTACTGATGTCCTCTTTCTGATAATGTGAAATCTTTTTTTTTTTGAGTGCAAAATATTGAATTACGGTGTTACAGCACTTCCACAGACCTAAGCCCACGTGCTTTGAGGCTTACAACCACTCCTTCTAGTAGACTAGAAGGGCCCAATTTTATTGTCAGTGTTCTGAGGTATTAGATTAGATGTGAAAAAACTGAATGCTGTAAGTTAAATTTGGAACTTTAGCTTAATTTTACAAGCAGTATTCTCCTAGTTGCTGATACCATATCTGTCTTATAAACTTGTTTTTTTATTGTGATGATTTGGGAACATTACTAAACTGGAGCCTCTGAGAGATTATAGATAAAAAGCATTCAGAGAGCTACAATCTGAGAACATTCTGAAGTTTACACCAAAAGGAACATTAGAGCTTTGTAATCTTCAGGATTTCCTATGTTCCTTCTCTTACTTTCTTTTATTTTTTATTGTTTTCTTCTTTGTCTTCTCTACTCCTCTCCTTTACCATCCTCAAATCTAAAATAAATTTTCTCATTTTGAAATATCATATTTTATATGATATTATAAACTATCATATTAGTTTATTTACTAATTATATGTTGCCAGTTTTCAATATAAAAATTATCTTAGGCTTATATAAGTATGTCTCTTTATTTTGCATATCTTTGCGGTATTTTTTCTTCTTTTTAAAATGTGTATAGCTTTCTCTACATGGGTCTTAATGCTGTCACTAGTTACATTGCACATTTTTTGTTTTTGTAAAAGAAATTATTTTATTATTTTCACTTGGCTAATACTAATAAAGTTATTAAGTTTGGTACATTCACTTTTGTGAGTGAATCAAGCCATCTTGAAATATTTTATTAGTTTAGCAGTTTTCTCTTTAATTAGCTCAGATTTTCTTTGTAAAAATAATATTTTTACCTACCAGCCTTTCAATAATTAAATGTCCTCTTACAATTTCCTGCCACATCATATTATCATAAGCATACAGAAAACTGTTAAATACTATGTAAATCCCTTATTTCAACAATGAGAAAAACCATGACTCAAAGGAAATAGCCTTTGTTAACACAAGCTAGTTTAAAAAGTATATGTATTAATCTGTAACCAATCTCTATAATCTCTACTGAAATAAGTTTAGGATCATTTTTTCAGTTGATGTAAAATAACGGAATGATAATTCAGGTAGAAAAATGAATAAGTCATCCTCTTCTAAATATTTACTTAAGTGAATTTGATAAAATTTTAGTTGTTTATAATAAATTTCTGAAAATTATACAATAATAATTAAATCTCTGTTTACAGCTGGTCTCTATCTTGTACCAAAAAGTAGATAAGAGAGAATTACTTTTAATGTTTGAGATGTGTTATTAAGCTAATTAGGCATGAAATAGTACACTCACTGGAAATACAAGAAAAAAACACATGGTTTAAAAGGGGATGGAGATTGATAAACCTCAGTGCCATAAAAATTTGGAATGGAATAAGAAATTGGCCAGAATTTAATGAGAATAATAAGTACATATTTAGATGGGGCATATGGTTGGGGGAGAAGAGAGATGGAGCTCAGGTCAGGGCCAGACTTGGAAAGAGAAACTCCAAAGAGTAAACATGGGGAGTCTTTGGGTTTCCCCACATCTATTGAACACCCACCCCTCAGGCTGGATATTGGCTTTGAGGTACTATTTCCCCTATTGTCTATACCTACTAGTGTAGAGGCCAAAATCAGCTCCTTAGTTTCTGTGCCCCTCCTCAATGTCAGAAGTCTAGTTTGGTTCCAATTTTTAAATTGTAGGTAATTCACAGGATCCCAGGGGAACTACTGAATTTACTCTGGAACAGTACCTTGGTAGTTTAAATTTGGATGGCTAAGGATCAAATTAGAGAGAGATTTTTCAAAATCAGTGCCATTACCTGTAGATATTAAAGATGACTCTTTTATTACACATATATGTGTATCTCTGTGTGTAATCCCCAGTATTGACCAGGAAAAATATAATGCCCACAAGGATAATTTTAGAGTGTGATATAAGAGGTTGGGTCGGAGAGGGGCATTAGTGGGAGTAGTCCATCCCCAACACGGAGAAATATTTTATCAGTGATACTTAGAATTGCTGGTGTATGGTGACAATAATAATCACACCATCTTCAATCAGACTTCCTTTTGTTTTTAAGTTGTTTACAGCCAATGTACCCCCCTTATTTGTTGCATGCAAAAGAGACTGCTTATACAACCCCTGATTCCAGCCTTGGTATGCCATTCCTTTAGAGCAGCAGTGGAATTTCCAAGTTATTATAAATCAGAGCCTCTATTATCATTATCAATAAAGATAATAAACCACTTATGAATAAAATATAAGCCACAACAAAACCTAAGTCAGTCACAATTAAAAGAAGAAAAGTGTTAGAGGAAATGGCTATTCTGATTTTTTGTGAAATAATTTATTAGAAGAATTCCTTTTTCTTAGCAGCTAAGGAAAACAAAGTGTTCTTAAAGAGTTCTGGAAAGCTAATAATACAATTTTTATGCTTAGAAAAAAATTTTTTTTACTTCTAAGGCAAAAATGATTAGAGTGAAAAATTACAGTTCCAACTTCTAGAAGTTATGTATAGGGTAAAAATGAATTATAGTTTTAAATGGAATGAAACAAATCAGTCAGTGAATTTTAATTAGTCACTTATACCAGACACTAAAAGACATTTCAGAAGCAAACTTTCCTGTTTTTGGTCTTTATAATTTAAATGTAGTTGAAGAGATGAAACTAGAATACATAAGACAATAGCAATGAAAAAAATGCATATCATTAAAGGATAAATTATGTGCTATAGGTTATAAGTGTTAGAGAGGTCTAACAGAGGAGAAGGTATAGTTCTGGAATGATTTACCACTACTGCTGAACAATTGATGAGGATGAGGATGAGAATGATGAGGATGATAAAGTGTTTATTGAGTGATTACTCTTGTTAGATACTTTTCCTGGACATCTACATTAATTTTTCCATTTGCTACTCACAACTACTCCAAAAGATAAATACCATTTTTATCTTTTTTAAAACAGATGAAGAAATTGAGGCACAGAAAAATTAAATAACTTCCTTAAAGTCACAAAGTTGGTGGAAGAACAGAAGATTTGAATGAAAGTAGTTGGTCCCTAAGAGCTGCACTTTAAATTGCTATCGTAAACTGTCAGGGATCTCATTAAGGAAGTGGTAATTGCATTGGGCTTTTACCAAATATCATATTTGATTCAGAGAAAATAATAGGGAGAACAACCCAGTGGGAAGGAGGCTGTGATTATAGAAGAGAAACTACAAAGTCAGAATGAATATTACATGTTTAGGGATGAGAAAGCTTGACTGAAGTTCATGATGTGCTATATCATGGGAAATGAAATTGGAATAAATTTTATTCTCAGAGGGTTTTAAGTTCTATTGAACACATTAATAAAGTAGAAAATAGGAAGACATTAAAAGATTTTTTTAATAATTGTATGATGAAAGCCATGTTTTTGAACTATTAGTCTTTAATGAGCATGAAAATGAATTTGAAATAAAAAAGAAGGAGAGTCATGGTGTTCAGAGGAAAAGCTGTTATAATATAAGCTAGGCTAGGAAGAGAAAGGAATATATGGACCAAAGAGACAATGCGAAGAAACAATTATCAGAGAATAAAACTGAAGACTGAGTCAAGAATGCCTTTCAAACTTTGAACATAGGTATTTAGGACATTGGGTAGTGCCACTGATAAAGACAACAAAATTCAGAGGCAAAAGAATTTTTGGTTTTGAGATACCTGATTAGACTGCAAAATTCTCTGAGAGCAGGGTGATGTCATATTTACTATTTTAGACTAAATGATGTGATAGGCATGGTTCCTGGCAAATAGCAGGTGGTCAAGAAAATCTTTTAAAATATGATTGAATGTAGTCATGGTAGGATAATGAAATAAAAATTTAGTAGGCATCTGTAGGTCTACAACTTCAGTGAAGGAGTAAAGTGAGGATTTAGGAGTTGTCTGAATAGAAGAGAGTTCTATAAAGTCAATAGAAAGGATTAATTCATGAAAGATAAATTTGTTTTAAAAAATAAATCTGGAGGACCTAGTATAGAAACCAACTACCTGAGTCAATTGAAAAATTATGAAGAAAGAAATAAGTGCTTATTTAGTGTTTGTGTCACAAATTAGCCTCTTTGGATTAAATCCTGCCTGGGGAGCTTTTGTGGTGTCTTGATCAGTTTTGACACATTTTTTTTGCTCAATCAGAGCCAATGAGATACAGCTGATACATAAGAATGTAAAGTAGATTAGTCTGTCTCAGGTACAATATCACTGGACAAAGAAGAGAATATCTAAGTCTACTTGATTCCAAATGAGAATCACCTCATGATTTTTTGAAAGTGTACACTAAAGAAAGTTAGTAGATCATACTCATAGCCCATCCTTTCTCATTTAGGGATGGTATACACAAAAGTGATGACAGTGGTTAACTCTGAGTGGTATGGGGAGAAAGAAGAGACTAGCAGAGCGATTAAAGTTTAATTATAATTTAGAAAGAGCCTAGATGCACTGTGTGAATTTAAAGGTATGAGAAACAAAAGTTTGCCTTTCTCCCATGCACATCTGAAAGAGGTAAATACTTCCCAATAGGTCAAAATTCTGTTTATTTATTATTTATATTCAACCCTTTCTATTTTTGTGGGGAGAGTATAACTAAAACCAGATAATTTTATTCATAAATAATTCACCTAAACAAATAAACATAAATTGCAATACAACAAAATATGATGACAGCAAACCAACAAATGTCACTGCCACTGTCAACTGAGCCCCTCACCATTCCTCAGGGTGTCTGGGACGCCATTCGTAACATATGGCCTGACATTCAAGGCTGAATGAAGGTTCCAGTGTTAATCAAAGTATTTCTTTCTTAGTATTCTTTAAATTAAAAAATACATGTACAATAAATTCTAGTAGTTTTCTCCCATACCTTTGCCGATGACCTTGTGCTTCACCCCCCTCAGGAAGTGTAAACCCTTCTCTTTGAAGAATATATCAGATTTGAAGGTAAATTGGCAAAAATCAAAGCTTGCTCTTGGGAATAGTTCTTCAAAATTTCTGGCAGCAGGAAATATTTCCTAGATGTTATCTTAAATGTAATTAACAGGGATATGAATGGACCAATCATATCACCTTCTGGATCTACACAGTTTAGGGCAACCAATCTTAGTTTAGCAAACTGAGAAAACTGAGCTCTCTAAGTATAATCATGATGTTGATAACTTAATTCAACAAATTGAGAGTAGAGGCAAATATTTATCTAAGTCTTTCTTCATTCCCATATTGAATGTCTCAGATTATATCCTTCCATAGAAATGTTTTATAAATAATAATACAAAAATTAAGAGTAAAATTCAACTTTGAAAATATCCCACTCTTCCAAGTTTTATTTTCAACATTATCTTAATAGCCCAAATAGACTAAACTTAACCTCATAAATTTGTTTATTCATATGATTTAAAACTGCACTTTTCCTTGAAAATTACAGCATTTTACTGAATACTAGCAGCTTATGAGTGGGTGAAATAAGGCCATTTAATCACTTAATCTAAATTGCTAGTAAAAGGTGACCCACTAAGCTTGTAGTGAAGTTACTCAAGAAACAAATCACATGAAAATGTGAATAAAACACACTTGAAAAATATTGGAACACACTCTATTCACACTAAAAAAAACACTAACAGTTCTGGAAGCAAATGACACACAGTTTTATACCTATTTTATAAAATTCATCTGCAAATGTTCAGTTTAGGAGAAATTTCCTAATTCTATATTATTTATTAAAGAACAAAAAGATCAAAATATTTCTTAACCAGATTGCTACATCTCTACAAATTTCTTCTCCACTTGGACTAAAAGTTGTTAACAAATACATAAAATTTTATAATGATACCCTCTCTTTCTACTAAACATAAGATTTTGAGGGAAAAACAGAATCCAAATCAAACCAGTTTACCTTAGATATTAAGTTAAAATCTGAATTAAAATATACATTTTCTTTATCATAGTTATTGTTATTAAAACTCTTGAGACTAAAGTACTGCAATACCTAAAAGAAAGTTAAATAATCATGAGTTAAAAGAATATTGGGGTACAATGCATAATTTGAAGCTATAAATACAGTCTGACACTAGAAAACTAGATTTCTATTTCTAGAGCCTACTATGTATCCTTCAGCTTTTTTGTACCTAATATATAAAACAAAGCATTGAGTAAAAATTCCTCCCTACTTCTCCCCCATTTTTTATTACTAATCATTAAAATGGGGCTTGAAATAAGTTTTTATATTATAAAAACAAATAAATTAAATATTTCTTAAAAATATTCTATAGAGTCATAGTCATATATCTCACAAAGCTTTTACAGAGAATAAAGGCTTTTTAACTTGGCACAATATGAAATGCAAGGTCAGTAACACTTAAACATTCAAATATAGAATGAAATAGAACAGTCTGTGAATATTTGCTGACAGGGAAATTTGCTTGTTTGGCTTCTCTGAATCCTGGAATCTTCATTGCCGTCAGGCATGCTCCTGTAGCAAATTGTACATCAGCTATTACAACATATTTTACTATGATTAACTGCTTGATGTTGCCTTCTGTGATCAATTATAGGGTCTTTGCAGACAGAAATTAATCTTCTTTGATATAATGTGCTCAGCAACTAACAAACATTTGGCACATAGTATATATTTTATAAACATTATTTAATGACTACTCATGAATAAATAGAGTCCAATTTCTAGAAGAATTCTTAGTTTGAAAATTTCTAAAAATGAGAAAGCAATTTGATTACTTTGGAGGATAACATACTTTGCAATGAGAACCATACAGATATAACTACTCGATTATTTAAAAATCAAAAGTGCAGCCATATAAGATAAATGACAAAACCTTCATAGAAATTTGTATTGCCCCCTCAGTAAAGATATTGTGAAAACTTTTAACTATATGGCCAAAAAGAATATATGTGTTGTAATCTAAATTGAATTGTTCCTTCTTTAAGACTTTATTTATATTTAGAGAGAGGGGAAGGAAGGGAGAAAAAAAAGGGAAGGAAACATCAATGTGTGGTTGCCTCTCACATGCCCCCTACTGGGGACCTGACCCACAACCCAGGCGTGTGCACTGACTGGGAATTGAACTAACAACCCTTTGGTTTGCGGGCCAGCACTCAACCCACTAAGCCACACCTGCCAGGGCTAAATTGAATTGTTTCTTTTCTTGCTTTTTCTTTCCTTCCTATCTTTCCTTCTTCTGCTTGTCTTTCTTTTTCTGCTTCTACTTCTCTGTCTTCTTCTCTTTCTCGTCTCTCCTCTTCTTGCTTCTCCTTGATTTTTCTTCTAGAGTCTACATTATTAATTTTTATCCATATAAGGCAGTGCAGTTGCATGTATGGAAAGAAAGAAAAAATGAAAAAAAGAAAGGGAAGAAGGAAGAAAGGAAACAGTACAGGCATAGAAACATTATCAAAACTGTCCTGAAAATTTGCAAACAACTTTTTTTCACATAAACAGCCTTACCTATGTACTTTCTCCTGAGGCTTCCAGATAAACTATCAAGCAAATAAATAACTATCAGAGCATCAGATTAGTGGCAGGTTGTTTGATTATGAGAAGCAGATTCTCAGTGCTACTGGTAATAGTCAGTCCATTTCAGTGTAACTACTTGTGTATCTGCTGCATTCCCAACATTTAGCTAGATTATAGATAGATCACAAAATATAAAAAAGTGAATTCTACATATAAAAATGCATTTTAAAATTACTTGTAAAATAACTTAGGTAGAAAAGTATCTTTAAATATAATGTTTAATTATAAAGAATAAGAACTAAAATTTTGTAAAATTTTGTGGTTTTGAAAATTTCTCTTTAAAAAAAAATTTTATTGTTTTTCAGTTATGGTTGTCCCCATTTCCCCCGTTACTCTCCCCCTGCTTTGCCCATCCCCACCTGTCACATTCAACCCCTCCCTCCATTGTCTTTGTCCATGAGCCCTTTATGCATATTCCTTGATGACCCTTCCCCTTCTTCTGAAAATTTCTAGGATATGAAAAATTGATATCTTTTTCATCTTTGATGTTACTTAATTCTATTATTTACATAGTTGAAAACAGCAACCTTAAAAACCATGAGAGGACCATCC
Organism: Pteronotus mesoamericanus; assembly: GCF_021234165.1. Taxonomy (NCBI): domain Eukaryota; kingdom Metazoa; phylum Chordata; class Mammalia; order Chiroptera; family Mormoopidae; genus Pteronotus; species Pteronotus mesoamericanus. The sequence continues at coordinate 9,325,843 of NW_026555076.1, read as the reverse complement.
AAAGAATGCTATGTTAGTTAGTTCCTGAAGTCTCATTATACTGCTTAAAATAGAAAAATTCTTTTAGTTATCATGAGAGATATTTATCAGCAAGGACATCATTTTAGTATTTTATGTTTGAATGATGGTACAATATGTCTAAACTTTGAAGATAGTTATAATGAAAAAATTAAGTGATTTATATTGACAAAATAATTTCTCTTGTATCTGAAATATATACTTTGTTTAAAAATAAAGGTTTCTTAAAGAAACAATTAGAATCGGAAAAAAAGTTACCTTGAACATTGGCTCAAACAATTCCAAGGTCTACTCTTTGAAATTAAAAAACAAAAAAAGTATGTATATTATTTGTTGACCTCAGCTCCACAATTTAATGAGCACATGAAACTATTATTGAGAAGAGTTAATCTTACAGTGAGTGTCCCCAGTTTTTGTTACCTCAATATTCTGGATAAATAATTTTTTTTAACTCTTACAATATATTAGAGAAAGGTCACCTAAAATGGTCTTTTTTTTCTTGGCCAGTGATGCATTCACTCTAATATATGGGACTTATTGTCTCCCTCAAGAGTTACCTCTCTTCTGTGTTATGACCCTTTGGCAGAGCTCACTTGAGTGAAGGTGTGATCCTCATTAAATCCCCTACGTTCATTCTTCAATGAAAAAATACTACACTAATGGCCTTAATAAGTACAAAGCAAAATGTAAGGTAAACTCTCAGAACTTAGGCTATTAGTAAATATGAGGTTAAATTTTTTCTTTTCTGATTACTTTAAGTTCATACATTTTATTAATTATTATCAAGTCTGTAATTATAGGGAAATGTACACAATCCCTTTATAGACTCCAGTTATCTTTTTCTCTATCAATAGGTTTGAGAATGTCTTAACTTTCCCCTTAATGTCCTGGTGTAATGACTTCTTATTGTCGACTTTTCATCATTGACATTTTACATCATACACTCATTGTCTTTGACTCACAATAAATCAATCAACAATGCTGCAGTAGAAACCAGTATGGTGCCTGCCCACATGTGGCTGAGGGTGTTGAGCACCAATGGAATAAAATTCACGTGGAGTAACTTCACTACTATAGTACAAATTACTAATGCCTGTTAATGCTCAGAATTAGCTGTTAGTTTTTCAGCCTTATAAGAACATCAATTGAGAAATCTTCTTATACTACATTAATTAGAACATAATACATCAATGTCTTTATTTGTTACAAGTAAAGCAAAGAACTAGAGACAAATATGTTGCTGAAAATAGAACCATATAGAGAGAGGAGTTTGGAAAACATCATTTTTGTAGTATATTGAAAATGATTAGCTATATAGAGCTAATCCTGGAGTGGGGGAGGGAATGAGAGTAGAGAGAGAATAAAATATCTGATTTTTGGGGGGGGCCGGGGCGGCTTTATTATGGACCAGGAAATATTTTAAGTCCTTTAGGCTTGCAATCTCATTAAAAATAGGTACAAATATTATCCTCACTTTACAGAGGGAGAAACTGAAATGTGGAAAGTTAAGAACATTCTCAAGTTCACACAGTTAGTTAACAATAGAACTAGGAACTGAATCGTGGCATCCGGCTGGGAGCATGGTGAACTCCACCCCTGACTCCAACACAGAGAATAAAAATGAATTATTTCACATATTCACTAAAAGTAAAAGGAAGGGAGAAAACCAAAAACAAACAAGAAATAGAACTTTTAAAACCAAATAGAAGATAACTTGAAAGAATGGTGTAGCAGGAAAGGTTCTTGTGGGAGACATTTCAGTCCCTATTTTTGAATTTTTAAAAATGAGATAGCTTCTATTGTAATCTTTCACTAGATAAGCATTTCTTTATCTCTGAATTTCCACCCCCCCCCAGTCTTTTCTAGTTAAGAAAATGCTGATTTTCTTAAATAAAAAAAGAAACATGTACCTACTACATGCCTCATTCCAGAACCTCAGTGCTGGTTCTTGTTCTTACTTTGGACATGCTTCTTTTATAGCATAATTTTTTTCACTTAAGCCACAGAGTATATTTCCTATTGTATTATTACTTACTATTATAAAGAACTGAGAATATTTTCATGAATTTTAACAAATAATAACATGAGAATATTATTGAGAAATATTTTAATGTAACCATTAAAACCTTTACAAGCATATTTGCACAGTGCTAATTTCAAGTTAGCATAAGTACTACTATATAGAATATCAAAATAATAATTGGTCATAATTGTAAATTAAAATAGATTTTTAGCACCTTTTTTGTTAGATTTTTATAATGTTTTACTTTAGAATAAAAATTAAAGTTCCAAAAAACAAAGTTGCTTTTGTTAAATTTAATTATGATTTTTGATTTAGTTAAGTGATATGTAAAGTTTTGTGAACTATTCATTCAGAATTTTTTCCCTTCTCAAAATTATTTTGCTACATCTGTTTTTCCTATTGTTATAATTATTAATATTGACAATCTGCTTCAGTTTATTCATTTGCAAAATGATTTAGGGAATATATTATATATCAATGGCTTAGCAGAACATTATAATAACATTTTAATATTATATTAATATTGTATTTATAGTATTTTAAATAAAGATTTTCTGCATGAGCAACAAACTGTGTGTTTATAGCTTTTTTTCTTTAACACCTCCTGGCTCTGAGACTTTAAAATAGCTCTTAAAATTATCCTTCCTACAACTTTACTGATCTTCATTGAAAGTTCATGTGTTCAGACTAAGATTTCTGTGGATGAATATAATTACCTAAAGTGATTATGTGTAAATAATGGGGAATTTACATACACTAGAACTACAGTATCTCCCATGGTGGGAAAGAATAAAAGAGGGTTTTTTTTAAAACTTTCTTTTATTTGCCTTTTTGGGGATAAAAAGATCTTGAAATAAAATGTGTTCTCTTTAGAGCTAAAAATGAATAGTATTATATAAAATGAAACTGCCAGTACAGCCCTGCAATTGTATTTTATAGGGAAACTAAGTCCCAAGGAGCTAAGCTTTCTTATGTCACATGACTAAGGGGATAAAAACAAGCACCCTGGCCTGTAGCCTAGGTCTTTCCTGAACCACTGTGAACTCAGGGTTTCCTCAAAGGGAAGAGACATAAAATTTTAATGAGAAAGAAGTCCTATCAATGTACTTTAATGTTTTGCTGTTGTTGTTTTGAAAACAAATTGGGGCCACACCTCAGTGCTGATCATACCTCCCCAACTGGAAAAGTGCGGCGGTATGAGTCATCACTGGTTGCACATTTGTGCCCTCCACTGCTTGGAGCTTCTCTGTGGAACCAGCTGTCACAACATTGATCATGCTCTTATCAGGCTGCAGACCTCAATCACGAAACCTGTCAGACTTGTTTCCTTTCTTGCTGCCAATGACTTGTCATTATTTTTCAGCTTCCTAGCCTTGACTTGACTGATATAGATCAGATGGTGACTGGATAGAAGTTGCCCCAGTCCTGGGTCCATGATGTATGCGTAAGTACTCCTGAGGCTTTTCTCAGTCAGGGTTAACAATGGGAACGGGGAGGTTTATAACCCCTGGGACAGGCAGGACAGATGTTGGCTGGTGGAGAGTGCTTTAAAAATAAGCTTTTCATTTGTTATTGTATTTTGTGTTAAAGTTTGACTTTGCTGTTTTTAAATGTAAGAGTTTTTATAAACAAAAGGAATCAATGTAGTCTTTTCTTTCTAAATAATAGAAATAGAAATTATATGCAGTAATAAGTTTACTATATTATATTTAAACATTTAGAAAAACCTATGCTCCAGAAAGTGAAGTCTTTTTTAATATAGTTCATTTAATTTCTTTAGTATGATCAATAGCTTGGTATAAATTTTCTTATGTTGTTTATTGAAGTATATTTTGGTAAAACAAAATATAAATGTAAGAGGAGAATCTATTAGAATTTTTATTTCTTCAACTCCAAATAATAGAAAGTATGGTGGCAACAGGAATATTATATTTCTATATCATAAGTGAAATGATGAAAATATTCATATAAAATATTAACAAAATATAGAGTCTGTGTGACATTTGTCATAATTGAATTCCAGAATTATTGATCAATTAATGAATTTAAGGTAAATAATTTGTGTACATTTAAATTTAGGTAATTTCAGGCTATTGGTTTATAGACTCAGAAATGATCAGAATGATTTCATCCTAACTTTTGGTTAGTCTAACTTTGCTTCTCAAAGAGGTCTTGACCTCCCTACAGACATCAATTTCCCACATGTTCTACACTAACTAATGTAACAAATTTATTCATGAATTTGTGATAATTATAATTGTGCAATTATTTGATTTTGTTTTTAATTAAATATAATACTTTAGGCCTATAGACTCTGACATTAAATGATAGGTGTTCTTGTCCTCAAACAATGGCATGAGCCTGAGGAAGACTACATGTCAAATACAACAAACTGTATTTCCTATTTACCAAGATAAAGGCACAATAAGACAAAATGTGCTGTGGAAAAAAAATACTATTTTATTTAATGAGCATTTATGGAAATATGATATGCTAACAATTTTAGTTTTAAAAAATTAGTTAGTAAAGAGCTTGAAGTTCTGTTGTTCTCATTTTTTTTTTCAGAATTCTGTGCTAAATCTTTTATGTCAAAGTGGTTCTTCTCTTTCCAATCTATGACATCATCTCTACTCACTCACTTTTCCACTCTGAAAGTATCACTGCAGACAGAATTGCTATATTGAAGCCTCATCAACTTTAATCTAGAGTTTATAGTTCTGAGAATTTTAAGTAGCCTTTTAAATTGCATTCCAGACCAGACCAGTAAAGCTGAGTCCTTTAGAGCCCACAGTCTACTTTGGGCTTATACATGGCTGCTAGACCTGCTATACATGGCTGCTCAGTATTGTTTTTAAAACAGGTATTGTCAAAAACTCTGGATTGTGCCTTAGAGATAAAATAAGAATATTACTTATTGAATTCATTAGTAAAGGTATTTTGCCCAAGGGATGTAGTCTCAAAGAGTAGATGAGTTGGATATGCAAAGCTTCTTAGCAGAGGTTGTGTCATTTTTCATTGTGTAGTGGAATGAGCAGTAGAATGAGATTTAAATGAGTCTAGATACAACTTTGCACTCATTTGTATGGACAAGCCACCTCTCAAGATTTCACTTTTATCTTTAAAATGTGGGGAGAGTTTACACTAAAACAAATAGGGGAGAGGTGGTCACCATTAGGGAGACTTGAAATCATTTTTGTGGATAAGCACAAAGCAATTTTTGGTTTGTTGGTTTATTATTTGGTTTATTTTGGTATTATTTAATTTTTTTGTAGTAAATAATAGTAAAATATTATCTGATTAACTTTGGTATCTTTTACTATATCATAAGTAGTAAAGTAGTAAGTGTATTATATTGTAAAACTGTTGTTTTAGATATATGATTGTGTATGTGTCCCATGCTGTGATATAGACTATTTCTTACTGTGGGTCATGGGCTAAAATATTTTTAAAAACACTGCATTATATAGGCTTAAATTTCTTTGGAATACTTAAATTCTATGATTTCTAAAGAGTTAATAACTACTTAATATGGAGAACATTAACTTTCTTAAGGTACTAGAGAACACCTTAAATTATTTCAGAATATAATTTTTATTTATTAGTCCCTATATCTGGTGCCCTTCACAGTGAGGCAGAGATAAGAGATATGGTTACCAGCAAGAAGAGACCTCAGGGGCAAGAAGCAAATCAGTAAGCCACATCCTAATGGCACAATCTGATAAATGTAAAAAAAAAAAAGTATGAACAAAGCAATACAGGAGTGCCCACCTAATCTCATCAAAGTGTCTCTGAATATTTAATGATACTAGAGTTTAGTCTTAAAAAGCAAGTAGGAATTAGTGCTGCTGGTGGGAATCAGGCTCTTCCCCAGGATCATGAGGAAAGCATTCCAAGAACCTAGGCATGGGAGGCTGTGATGCAGAAGGTTTATTCAGGTGGAATCTACCCCTGAATTTACAGTTTCCCATTTCTCTCCATCCTGTCATGGAAAATCAAAGCCAGAAAGAGAGCTAAGGTCTAGAGATTCTGCTTCATATTAAAGCTGAGTCCTTTGGGCTTATACATGGCTGCTAGACCTGCATTTCACACGCGTTCCTGGCAAGAGAGAATGTGCCAACATATAGGGTGAGTGCAGGTCACTAAGCAAGGGGGAGGGGCACAGGGGCAGAGAAGGGGGGGAGAGAGGGGGGAAGGGGAGGGAAGGGGAGGGAAAGGAAGGGAAAGGTAAGGAAGGGAGGGAAAAGGAAGGGAAGGGAAAGGAAGGGAAAGGAAGGGAAGGGAAGGAAAGAGGAGAGGAGAGGAGAGGAGAGGAGAGGAGAGGAGAGGAGAGGAGAGCAGAGGAGAGGGGAGGGGAGAGGAGGGGAGGAGAGGAGAGTTTATTTTTTCCTCTGAGATTATATTAGCTTGGGTTTAGGATAGACCGGGTGCTTTTTCAAAATAACCAATCAATTACCCAAGTTTTTGCGGGCTTTTGAAAGATCCATCCTCTAGTTAAAGTGACAGGCCTCTGTGGTCAGGCACCTCCTCCTGTGCCTCCCAACAATCTGGCAGGCATGGAGGGGGAAGGAGTGTTAATCCCCTTGGTGGAGCAATGCTGCGATACTAGGGGGTGTGGAGCTGCAGCTTCCTGGTGTAGCAAACAGGCTCATGTGCCCCAGTTTATTCAATTAAATGCTAATTCCTTTTGCTCTCTTTCTTATTAGTAACCAGTTAACCACTTATGGTAACATTAGTGGAAGGAGAAAGAAGGAGATTTTCTGTGCTGTGAGAACATAGCCCTTACAAACATCAACAGACTTGAGATATACTCACAAATAGCTATTGGAAATTATCAGATGACACTGAATAATCAATCAGTCAGACTATAAAAAACCTTTTTTTGTACAGGTGAAATGCTCTGAACTACATTAGGAGAATTGAGAAAAAATTAAGCAAGAGAAAGAAATGATGAAATTTGCAATTTAGAAACATTAGAGTGGATCAAAGCAGTTTGATGGTTCAATTGTCTTCGGATACAGTTGCAGAACTAAATAAAGGCAGTAGCAGGAAGACCACATATATACATGTTTCTTCTGCCTGCCATCAATGTTCCCTTTTATATTCAGTGAGACAGTACAGTCTTCATTCAAGATTCTAATCAAAGTCACTGTGAAATTTTACTCCTACCGCATATCTTGCATATTAATTTTTCCTAAAGCACAGCTATCCTATTCAGACTTACATAATACATTGTATATACTTTGTACTTCTGTTGGCACTTCTCTGTATGGTTATTTGTTTTAAATTATATCTCCTCAGTTAAATACAGAGAACTCTCTGTATTCCCAGTGCCAAACACATTGCCTGGCCCATCATAGACTCTCAACATTTTTGTGTGTTGACTTACAATAAAATATGCTTAAAGACAAAGAACAGATGCTGAGAAAGAGGAAAGACTGGGAACAAATAGAAATTTTAAGTTTACTTTTTTTTACATATTTATTTAAGAAGGCCTATGAGATATTTAAGATACAGTAATTCAGAAGGTAAATAAAAAGCTGAACAGTGGAGAGAATTCATTCTAAGTAAATATGTTGTGCTGCTGATGGGAATTTATTGTACAAGAGATGAAAGTGTCAGATAAGTGCTTAGATTTTAAACTTTCATTTATTCATTAATTCAACAAATGCTTTTATTTTAGCTTATAGTATACTGATAGCATACTATACATTCATAATATATGAACATATCTACACACATCATACATACACATATGTGTTGTGCATATATATTATATGTATATAAACACATATCATATGCACATAAATAAATACAAATATAAATAAAACAAATATATTCTCTGCTTTTATGGTGTTTACACTCTAAAGGAGGGGCTGTAATAAACAACTAAACAAACAAATGGATGTGAATTATAAATGTAATGAGTACTAGGTGAAGGTTTTGTACATACTTTTTTCCAAAAACTTTTTCTGATTTACTTCATTTATTTTATAATTCCTGGAATTGATGGTAATGCTAGTAGTGATAACTGATGACTTTTATTTTACAATACATATTTGGTTTATATAATAACACTCTACTTTTGTTTATCTGCAAAGTAAATTTGTGAAATGTATTTTTAAAACATCAAATATTGAAAAAGTTTCCTACTGTATTTAACAAAGCCTTGAGAATATATTTATTGATTTTAGAGAGAGAGGAAGGGAGAGAAACATTGATGGGTTGCCTCTCATACATTTCCCAAGTAGGGATCAAACCCACAACCTAGGTGTATGCCCTGACCAAAATCAAACCTGCAATCTTTTTGTGTATGGAGATGACATTCCAACCAACTGAGCCCTCCAGCCAGGGCTTAGGTATTTTATATAAAACAAAATTAACTAATATAAAATATAACTATAGAAACTATACAGTAGCATTATGTATCAGTGGGGATCATATGAAATTGACCCTTTTTAGGTTAAAAATGATTGAATATTAGAAATTTTATATGGTTTGAACACCAGGTCTCTTCCAGGTCTTGTTTTATTTATCCTAGAATATAATATATGGAATGGCTAATGCAACCTTAAATTTCATCATTAAAAAAACTATCAAGGTAACATTTGAAAATTTTTTTGTCCTGTCTAAAATATATTGGCTTATATATGAGAATGTCAGCAATCTTGAACAAACACCCAAACAGGTGAAATATAATAGAGCAAGTTGGCAAGAATTAAATCCTGAAAATAGAAAAAAAATTCAGTGCAAAACACAGTGTATGGTGTGTCTAGATAATATTGTAGACAAAAATAAGGAAAAATCCAGTTAGTTCTTTCATCTACAAGGTGTCAAACAATGGCCTTAACTGTCTTATCTGCCCTCTTAGATCCGTTGAGAGATTCTTGTATAATCTGCCACATAAACCTGAACAGGCACAAGGACCTAAAATGAATGAGACCTTTAATGCAATGTGGTAGTGTCAAATCTTATGAGATGTCATACAAAGTAAGAATTTACAGTTTCATATTAATAAAAGTTTCTAAAAATATATTAAAAATCAGGTTAGTTATGTTACTACCATTGTTCACACTGAACTCATGATTTCAGTCATATGTGTAGACGTGAACAAGTCATAGAGACCTCTTAAAGACCAGATTTGACAATTAGCTTAGACACACCTCAGAACCACATCACTGGTATTGTTTTAGCTCTCCTCTCTATATGTGTGTGAGGCATGTCCTGCCCCATTATGACCCTACTACTTACATTCCTCTCCCACTTTTCATTTATCCTTCCATAATCATCTTTCTCCTTGATGGTTACTTGTCTCTGATTTTACCTTCATTTCCAATCTCAAACTTTGGTTACTTTAGTGGTACTGGCCACTAATTCACTATTGATAAGGTAAAGAAAAGGTCAATTCATTTTTTTTCATTGCTTATATATCATATCACTTTTAAGAATGTATTAACTCACGGGATATTATAATTGGATACTTGGGATATTATCAGATAAAATGGTTCAGACAAGTACTTCCATCTTTTCACATTTTTAGTAAAGTTCATTTGATTACTATGTCCTCCTTAAGGGTAAACACAGACTTAGATCCCTTACCTCTCATGAATCATCTTTTGGGGAGCAACTACATTTTGCATAGTATTGCTCTTATGTTTTTTACTCCTTAGCTCAACAAGAGCAGCAAAAATTTAGTCAGTGTTTGCTGTTTTAAAGTTGGGAAAACCATTCATTTCTCCCTTCGATTCATTTAGCTGGTCAGCTGCCATCATTCTCTTGCTGACAATAGCTTTTTAAAGAACATTAAACACTACTTATAACTGAAATGTGTCAGCTTGGAAGATATGGCTTATTAGCCAAGAACTTCTTCATTCATAAACTTATAAATCTTGAATACATTTTTTAGTAGCGTTGTGTATATCTATTTGTATTGTAGGGATCTATTTGTCCTGACTCAGGACCCCCAGCAGTTGGGAATTTGGGTGGCCTATGTAGAACTGCAGTTTATTTTCAAGGAACATAGTAAAGCTGAGCTCAGATTTAAGCACCAGAAAAACAAATCTTAGTTATTGTCTTTCTGGATGTGACTGAATAAATTTTAAATAAGATGTACTGTTTAAAAAAGATTTTATTTACTAATTTTTAGAGAGATGGGAGGGGAAGGAGAAAGAGAGGGAAAGAAACATGTGCTAGAGAAACATCAATAGTTTCTCCCCCCTTCCCCCCAATCTGAGGATCTGACACACAACCCAGGCATGTGCCCTGATGGGGAATCAAACCTGTGACCTTCAACCTTCCAGGTCATAGGCCAGTACTCAATCCACTGAGCCACACCAGCCAGGGCTGAAGTGTACTTTCATTTAGCAGGTCATGTATTCGTTGTTCTAGGTGTCTGGGATTGGATTATCTGTTTCAATTGTTATGTATATGTTAGAATAAATAAAATAAACATTATTTAGAATGTAATTTATTATTAGAATTGTATTTTCTTTTAGTCATATGCTAATGTTGCATTTATAATGCTTAATGCAAAGAGGAATACACATGAAAACTAGAGTCTAAATCTCAGAATATACTTAATGAAATACGACTATTATTATGGATATAGACTTAAGCTTTATTTGTGTAATTCCTTTTTTGAGCTTTATCTATAGTCAGATATTATGCTATAAGTTGATTAATGGATTTTCATGGAAGTATAGAATTTCTGTTCATCTATGGAAATAAAAGTAGAACCTAACTTAATATGAAATTCAATAATACAATCCTACGTAGATTTACAAATACAAAATTTAATACTTACATTGCTTGAACTATACACACAATTTGTAAGTTTTCTTTAAAAGCTCACAAGTCAGAGTTCAATTATTCTATAGCTACCTGGTATGTATTTTTAAACTTCTGGAAATAATTTTATTATAGCAATCAGTGAGCCACTTAATGTATATTCAGACCTTCAAAAAGTAAAAAACAGCTATTTGAAAAAAATTATAAGTCTAATGAAATCACCTTTGAGTTGTATGATATTTTCATTCACTAGTCAATGATAAAACAATTCAACCTTTGAGGGGAAAATTCCAAGAATGAGAAACCCTTAAATATCTTTGTGTTCAGCACTCTAACCTACTCATTATTTCCTTCACACGTGGCCATCCAGAAATGTGACAAAGATTCTGGGACATGTTAATTTTGCTTATTTAATATGCAGATTATATCAGTTGTAAATGAGAACATTGTTGATCTCTTTCATATAGGGCATCTATATCTTAATCATAGCCACTCCCTTTAAGCTCGATTGCAAAACAGCACTGAAATATAATCCTTTGTACTAGTCAATCATACAGGATGCTATGAGAAAAACATTGGTTGCTTATTGAAAGCAACTGCATTTTAAAATATATATTTCCGCATTTAATTATTTAGTTTGCCAGAAACTACATAGTAATAGCATTCTCTTTGGTATCTGTCTTATACAGAGTGGGGCAAAAGTAGGTTTACAGTTATTCATATGGAAAATAATAAAAGAAGGAACTCTGTTTCGTGTACTCACAATTGTAAACGTACTTTTGCCCCACCATGAATATATAAAATAGAGCTGGTATTTGTTGCAAATTCAAATTTATTGTAATTAATAGCACTTTGTATAACTATTCAGTTTTTAAATAGTATCAAAATATTGATGATTTCTTTAGCGGTGGCATACCAAAAGTGTTCAACAAATATATAAAATATTTGTCAGGAGAATATGTGTATATCAGTTTATGAATTCTTTTTCAGGTGCTAGTTTTTTTTTAACTCTCACCCAAGTACATGTTTATTGATTTTTTTTTTTGAGGTAGTGGAAGGGAAGAAGAGAGGGAGAGAAATGTCGGTGTGAGAGAGAAATATCAATCAGTTGTCTCTTATCTGCACCCCAAAAGGGGATCAAACCTGCAGCCTAGGCACGTGTCCTGACTGGGAATCAAACCCAAGATGTTTTGGTGTATGGAATGACGTTCCAACCAACAGAGCCACGCTAGCCAGGGTCTAAGGCTATTTTAAGTCTTCTTTTGCCCCCTAAAATATTCTCTCAAACTCAGTTACAAGTAGCAAAATGGGATTTCTCAAGAAGCATTTATGCTGTGTTGAATGAGGGTGTTTAAAATTATTATAGTTGGAAGAAATGGACTTGAGTTAAAACGAGAATTTATTCAGAGGCCATAGGCATATCTCATAAAACTAAAAATGAAAAAAGAAAGAAAAATTGATATAGGAGGCATGGATCCAGTATGAACCCAGTAGACTAGGTGTGTTAAACAGAAAGGAAATTAATTTAGCTGTTTTGGTTTCTTTTTGTCAATTCCTCTTACATCAATAGTCAAAAAAAGAATTACTGGCTTATTTTTGAGGGGAAAAAACGTAAATGCCCTGCCCATTACCTGATTTGAACACCAAATATCTAATGGAAAAATCTCATGCTTCACTTTACTGTGAGACAGAATGTGTTATCATTTGTCTACAGTCCAGGGGACAAAATAAAACTTCAGACCAGCGATTCTTGATTTGATTCTGGGAAGTTATTATAGTTTTTCTTAATTATTGTTTGTCAAGAATTGTTTTATATTTTCCTTGGCTTTGGGAATGCTGGCAAGTTGTGAATCTAGGGTACATTGTGATTCATTTTCATAATTGAAATTTTCCAAGTCAACAAGGTTTTCTAAGTAACTGCTATGCAAGAACCTTTTAGAAAATAAAAAAAGTAGGAGACAAACCTCTGCTCTGCAGGAGCTTACAATCTTGGAGAAGTAAATTTTATATTCATAAGCAAAAAATAAATTAGCATAGAATCAAGGGCTGAACAGGGTAACAGACTATAAAGCATAGTTGGAAAAAAAAACCAGAAGAATGTAAATAGGCCAGGATGTTTATATTTAATCATCACAGGTAGTATTTGTGTAATTTGTATACCTTGGGTCTATATGGTATCTCTGTTAATACTGAATTTTTCTAAATTTCACAATTACTAAATTTTAAAAATATTTAGCATAATGTGAAGTAACTGTAATACAGGGTCTGGCAGAAGTAATGCCGTTGAGTGTGGTTGGTAGTGTATGTGAATGTTTTGCACGAGACAGACAGCAATTAGAACATTTTACCTAAAGTGTCATATGGTGTGTTTAAGTGTGATATTGTTATGTTACAGAATTACATGTTTACGATTTTGTAATAAAAGATTTTTATGTAATTAAAAAAGGGTCATTATTTGTGCCTGACTCTATAGTTTCATTATTATTCTTTAATGAACTTTATATGCTATAATATTGGCCAAATTTATAGAGCTAATTTTGTACATTCATACACCAAAATTTAGTAGAATTGTTTTGCATATCTCTTTGCAGTGATTTTAGGTTGTTCTCTTTCTCACTATGTTTCATCTATGCCAGGCTTCTTTCAGTACATGAACTTGACAAGCTTCTCCTCTCAGTCACAGGTGACCTGAGTTGCTTCCTCTGTCATTGCTGCTCTAAATTTTACTTAGATAATCCTTCAAGCTTTGGTTTAAATGTCCCCAGGGAAACTTTCCCTGATCCCTTACTCTAGATAAGATTTCCCCGTTACATGCACCTTGCATTTCTTTTAGCATTTCATGGTAATTATACACCTATTCTTATAATATTTTTTTAATGTTTGCATTTCTCCACAGGCTATATACTCTATGAATAGTGTGGTTAAACATTCCACTCACAAACAGTAAAAATTTTCAATAACTATTTTTGAATGAATATATAAATGTAAAAAGTTTTTTTTAACTAAGCATAAAACTGAAGATCTGACTTAAAAAAATTGCTAGAAATCTTTTGTAATTAGCATATCATGCATATGTAATGGTACTTCCAAATTGCATAAATATAGACAAAATTTTCTCTCTTCAGTGGGTTATAGTATTTTCTTTTTAAATGTTTTTCTATGAATGTAGTATAAAAGCCATTGTCTGAATTATCAGAAGTTGTTATAATAGGTCCTGAATAATATCTTCCTTGAGGTTTCAAAAGAAACTTTTTCATATTCTTGGAAGATTCTTGAGGCTGTGTAATTAATACTTAAATATGTGTATTACTTTGATGGTTTTAATTGCAATGAATTAAAAACCCAACCTCTAACTAGCTTAAATAAGAAAAAAAATATTTAATACAACAGTAAACACAAAGGCAAGGCGTTTCAGCGGTGTTTGATATAGCAGCTCAGATGCATTATATGAGACCCAACCAAGTTTCTTCTTTCTCTGTACTTTGCTGTTCTTAGTAGTTTAGCTTTTATCTTGGCTGGTTTCTCCCAGAATTGAAAGATAGCTGGAGCAGTCCCAGGGGTTGCATTGGCACACAATGTCCAGAGGAAAAGAAAAGAAGCCATCTCTTAGTTTAACTTATTTTAGAAGGAAGGGATCTTTCCTGGCAGTCCCCTCAACTAACTTCCCCTCACATTATCATCCGTGGCCAGAACTGAATGCATGCCTGTTTTTGAACAACCATTGGCTAGGGAGATGGAACTATCAGGATGAACTGACACTGATCACCTGAGCGCTGAATAGATGTAGGGATGTGACAATGGAATTTTTGCCCATGTATCAATGATAATTAATAGTTCTTTTTATAATTTGGTGCATTGATGATTGAGAATGCTATGAGGCAAAACTAGCCAAATTTTTTTTTAAATTACGGTGTCCACCTTCCTATTCAAGGTAATGTTAAATAATTATTGGTTATTACTTTTATTAGGTGCTCAGGTTTTTTTGGGGGGGCAATATCTTTCTCTTTTTATTATTGCAAAACTGTGCAAAATGTTAAGAAGTTACCTTTACCCACTACCATGTTAGGGGATAAATGTGAAAGGTATTTGACTTTGTTTAGTCTGTGAATATGATCTGAATGCTATTTCTTTTCCCTTGAGAGAGTAGCTTCTTCCTATCTGATACTCAAGATAATTGAAAAATAAAGATCTCTAATTATAAACTTCTATTCTCCATTTGGGAAAGTGATAGGTTTCTTGTAGTCTCTGAAATAGACATTTCAAAGTATTAATAATAAGCACTGAAAAGTTCTCATGCCATAGTATAATATTTAAATGAAGTATATTTTTATGATTTTTTCTTTCTTTGTTATAACTGAGTCTGTGAAAGTGGAGTGGTCTAAGCCTTGTTGAACCACTCAGCTAGTGACAGTCTTAACTAAGAAGTAAGGCACTACTAGTAGAAGAGAATCTTAACATGAAAAAGTATACAAAGGATTTTCTAAAGACATTTGCCATATATACGTGGACCCGACATAGATATTTGTTACAGAAGAATTTTAGCTCTTCTTTTCTTTTATTTATATAACTTATTTTTCATGAAGGTCATGTAAATAACAGTTTTTCTTATATAAATCTTTTACAAATTTTATTTGAGAAATATTTCAGAATTTCATGGTTTTTAATGCTATTGCATATGATATTGTTCTTATAATTTCAATATGTAGTTATTCAATGCTAATATATGGAAATACAGTTGTTTTTTATATATAACATTTGGATTCAATTATTCCTAGGAAAACTTGAGTTTTTATAAAGATCAATAAGTTAGTGACATGTTAATAACAGCAAAATCCTTTATAGCACTTAAGGCACTTTGCATATATTGTCTCATTTTATTTTCACAAGAAACTTATGAAGTAAATACTATTATACCCATTTTGCTGATTAAAAAAAATCTGACTCACAGAGAAGATAAGTATCTCGTCTGAAGCCACTTGGGGGATTTCAAAGGAAATAACTAGGCTCCAGAGGGTATTTCTAATCACTATACTATACTACATTTCAACCCAAATCATTCAAAGCAAACTTGATACCTTTTAACTGACTGTAGAGCATACCACAATAAAAGACACTCCATTGTTGGTAATTTAATTCCATTGTGCCCTATTGCACAGGGAAACACTGGAGAGAAAGTCTCTGAGTCTGTGGACATTGTTGAGGTTCAAAGGGTCTTTTGGGCATTCAAAACTGCATTTAAAATGGATGTTGTATTTGTTTTCTGTTGCTATGTGTCTCCATTTTCACGTGTGTATTATTACGTCTGTGTTTGTTTTAAGAAAGGTATTTAACCTCAGTTAACCCAGGTATTACTAATAACCCTCATTCCCAGAAATGAAGGCTTTTTGGCAAGAAGTAGAGACAACTGTGCCTGAACAGAATATCTAATGTGTATCTGTGCTTCAGGTTGAATACAAATATGTTAAGACATGTGTAAGAGATAAAAAGAATTTCCCCTCAGGGCTGCTGCCCGGATAATACCTGACTAACACATAATTATTTACACTGCACTTGGAGGAGTGAACCTCCTTCACCTTCAGCTTGTTATTTACGTTCCTTTACTACCAAGGATAGTCAGGTATTTAAATAGCCTTGATAGTCTTGACGGCATCATCTGTCTGATGATCACTTCACCCACTTCAGATTATTTGTCCTGGGTTTCCTTACAACATTTTAATGGCATTAAACACAAGCACAGAAAAATTCCCAATAAGGAAGTCATGTGAGAGTGATCAAAAAGATTTGAATCCTATTTGCCACAATCATTAAAGAATGTTTATAAAGTCCTTACAAAAATAACTTCTCTTTTGTACTTTATACCTTTGGCTAACTCATCCTCAGTTTCTCTGTGTTACTGAATCAAACTAATATACAACTTTATTAAATGTAAACTCATGGCTTTTTGTTTCTAAGTTTGAGAGGCATCACTTAATTGACTGATTTTAAAACAAAGCCATAGCCTTATATTCTGCATGGAAAAAAAAAGCAGATTTGTACAGTTGTCAAGGAAATATGCTATCATCATTTACAGTGACCTGTTATATAATTCCTATTATTATTTTTCAATTCTTGGACGATGTATAGGAAGTGCTTTCTTAACATGTCCCTGACTGTTTTCCTGAGGCAGTAAGGGAATTTGACTAACTCGTGGAAGAACTGGAAATGTTCACCTGATTTTATTTATGTGACAACTTGTTGAATGAATTATATGTGACAGAAGGATTAGATTCATTTTATATGACACTAAGGAAACATAACTAGTGTAAATGGATGTAAACTTTAGGAATACATTCCTAGAAGACATCGTCAGGTTATTCAAAGGTGAAAAGTTTCCTCGGGAAGTTAAGGAAAGGTTTTAAGAATAGCTGGTCAACATTATAGTAGTTCTATAAAGAAGGGGGCCTTACCACTGGTGACTGAAGGATGTTAGTTACAAGTTATATTTAACTATGAATTCTGAGATTCTATATGGGTTCCTGGGTAAAATCAAGAAAGGAATCTTCAAGTTCCTATTCCCATGCTTGAAAACACATTGGTATCTGCAACCAATCTCAGAGGAAGCAGGTCCCTACATAAAAACAGACTTCAGCTTTCTTTCCTATTTTGAGGCTCTGGGACAGAGACTGATAAAAGGCACATGCCTATATCCACTGCCTGCCTGCTGGATCCTTACTTACACATCAAAGCCTGCCCAGGAATTCCCTGTGTAGACATGGCTTTATAGAGGTGACACATGAGAGATGAAAAGGTGCTCATTGGGTACATGGCAAGTAAGGGACAGAGAATGGAATGTGATAGAGATTGATAAAGGCTGTGGAGCAGACCGATGTGCTCAGGGCTACTCCATAAGGGACTTGGGGATCATGCTAAAGAGTTTGTATGTCAATATGAAATTCAGTGTTAATTCTTGCAAATGTGTCTTAGTGGGGTGATTACATACAAAGTTCTACACACCCTCTCCATCACAGGACAATTCTGTTTTAAATCGGTGGTATACATTAGAGTTCCATGTATGCATTAATTTGAGAAAGGAGACTCACCACCTCAAACTGTTTCCTTCCCTTGCTCCAGCTAAACACCTTGGAATGAATCCCCTTTACCTCTTATTTTTCTCCCATTCTACAACTATTTTATTAGTGAGGTCTACTAGTTCTTCCTTCGAAATATATTCTGAACCCAATTATATATTCTAATGTCTTCACTGTTACCATCCCAGTCCAAACCACCATTCTCTCCCATGAACTATTATTGCAATGGTCCCCTACCCAGTTTTCCTGTCTCTGCTATCCTTCATGCTACCCTCACCACCCACCACGGTGTATTCTCCGCAGAGTGAGCTTTTTAACAGGACCATTCTATTCCACTGACCAAAACCCTATAATCGCTTCTCATTTTACACAGAAAAACATAAAGAAAGTTCTTGTTGTTACCTGCTAGGTTATAATCTGCTTCATGATTCTGATCTCACCTTCTTCGCATTGCTGCTTGCTTGTTGCACACTGGCCACATTGGCCTTTTCATTCTTTTGCAAAGTCTCCAGGACAGCTCCCACTTCAGGACACTTGGATTAATTGTTCCCTTTGTTTGTGATACTTTGCCCTCAAATATTTGCATGATTTCAGTCTTCACTTTGTTCATGTCTCTGCTTAGGTGTCACCTTTGCAGAGAGGTCTCCTCTGATTATCTAACCTGACCACATCCCCACTCATTCTCTATCCCCTTACCTGACACTTTATATTTATGAATACATTTATTGATTGCTCCCTGTCTTCCCAGAGACAGCCAGAAGATGTAAAGCCAGGGAATCCATCCTTAAAGTCAAAGAATATATCCTCTGTCCTGCTGTATTTCTACAGCCTAAAATAGTGCCTGAAACAAGTAGGTGCTCAATGAACACATATTAAATGAATGAAATTAAAAGTGTCTTATTAACCGTATACTTGGCAATCATGGTAACTATACAGTCTTCTTGAGACAGAAGAGTTTGAAGAGCCTGGTACATACTGTGTATTTTTGTGTGCTTTAGTGTTTTACGTGTTATAATTTATTTTTTGTTTTTAAAAAATTTTTAAATTACAGTTTACATTTAATGTTATTTTGTATTGGTTTCAGGTATACAACATAGTGGTTTGAGAGTACTTTACAAAGTTTTCCTTCTGATAGTTCTAGTATCCTACTGGCACCATACACAGTTACTATGATATTATTGTCCATATTTCCTACGCTGTACTTTACATCCATGACTATATTGTAACTATCAATATGTGCTTCTCAATCCCCTCATTTTTCTCACCCAGTCCCCCAAACCTATCCCCTCTGGCTGTTCTCTATATCTATACTCTATATCTAAGTGTTTCTGTTTTATTTGTTTATTTACATATTGTTCTTTAGAGTCTTCATATAAATAAAATCATATGATATTTATCTTTCTCTGACTTAATTTCACTTAACATAATGCCCTCTACGTCCATTAATGCTGTCACAAATAGTAAGATTTTGTTCTCTTTTATGGATGAGTAATATTCCGCTGTTTATATGCACATGTCCTACTTTCTCCAGTTGTCTATTGATGAGCAATTGAGTTGTTTCCATAGCCTGTCTCTTGTAAAAAATGCTGCAATAAACAAAAGGGTGCATGTATTCTTTTGAACTTGCGTTTTGGGTTTCTTCAGCTATATACCCAGAAGTGGAATTGCTGGATCATAAGGCATTTCCATTTTTAATTTTTTGAAGAAACCACATACTGATTTCCCTAGTGACTGCACCAATCTGCATTCCCATAAACAGTGCCTAGTTTCCCTTTCCTCCACATCCTTGCCAACTCTTGATGTTTGTTGATTATTGATGACGGCCATTCTGACCAGTGTGAGGTAATATTTCATTGTGGTTTTAATTTGAATTTCTCTGATGAGTAATGATGTTGAGCACCTTCTTATATGTCTATTGACCATTTTTATGTCCTTTTTGGAGAAGTGTCTGTTCAGGTCCTTTGCCCATTTTTTAATTGGATTGTTTGGTGTTTTTTTATTTTATTTTTTTTGGTGGTGAGTTTTATAATTTCTTTATAAATTTTGGGTATTAACCATTTATCACGTATGTTATTGGCAAATATGTTCTCCCATTCAGTGAGCTGTCTTTTATTTTGTTGATGGTTTCCTTTGCTGTGCAAAAACTTTTTAGTTTGAGGTAGTTCCATTCATTTTTCTTTTTGTTGTTTTCACTGTTGTTGTTTCGCTTGCCTGAGGAGATTCATCAAAAAAATATTTCTAAGAGAAATGTTGGAGAATTTACTGCCTATGTTTTCTTCTAGAATTTTTATGGTTTCATGATTTACATTTAAGTTTTTAATTCATTTTGAGTTTATTCTTGCACATGGTGTAAGAAGGTAGTCTGGTTTCATTTTTTGCAGGTATCTGCCCAATTT
Source organism: Pteronotus mesoamericanus (assembly GCF_021234165.1). Lineage (NCBI taxonomy): Eukaryota > Metazoa > Chordata > Mammalia > Chiroptera > Mormoopidae > Pteronotus > Pteronotus mesoamericanus. Next base: position 9,305,555 of record NW_026555076.1, on the reverse strand, counting down.
TTCCAATACCATTTATTGAATAGACTGTTTTTACCTCAGTGTATACTCTTGTCTCCTTTGTCAAATATTCATTGACCATATAAACATGAGTTTATTTCTGGGCTTTCTATTCTGTTCCATTGATTTGTGTGCCTGTTTTTATGTGAGTACCATGCTGTTTTGATTACTATGACCTTGTAGTATAGTTTGATATCAGGTAACATGATTCCTCCAAATTTGCTCTTTCTTCTCAAGATAGATGTTTTCTATTCAGGGCTTTTTATGGTTTTATATTAATTTTTGAAAATGTTTGTTCTACTTCTGTGAAATACACCATTGGTATCTTGGTAGGAATTGTATTGAAACTATAGATTGCTTTGGGTAGTAATTAACATCTTAATGATGTTAATTATTCCTATTCATGAACATGGTATATGTTCTCACTTATTTGTATCTTCTTCAATTTCTTTTTTCAGTGTCTTAGAATTTTCTGAGTACAGGTCTTTTACATCCTTGGTTAAATTTATTCCTAGATATTTTCGATGCAAAAGAGCCTAGACATTTTTTAATGTCTAGACATTGTAAGAGCCTAGTACATTTTTTAATGACACAGGGAAACTATAGAAATGTAACTAATATTTGTAAGAATTAAATTAAATTAAATTAAATTACTAAATATTGTTTATTGTGTAGCTTCTTTCAGAGGTGAAGCTGACCTTGCTGATATTATAGACTGGAAAGAGGTTGCTTCTATGTACTTAAAAGAAAGCAGTCTTGATTTTAAAGGTCAACTATAAAGGGAGATAGATCTTGTGCTGGATATAAACTCATTGGTCTAAAAAATATTTTTTTAAGGAATTTTTGGAAAACATGAAATTTTTATCACTGACATCCTGAAAATCCTATATATGCCTTTTACTATGTAAATAGGATTTAATGGGTTTAGTATTCCCTCTCCTCTTTTAATGTAAAGCGCTATTGCACATTTTATTAAAGGAACAGGATACTATGCAATTTCTGCCCACACTCTGCAACTTTGCTCTTCTCCATTGCATGCCAAACCAGTATGTCTAGCTGATAGGGAAGCTAATTTTAATGATTAACCCATATTTAAAATTCCTCCAGTTTTCCATAATTTTGTGATTTTTTTCTTCTGTAGTCACTTATCATTTTTAGAATATGCCCTCATATACCTTTTGGACAAAACCAAGGACATTTCTTGGCAGAGTCCTTTGATTTGTGTTCCTAGTATTTGAAATTCTTATCAATTCATAAGCAAATTTTGCCTCATCATGAAAATATCAGTGTCATTACTACTTAGATAGCTGTATCATTTTAAATGTTGCACCAGCACACTCCATTCCTCTTTTACTACCTATCATTTGTCAGTGTTTCTGATTCATGTGTTTGAGAATTGCCAAGGTCTTCCCACAGAAAGAGATCTTCCAAAAAAGAATTGCATTGCACTATTATCAGCTGAACTAAATTAGACTGTGTAAACCATTAACATGGTTTCCCAAATTCCCCTAAATTCATATTACTTCTCATTTTCAATTTAAAATATGTGAATTGTTTTCTTTAGTAAATGTCATAAAATTTTTTATTATGTGGTACTGAAAAAGCCTATTAATTAGTAAAGTTTCTTCCAAATAAATTCATGGTCATAGCTTTGTTATGATGGTGAGAAGCGGTTGTGATCGTGAGTAACAAGTCATAGGTGCAGAATATACTTACCTAGTATCACATGCTGGGAAACTACCTCAGCTGTCACATTGTCTGTGAATTCTTTCTTGTACCCATTTCTATCCCTTTCCCAAACAACTTTATTACTCAACCCTCCATGTTTTCAGATGACAGCACTTGGTAAATCTATTATTTTTCCTATGTCACTCTATTGATTTTATTATTTTATGCCTACAAAGTTTATATCATTTTGTTTTTTAAAAATTTTTGTATTCTCAGTGTTAGAATATATTTGGCACATGATAAAAGGTTTTAAATGGAATTGAATTAAGTATAAGAAAAAGACATGTAACAATCCTGCTGACCAAGACTGTCATGTGGCTCTGGGTGTGTTCCAAGTTTTGTACTAGTTGAGCTTTGTCTAGAAATGACACACATTTACATAAGTCAACCATTTGTCATACTATCAATATGTAGTTTTGGGATATTTTACTGTAAACTCAATAATCACATAGTAAAATTTTGATAGAGAAAAATTGCTAGAAAAAATTCTAATCTGTTTGGAGTTCAGAGAAGGTAGATGATATCCAAGTTTACAAGGTTTAGATCAAACTTTCTGCCTCTGCCACAACAAAGAAAATACTTTAGTTTTAATGATATTATTAAATGGCTCTATTGTATATACACATATACAAATATATAATATATATATGAATGGATTTGTTCTATGGATTGTCACATAAGAGAATAACAATATAAATATAAATAACAATATAAAAGATACCTACGTTGAGGCATGAGGGGCTGGGACATGCCTATATGATATTTATATTATATATATATTTATATGTTATATAAGTATATTTTAATTTAACTCTTTAAAAAGGTTCAAGTAGGTTAAATTTGAGAATTCTGGGATGACTCATTTGACTCATTTGTAATTTATTATTCTTTAATGTAGTTAAAAACGCTAATTTTTCAATGTATTTTTATATTTCATTGGATTTTTTAATCATTTTGTCCCATGGATTCTCATTGATCATTAAGATCAATGATCTAAAACATGTATCGAGGTTGAGGTTTGAGAGACTGGGACATGCCTTAATCATATAACAATCTCTCCCTTGTGCCTACCATAAAAGACACTCGTGCCACTTAATGCACAAATATATGATGAAGGTAGTCTACTTCCACACACTCCTACTGAAACTATACTAGTTAGAACCCTAATTAATTTTTCATAAAAACTTCCATTATAAAAAAGAGTGTATAAAAACGAAGTGGAAAAACAACTCTATTCCAATTGCTCAAAGAAACTTTTTTAAAAGTTCAAGATTGAACTAGCTGTCGCTTCTTTCTAATAAGCAATTGTCATGTGTTCAATGACGAACTATCTCTGATATACTAATACACTAATCACAACTCATTACAACTGATGATATAGTTATTGGGAGGGGCCAGGATTTCTCACTTATTTATTCAGGTATGATTACAGTGCTTATAATCAAACATGCTGCCTCTAAAAGAGGACATAGCTCTCAGGCTTAATTGATAATCCACACAGGTGGCACTCTGAAGAGGCAATATTACAGGTTATGTTTGCTCTCTTGGACAGAACATTGTGACTGCCTAGAGAGTAAGGTATAAGCTGAGCTTTTTATATATACATCTTGTTGGTCTGTGATAATGTAGGTAGTCTGCTATATCTAGCTGAGTTAAGTTGTAAGCTTAGACTCAGGAAATATATAAGCAGGGGCTACCTCTGTAGGAATATAGAAGGATTTGTTTTTCCTACTAAGGAAATAAATCCTTCTCTTATTAACAAAATTTTAAGCTGATTTATAGCTGCTTCTCCATAATAATTTTTTTTTAATGGCCAGCCCATCCAACAGGCCAAGTTATTTTTCAATGCAAGCACCTCACACACTTCCCATATGCCAGAAACAAACTTGCAACATTTCTACACATGGTAGATCTCTTTTTATTCTTCATGTCTTAGCACAAATGTGACCTTCTTACTCACTCTTCCCAAGTATTTTCCTCACCTAACCCAATCCATACCTTCTTATTTTTGATCATGGACATTTTATTCATCTTCTTCTTAACTCGCATCACCACTCTTCAGGATCTCTGTGTTTATTAGCTTTATCTGTCTCCCCTTACATACAATAAGAACTATGAGGACAAGGACCATGTATTTGTATTTTACTTATTGTGTATCCAGTAAGTATTAGTACCTAAAACATGGTGGGTATTTATGAAATAATTGTTTGTTGAGTATTTAATAATAACATTTATGTTTTAGAATTTTTCAGCTTTTGTATACAAATAATTTTTCTAGATCTAGGATCTAGGATCTTTATCATTCATTCATTTATTCAAACAGCAACAAAATTCATGTAAGGAATTATGTTAGACATTAGGGTTAAAAAGTAGTATAATAATCTGTTATTTTTCTCAATGGTATGTCTTCTGACAATTCTTATTCCTGTAGTTCTTTAGAAATTATGAATTATCTTTTCATGACTTAAAAAAGTTCTCATGACAACCTTAAGAAGTGAGGTGTATTATAACCCCAATTTAACACACAAAGGATTCTTAGGATGAGACATCAAGATAACAGGGCCAGTATGTGACTAAACAAAGTTTGAACCTGTGGATTTCTGATACCGAATTTTATGCTTTTATTTTAATTTTGCTGAGTGGTTATTATGTGGAACCAGTTTAACTATTCTGAGCATATTTGCACTGAACACTGATGGGCATATCCCATTCCCACAGAGTCCCCCCAGGTTGCCGCAGATGGAGGGAATTAAAATACGTTGTTCCAGACACTTCTCGGTCTGCCAGGAAAAGGGGGTGGCGATTCCCTCTGGAGGAGAATGCCCTGAGCCCTTCTCTTGAAGTGGTTTTTATTGAGAATGATATGCACAAGGGTATACAGCATGCATGCAAAGCTCATCAATCAATGTCAAAAGGCTATGTTTACAAAAAACAGATAGAGATCATAGATAACAATTGAAGGAACACAGAGATTTGCCTCAGGTCAGGGTCTGGTAGACAAGGTGGTGCCCATTTGGCCCTGAAACCTGGAAAACTGATCTCATATTATGCTCAGACCCCAAACATCAGTACTCATTAACTCAAGGGCATTCTTAGAAAAGTAAGTTTCATAGGATTTACTGCATTTCTTTTCCAGACCTAATTGTCCCCAGGAACCGCCAGGTCCAGTTTAGGGTTGTACCTGCCTTTAGTATTGTTTCACTGAACAGGTCAGACTGCGGGCAGAGCAGCCAAGAGATAAGGAGACTTTTTTCAGATAGGATGAGGACTCTGGCCATGACAAAGCCTAGGGATGAGTGTCTTTTGCCCCTTCTCCATGTCCCCCAAGTCCTTCCCTGACAGACCCCATGAGACTCTGCCTGTCCTAGGTTGCCCCTGCCATGGAGGGGTCTTAACTGTCATTGACTAACCAGCCACCCTCCGGGGCAAAGCAGAGTGGTACAAGGGAGGCAGGGGCTACACCCCTTCCAGGGGGACAGGTTTTTTCTCTTCAGTGGCCTATTTTCCCAAGGCCTCCTTGCTCAGCTCCAGCCTTGGGGCCTTCTCACCTGTCAGTGAGGCTATAGTCCCTGAAACCAGATGGGATGGTTCCCAACAGAAAACTAGTAGATTTACATTCTCAATGGTTGTGCATTTAGAGATCAATTTACTAATTTATTTTGCAAATCCAGGAACAATGATTTTCATAAGCTTATAAAGAAAAATATATCAGTAACCTTGAAAATAATTGGAGAAATATGAAAATATACTTTACTATCAATGGGCAGATCTGAAAAATTATATTTATATATTTATTTATTTACATATATGTTTTATTGATTATGCTATTACAGTTGTCCCATTTTTTTCTCTCCTTTATTCCCTCCACCTTGTACTCCCCTTCCCACTAGCATTCCCCTCCCCCCCGCTCAGTTCATGTCCATGGGTTGTACATATAAGTTCTTTGGCTTCTTCATTTCCTATACTATTCTTAACCTCCCCCTGTCTATTTTGTACCTACTATTTATGCTTATTATTCCCTGTACCTTTTCTCCCATTCTCCCTCTCCCCCGCCTCTTATCTCCATTTCTGTGACTCTGTTCCAGTTCTAATTGTTTGCTTAGTTTGTTTTCATTTTTGTTTTTTTAGGTTCAGTTGTTGCTAGTTGTGACTTTGTGGTTATTTTACTGTTCATAGTTTTTGATCTTCTTTTTCTTAGATAAGTCCCTTTACCGGTTCATATAATAAGAGCTTGGTGATAATGAACTCCTTTAACTTTGTCTTACCTAGAAAGCACTTTATTTGGCCTTCCATTCTAAATGATAGCTTTGCTGGATAGAGAAATCATGGATGTAGGTCCTTGGCTTTCACAACTTTGAATACTTCTTTCCAAACCCTTCTTGCCTGCAAGGTTTGAGAAATCAGCTGATAGTCTTATGGGAACTCCTTTATAGGTAACTGTCTCCTTTTCTCTTGCTGCTTTTAAGATTCTCTCCTTATCTTTAATCTTGGGTAATGTAATTATGTTGTGCTTTGGTGTGTGCTTCCTTCAGCCTAACTTCTTTGAGATTCTCTGAGCTTCCTGGATCTCCTGGGAGTCTATTTCCTTGGCCAGATTAGGGAAATTCTCCTTCATTATTTTTTCAAATAAGTTTTCAATTCCTTGCTCTTCCTCTTCTCCTTCTGGTACCCCTATGATTCAGACGTTGGAACATTTACAGCTGTCCCAGAGGTTCCTAAGCCTCTCCTAATCTTTTTGAATTCTTGTTTTCTTCATTTGTTCTGGTGGAATGTTTATCTCTTCCTCCTGCTCCAAATCATTGATTTGAGTCCCAGTTTCCTTCCCTTCACTGTTGGTTCTCTTCCCTTCACTGTTGGTTCCCTATACATTTTTCTTTATTTCACTTTGCATAGCCTTCACTTTTTCCTCTATTCTGTGACCATACTCAACCATCTCTGTAAGCATCCTGATTACCAGTGTTTCGAACTCTCTATCCGATAGGTTGGCTATCTCTTCATCACTTAGTTCTGTTTTGGGAGCTTTGTTCTGTTCTTTCATTTGGGCCATATTTATTTTTCTCCTGAAGCCTGTTACATTGAAGGGGGCATAGCCTTAGGTATTGGCCATGGTGGAGCAACCCAGGTTGCTGCGTTGTGACTCTGTATATGGGCCAGGGGTCCAAGGGGGAACAATGCTGCTTGATTGGCTCTTGGCCAGCTTTCAGTCACTTCCCCTGCTTCCCACAAGCCAATTGGGCCCTTCTGGTGCTGAATCTAGGGTGGATGGGTTTGTGTAATTTTCTAGGACCCTCTGGGTCTCTCCAACGAACTCTTCTATGAGGCTGGGAGTTTCACCTGCTGCCACAACCCTCACAAGTTTTTACAGCCAGAGGTTTTGAGGCTTTCTTTTCCCTTGCTGTAACCCTGGATCGTACAGTCTGTCTTGTTCCCCAGCTTTTCCTCCCAGTTTATCCACACACAAAGGTGGGACCACTCAGTCCTCCAGCTGCCACCTTGCCACATGTCCTCTCTGCCCTGACTGCCTGTCTCTGCCCCTTCTACCAGTCTAGATGAATGTTTCTTCTTTAACTCATTCGTTTTCAGACTTCCATACAGTTCTATTTTCTGGCAGTTCTGTTTTTTTTTTTTTAATTTGTTGTTGTCCTTCCTTTGTTGTGCAAGGAGTCAAAGGTACCTACACCTCCATCTTGGCTGGAAGTCTGAAAACCTCTATATTTATATATTTAAATTACAGTTGACATTCACTATTATTTTATATTAATTTTGGTGTACAGGATAGTGGTTAGACATTTATATAATTTACAAAGTGATCCCCCTGATAATTTTAGTACTCACCTGTCACCATACATATTACAATCTTATTAACTATATTCCTTATGCTGTACTTTACATCCCTGTGATTATATTATAACTAACTACCAATTTATTCTAAAGAATTATATTTAAAGACCCAAAATGGAGCAAAACAAAGCTGTTAGCTCTGTGAATAAAAACAGGACTACCCCCTGATTCTTTACTTGTATTATGTATTTGCACTATTTTGGATCCTAATAAAGCCACAAAATCTTTCTTTATTTTATAGATGAGAAGACTAATCTAGAATTAAACTAACTTGTTGATATTAGAAAAACCAGGATTAAACCCAGTTGATCTGTGTTTCTTTCATAAAAATACAATCAACAAATTTGAACATATACCAATATTTTCCATCTAACTTTTAAAAGTTTGCCTTATTAGAGGAATAAGTTTGATTTGCCCTTTCCTTCTCCATTTATGTTTCCAATTTTTGTTTTCATTTTACTTTTTCAAGAAGAAAATAAAACAAGGCAAAACAAACAACCCTTTTCCCCAAAACTAAACGCTAAAGAACAAATTTATGCTTGATACTCTGCTTTAAACAGATGCAATACAAGGTACTATCAAAAAGTTTCATATTCAGAATAAATGAATAAATAATTGTCATGTGCAAATATAAAAATATATAGAACTATATAAAGGGATTTTATATGTCATCAAAATAAAAAAGTAATTTCAAAGTTTGAACCAGTTGCACATTTAAAAAATATATTTCTAACTTTCAGCAAAGTACTGAGAGTTTATTGCCTTAGGACTGCTCTGAATTTTTGTTTAGTTAGGGTAAACACCACTTCCTTTGCAATTATCTAGTATCTGCATACTGCTCCTATCAGTTCTACTTCAGAACACTGAAATGAGTATTTACCACTGAAATGGTAAAACTTATTTCAACTTCTACATTAAACAAAAGTCAGCATCCTAGTATATCAAACTGAGAATAAGCTCATCAGCAAACAAAACTCACTTTAAAATTCTGTATGATCTTGATAAAATCTCCTCTACGATGATGCAGTGTTATCATGATGTAATACATGGCTATCACCCCCTTAAATCTGACAGAGTGTTATTTTTGTAATTTTTTGCTTCTTGAAGAGCTCAAGGTACAGCAATCAAATTAACAAAAGTTAGGGAGAAAAAGATTTTGAAAATGGTAACATCATTTAGGTAAGAAGGTAGACATTGTACATGGGGACATTAGAAACTTTTTTGTTTTTTCTGGGTTGGGTAGCACCAGCCTTAACAGTTACTGTTTTAAATGACCTCTACACCATCTTCCTGTGGGTACTTTGGCTTTAATTTCTATCCTCCTTCATTCCTCTGTGATGATTGTTTTTATCAGTCTGATACATTCTGAAACATTATTATAATGTGGTAGATACTATTCTAAGGACTTTCTATTATCTCATTTAATTAATACATTTTAAATAAATATTTCTTAGATACAATTAAAAACAAAAATGGTCCCAAAAATCTTACTTGCAAGATATTATATAGTGAATCCCATTTGGGGATTCAGAAAATAAAGTAAATAATGCCAACTTTCAAGTTGGAGAAAGATAATTTAAATGGCTTAATATATTTAACGGGTGGGCAGGTCAAGTGGAAATAAAAAGTCTTCACGAGGACTGGAGTCTTATCAGGTATAGTTCACAATCTGTGACTTATGTGGAGGTGCTAATAAAGTGTGAAGAACCATGATTAGATCTTCAAAAGTAAGGTTTAGACTGTTAAATCAAGCCATTAAGAAACTGTAAAAAGTATTAAATTCAAAAAGTATTCATACTAAGATCTTTTATCTTTAATCAATTGTAACTGATGAAATTATTATATAAATTTGTTGCTAAAATTTCCATATTAAAATATGAAAATATTATTTATAAATTAGCTGTTCTTTAATTGAGTTTTTGTATTTCATCTCCCACATTTCAAGTTGTCAGCACTTCAGAGAGAATGAAGTGGGAAGATATTCCCATTTGAATGTCAACATCAGTAGAGCTTTAACTAAAGCTTATATTGTGACTGGCACATTGGGGAAGTGTATGCAAATTAAAACCTTATGTTCTTTCTTTTCAGTATCTAAGTATCCTGTTGTTATTTAGCAGTATAAACTATTTTCGTAGAATAATAAAGCAAGTGAACATAGGGTAGAGCCATAATGAACATTATCCTGTCTTACTTTTTATTGTTTATTTCCTTCTATTATCACAGACCAATTGAATTTTCAGAAGCTGATTACCCACAAGTTGAATATCAAAGAAGGCAACAATTTTGGGACCCTGTCCGGCTAGCTATTTTCACATTGGTAATTGCAGCAATCATAGGAATTACAATTGGCATTGTTACTCATTTTGTTGTTGAGGGTAAGTATCCAGGTCACATTTCTATTGCCTAAGAGTTCCATTACTTAATATCCTAAAGTTCTCTGTTGTATAAAAAGTGCCATTTGCATGATATTAACATTTTAATTACTAATCTTTTACTAATGTTAAATTATAGTTTGCTCTGGTATTGAACTCTTTGTTACATATTCTTACCCAGTTAAACCTGCAATATAGACACAGCTAAAAGAAATACATACTTAAAAAGAATAATGAAAGATTATCTTCACAGTAAAGACAAACCACATCATGTGCTGAGTTTAACATACTTTTCTCAAAATCAACACATTGAGTTACCCCAAGAAATGTTGATGATATGAGAAAAGTTACCTAAAAATATTTTAAAGGGCTAAAGACCAAACATTATTTTTGAAGGGAAAAGAGATTGTTTCATCACAGGGGAACAAGAGAAACCTTAGGACTAGCTTCACCTTAAGTGCAAAAATGGATTGTTAGTACCACAGTTAAACCAAATGACAATCAACCAAGATTCATTTGATATTTATAATCACTGGTAACTGAAATTTTGCCTAAAATTTTACAGAATCTTATGACTTACAACTTAACTGTTGGATTCTTATTTATCCTTGGAATTTCCATTTCGATTCACCTTTATTATTTAATTAAAAGAAAATAAAATATTTTAAAATCCCTATTTGAACATAAAAAAGTATAACAATGTTACATGTATTTTCTGAGCTTTGTTTCTACTCAATACTGTTGCAGGAGTCAGCCTTTATTTATTTATTTTTTTTGTACATAGCATTAGCCCATCTTTTTTCAATATTGACTACTAATACTCCATTGTCTTAAACATGCCATAATTGACGTATCTATTCAAATGTTCATGGACATTTGGGTGGTTCCAGGTTTTAGATGTTAAACAATACTGCTATGAACCTTCTTATACATATATCTTGGAACACATGTGTTAGAGTTTGTATAGGGAACATATGCAGATGTAGAATTGCTGGGCCACTGAGCATGTGATTTTTTTTAACTTTATGAATAATAATAAGCTATTTCTATCAGCACTGCATAGGAGTTCCTGTTGCTTCACATATACATATTGATATTTGCTATTGGCATACCTTTATATATTTGCTAATTTGGTGTACATTGTAGTACTGTCGCTGTACTTTTAATTTGTGTTTTTCTGATCACAGTGGACACCCATCCATGTATTAATTGATCATTTAGACTTCCCTTTTTGGTGAAGTGCCTGTTCAAATCTTTTCTCCATTTGTTTATTGTCATCTTTCTTTTCCTATTGATTTGGGTAGTTCTTTCTGTATTCTAGATATATATTTATTGTCAGTTGTATGAGTTTATGGTATAAAGTATTTGTAACATATACTTTATGGGAGATATAGATATATACACACATATATATAATGATGATACTTACATAATTGTATAAGAATCTTTTAATATTAATGAATGAAATCACCACAACCATTTACATGAAATATGAAAATAACTAGAAAATTTCAAAAACTGAAATTCCCAGTAATCTGGTGTTTATTTTTCAGTTACCTAGAATTATATAGTAAATTACTTTTTTCAACATTTTCATGATTCTGGTTAATTTTTTTCAGGATTATTTAGGATTTCTTAGTACATCTTTCATTATGGTGTGAATACAATTCTTTTTTATAAAGAGTTGCACAAAATATTTTGAAGAACATAGTCTTTAGTATTGTATTTTCACAAAATCCAGTAACTCAACTTTCTGAAGCCATTTTTTAAAGCTTACTGTTTGAAATCTGCAAGTAAAGCCAGAATTAGGACAGCATCATTTGTCTCCTCATTCTTCAGGACTGGCTCCGCTTCCAGGAATGTAGGAAATGCATTCCATCATGAGATTCAGAGTCAGATCTAAATGTTCCAATTTCAAACCCACCATATGCTAGTTGTGGAATGTTACTTTTTTATTTCATCAAACTTCAGCCAATTAAAACAATATTTTCTAAAAAGAAAGATAGGCAAAAATAATAATATAAGTTACTTCTAGATGTTAGGGTTATAGATTATTTTTATTATCTTATGTATACCCATCTGTTACTTCCAAAGTTTCTCATATAGCATTTATCATTTGAGAAATGTTTAAAATGACTAATTAGTAAATCTAATTAAAAATTAGGGTGCTGAGCACATTCTCATATAGAATGCACTTAAAAATTTTGAATATTTATTTATTTATTTATTGCTTTCTAAGAAGCTAAATTACTGGTCTCTTTACTCGTATTACCTGAAATAGTGACTCCATTTGAAATGCAAAAAATCAGCATGTTTAATGCTGATAAATGCATATAAATTGCTGTAGTTTTAACATAAATCCTAAAGGTAAGGTGGTGAAGAATATGCTCAAGAGGTAGGCAGAATCTAGGTCAAGAAAAACCTATGTAGATCATCACAGAGTTGAGACTCCTTATTATAGGAAATGGAGAAAAATCAAAGTATTTTAGTTAGAGAAGCAATTTGATCAATTTTTTTTAATTGAAAAAGATGACTCTACAACTATGTGGGGAATAGATGTAAGGAAAACAGAACTTGAAGCCAGGTAATAATTAGAAAGCCATTACATTTTCTAGACAATAAATGGTGAGGAAATGAACTAGAACACTGGTGGCAGTAGCATTTGTGAATAGAGAATGGATTTTAAAAATTTGAGTGATAGCATTGTCAGACCTTGCTGTTTAATTAGGAAGAGATCAAAGATTACCCCAAAATTTCTTGTCTGGGTGATGAAGTAGATTGTGATGGTAGTATTTAAAATAGATTATCTAGACAGGGTGACTTCTTTTGTTATAGAAAAGTCATTTGGTGTGGATATACATTAACTGAGTGGCTGATTTTGAATTAAAGTTGTAGCTTTTCTGGATGGGATAAATGATTTGAGAATTATCAGTGGGTTGCACCCATAGAAATAAGAGACTACAAGATTGATTTAATATTGGAAATGAGGATGAAGCCAAGCTTTGGGTGATGGTGTGATTGATGGCAGTGTTTATGAAGACAGAAAACATAAGAAGTAGAGCAGGTTTGAGTAGAGGAAGAGGTAAATAATTATTTCCCTTTGGAAATATAAATGATGCCTGTTGAATGTCCAATGAGTAATCCCTGGAGTCAGTTGTTACAGAATTGAAACTCATGGTAAAAATCAGGTCTGGAAATACAGATATTGAGTCATCAGTTGTTCAAGTAATTAAAACAGGGAGATCATTGAACTGAGGTGGTTCTAATACCTTGGTAGCCTACGTAAGCAAACCAAAACCTAAATCAGAGTCAATGCACTCTTATCTGAGAAAATGAAGCTTAGAAACAGCCAATCCAAAGCAAGTTTTCTCAGATAAAGCAACCACTTAATTAAGCTGTAGCCAATCAAATAATATCCTTGCTTTTCCCCCCTGCATGTTATCTATAAAAATATCCCTTAATTACTGTCCATGGAGTGCTCCTAACTACTTTTGATTTGGCACTGTCTCATTGGAATTGATGTTTGCATAAGGAAATTGAAATTTTAAATGTGGCTTGGTTTATCTTTTAACATCAACAAATAGTTGATGGTTGAGGCTTTTATAGTTAAGATCACTTGAGAGGACAAGACCAGGACAAGGATAGAACATTGGGTGGCTCAGGATAGAAGTAGGAATAAAGAGTTCTTCAAAGTACCTGAAAAGGAGTGGCCAGGGAGGAAGGAAGAATATTGGAAGATGGCTTTATAATGCTAAATAGAGTTTCAGAGAACATAGTTAAGGCTGCAAAGAAACTAAGAAAGAAAGAAAGAAAAGGTGGACATTTAATATTACAACTGTAGCCCTTTCAATGGCAGTTTCAGTGCCGTGTTGGTCAAAAATTCAGAGAACTGAGAAATGAATAGACAAAAAGAATGTAAAAAACAATAAATATAGGCTTCTATTTAATTAAGCTTATCAGTGGTATAGAAAAAAAACTGATAGTCTGTTCAATGTATCTTCATAATACAGCTTAGCTATGATACACCTATACTATAATTCTTTGGGAACATTGGTGTTTTTTTTGAACAATCATAATTTTATATGACTTTCCACAATTGCTTTTACTGTTTACTTTCCATTGTACATTGCATGTCCAATTGTATGAAAAATTCAATATGCAAAAATGCTATACATGAGGTATTACGAAAGTATAATCTGAGGCTGAATTTTCTGTTTTAACTGAGTATAATGATGAAATTACATAATATTTGAAAAAATATTCACAATAATTTTTGTACTGAGAAGAAATAGGCTGCATTATAGTAAGCCTATTTCCTGGGTTTAGGGGACAAGGAACTGATTATACTTACATATGGATTTTTTTTTTTGTTTATTTACCTTCCAGATGATAAGTCATTTTATTACCTTGCCTCTTTTCAAGTTACAAACATAAAATACAAAGAAAATTATGGAATAAAAACCTCAAAAGAGTTTACACAAAGGAGTAATCAGATTGAGAGATTGGTAAGTCCAATAGAAATTTTTAAAGTTTATGTGTGTTTTTTGGTCTCACTTTGAATGCAGCTGTCATAGGTACTTAACTTCCCATGCCTCTATCTTTTTTTCTGTGAAATGAAGAAAATATAGTATCTAGGTTATATAGTTATTAGTATTAAATAACTTAATATATGTAAAATATTGAAAATAAAATACTGTACTATTAAATGTATGTAGATGAGAGTAAGTGACTAATTAGCACCTCAGGAGATTTCGGGTTGAAACAGATGTTTTCCTATTTTTAACTTGATTTTCTTTCTTGATTCATTTTCCTCTATCATTTTTTAACATAAGAATTAGGATAGCCATATTTGCTCTATCATTTTTTAAAATTTTGCTTTTAAAAGTATGTAAAGGGTTACATACAAGGATATGTGTCTTGAATAGATATCAATCTCAAATTAGTAACAGCCCTCAAATATTTTGGTTGCCTTTGAAAACTTATGCATTTATCAAAACATTTATATATTTTTTAAAAACTATTTTAGTCAAATTAAATCATTACCTATTATAGCAGAAAGTCAAGTAAAATAGTCTTCCACTTTTTGGTCTCATGAGAAGCATGTCTATGGAAACCATAGATTTGTTTAGAAAATAAGTATTTTGGCCTAGAGTATATTACTTTTAGCTTATGAAAGCTGTTAGAGAAAGATAAGTAATCTGTCTATAGAAAAGTAATGTGTCTATGATTATCTATAGACACTATCTCTTAATTAAAAGATGAATATTTAGCCCTCTAACACTTCAATCATTGCACTCAAGTTTCTTTGAATTATTAACAATGTAGGGAAGTATTTGCATTTTATTCAGTTATTTTTACATAGGTTAATTTTAAATGTTGAAAATCAATAAATGTTATTTTCCTTTCCATAGCTATTTAGTGCTTGCCACTTAATATACCAGTATTTTTTTACAATTATGTTGCCACAATTCTTTTTTTTCCTCAACTTATTGGTCAGTGGGTTTATTCAGAGTTATGTTCAGATTATTTTATTTTTTATTAAAATATATTTGGTGTATAACATTTTCAGTTGTACATCATAACAATTTGATATTTGTATTTATTGCAAAATGACCACCGCCATAAGCCTACTTAATATCACACATAGTTATACATTTTTTACTTAATATCACACATAGTTATATATTTTTTTAAATCATGGTGAGAACTTTTAAGATCTACTCTTTTGGCAATTTTCAAATATACAGAAGGCCCTTCAATAATGTAATTTCATTATAAAGATAATGAGATGCCACAGAAACTTAGCTCTTATTTATATCAATTAACCTATGGTAAAATTGGTGTCCCTTAAAGTCACAAAACCTATCAAAAATGTTGTGAAAACTTACTGTACAATACAGTATTATTCCCTATAGTCACCATGCTGTACATTACATCCCCATGACTTATTTTATGAATGAACGTTTTTACCATTTAACTGCTCTCATCTATTTTGTCCATCTTCCATCCCACCCCCCAACCCTCCACCCCTCCACTCCATGCCTCAAACTGATCTCCACATTGTTTTAGAAAACATCAGTTAGTTAGTGCACTCCTGGTATTATTCCAAAGCTCAGGGCCAGTGCTCGAAAACCTTGTTTGTTTACATAAAAATAAACATAAACAGAAGTTCTGATATTTTCCATATCCTCTATGAAACATTGGCTTCACTTTTTGACCCATAGATGTGAGCTGTTTTCAATCAAGACTTATAGAAGCTGGGGGATGGGTAGGAAACAAATATCTGCTAAAATTTCTCTTTTATCACAATTTATAATCATTTAAGTAAATTCAGCTTCTTAAAAGATTTCTTAAGAAGAAAAGCTCTATTTGCTTACATGTGATTATAAACAGTAGAAGTCCCATTTATCTAGGCCTCCAGATCATCCAAGGCATGATCCTTTCCTTGCTTCTCTTTCTTTTTTGCTCCATAAATGATCTCATCCTTCCCCATGTTGAATAGGACACTTTTGGTAGAAAATAACAGAAACCCAATTAATGAGAAAAAGAAAGCAAGAATGAAAGAGAGTGGTAGGTAAGGAGGGAGGAAAAAAAGAGGAAAGAAGAAAGAAAAGAAGGGGGAAAGAAAGAAGGAAGGAAGGAAGGAAAGAAAAAGAAGGAAGGAAGGAAGAAGAAAGGATAAGACTGTTGGGAAAATCTAGAGATTTACCTGGCTTCAGGTATGGCTGAATTCAGAGGCTCAAACAATGTCCTGAGGCTTTTAATTAAAAAAAAAATTATTGTGCATGTGGAAGATAAGATATTAATAGCTACATATTCCCAAGTTATTTACTGAAGCAGAAAAAGATAATTTCCCATAATATTTCCTAGGGGAAAGTATGGAAAACCAATCTACTTGACCAAATTTGGAATATCTGCCCATCTCTATGATAATCACTTTGACTAAGGGGGTAAAACTGTTCTATCTGTGTGAGCAATGAAGGGGGAACAAATTTAGCTCTATATGGATGATACAGAATGACTTCTCTATAGGAAAGGAGGGGTCCTCTCAGCAGAAAAATATGGGGAAGTACTGACAGATATACAGTAGCTCTAATTCCAAAATTTTAATCACTAACCCAGATTTCTCTGAACTCCAGACTTGTAAGGTTCATTTTCTATGTAACATTTCCACTTGAATCTCTCACAGGTACCTCAAAGTTATCATATCTAAATCCAATTCTTGAAAGTTGCTTCCCCATCCCATTCTCTTATTCCCCTTTTTTCCTCCACTCAACAAATGACATCACTATTTGTCTACCTGCCAAAATACCTTCATTTCCCTTATCCTCATATCTAATCCATTCACATGTCATGTTTCTGTTTCTAATTCACTGTCTCCATCCTAGATCCAACTACTATCTTTCTTCATATAGGCAACTCACAGTAATCACGGCTTCATATCAGGCTCCCTCTAATATCTTGTCTACAGAGCAACCAGAATTATCCTTTAAAAACACATTACAGTATTATTTTGTTTAAAACTTCATAAATGGCTTCCTCATGTTCTTAGAGTAAATTCAAGCTCTTCTATATCTATGAGTTTGTTTCTGTTTTGTGTGTTCATTTATTTAGTTCTTTAGGTTCTACATATAAGTGAAATCATGTAGCACTTGTTTTCCTCTGTCTGACTTATTTCACTTAGTGTAATACTCTCTAGATCCATCCATGTTGTCATAGATGGTGAGATTTCATTGTTTTTATGGCCAGTTGGATACTAGACTTATGGGGGGGGGTCACTTCATAAATTACATAAATGTCTAACCATTGTCCTATACATCTGAAACTAATTTAAAATAATATTGAATTTCAATTATAACTGACAAACTAAAAAAAAAAATACCCCAACAATTTCCTGGGGGGACAAAAAAAAAAGAGAATCCAAGCTCCTCATGAAGGTCTCCAAGGACCTGAATGTTTTGGCTCTAACTATTCCTCCAACTTTTTAAAAAATATTTTATTTATTTCTTTTTAGACAGAGGGGAAGGGAGGAGAAAGAGAGGGAGAGAAACATCAATGTGTGGTTGCTTCTCGTGTGCTCCTTACTGGGGACCTGGCCCACAACCCAGGCATGTGCCTTGAATGAGAATCAAACCGGTGGTTTTTTGGTTCA
Source organism: Pteronotus mesoamericanus (assembly GCF_021234165.1). Classification (NCBI taxonomy): domain Eukaryota; kingdom Metazoa; phylum Chordata; class Mammalia; order Chiroptera; family Mormoopidae; genus Pteronotus; species Pteronotus mesoamericanus. The sequence goes on along the minus strand of NW_026555076.1, from coordinate 9,287,465 downwards.
CAGGTTGGCAGTCAATCCACTGAGCCATAGCAGTCAGGGTTTTTCCTCTAACTTTTATACTCTCCTCCTGCTCACTCTTCTCTACTTATATTGACATTCTTTTGGATTCTCTGTACATCCTGTTTCTTCTACCTGGGAGATTGTCCCATAGCACTGCTCTTTTTGTAGCTTACTCTTTTTTGGTCCTTCAGGTATCACTGAAATGTCTCCTCCATGGACAACCACTTCCTGTTATTGACCCCCCTACCGTTATGCTGTATGACTTTACTATACTAGTTGCCTTTTTATTCATTACTGTCTATCTCTGTGGTCTGTGAGTCCAGGGACCACAAAGCTTTGGACTAAAATATGGCTTATATATGGAAGTTTATGCATGGAAAAGAATAGAAACTAAAAATTTTGATGAGTTAAAAAGATGATATTACAGTATGGAAGCTGCCACAGTGCAGAATACAATCATCAAATATATGACCCAGATGATCATAGTTCATTTTAGTTCAGAGGAAGGAAAATCCCTTTTAACTAGCAGGAAGCTTTCTTGGAGAAAAAAAGGGAAATGGGATTCATTTTCTTGGTATATTCGCCCTCTGCTGGTACATATTTCCCTGATAGTAACAGGAAACCTGCAGAGTTTGCCTGGCTTATTTTCATAGGTGGACCTGGAAAGGGGTCCACCAGTTGGCATCTAGTAACTACTCATCTTCCATGAGGACAACCTGCATGTAGTTCCCAGCCAGAGGGGAAAGCTCAGTGTTGCCAGAGACAGTAACTGGGTGTCCTATCAGGCAGAGCCACAGTTTGTTTCAAACATTTTATATCAGGGTTTTTTAGGTTTTGTTGTTGTTTTTTTTTAATGTTGGTAGTTCAAACCAAAGACTACAATTGGTATATGATCTTAAGGAGAGCTTTTCTGTTTTACCATAAACTCACACACTCTTGTTTGAAATAGAATAATCTCCAATAAAATGATTTGTTCTTTATGGTTTGAATCATAAACAGGGAAGGATACAATTAATTTTTGTAATTTGGACTAAAAGTAATACTAATTAGTTTTTATTAGAAAAACATAAACATGTGTTAAACATTTCCAGAAATTGCTTACAATAAATAGGTGTCTAGAGAGCAACAGTTCCCTTAGCCTTGTTCAACTGAGAAGCAGAAAAGAGCAACCTCCCAAAAAGTTACCTTTTATGAGACTTAGAGTCAGGAAATAAAAGATGTATTGAGGCCTTTTTAAGGGTTTCCTGACCTGGCATCCACCCAAACATCTGTTGTCAAGTATGTAAGTAACACAGGATTGTCAGTATCGCTTACTGGATTTAGGAACACAAAACCTAGTGCCCGATTCCCTGGGTTTTTGTGTCAAAACTCCTACTTTCTTTTGTTTTTGTTCCTCATGCTTTATAACTTTACAACAACTTTACAAGGTAATGATTGTATAATTCCCTTTTTACAAGCGAGGACGCGTAAGCACAGAGATGCTAAATGATGCTTCTAAAATCACTGCCTGGTAAGAGACAGCTTCACAAATGGACAATGTGCTTAACCACTGTGCTGTTACAACTTCAGACTTGGTTATGTTTTCCTAATACCCCACATACATGTGCATTTTTGTTTGTATATTTTTCATTAATTTTTTAAAAATTTCAGTTACAGTTGACATTCAATATTATATTAGTTTAAGCTGCATAGCATAGTGCAGAAACACCACTTTCTGTGGACAAGTTGACTTATGTGTCCTGAGTCTCAGTTAATTCATCTATACAATGGGGCTCTTGAGGATAAATAAATACTTTCCTCATGAGGTTGTGTGAGTTTTAACCAAAGCAATCAGTCCAATGCTTACCATGTAGTATGGGATTAATACATGTAAGCTGTTCTTAGTGGTTATATCAATACTATACTGTATCAGAATCTACCAATTTTTTAAATGGAGGTTGACACCTCAGGGAACCATCATTTTATTAATATCACATTTTTGTTTGAAGAGATTCTTTGTAGTTTTTCATACTCTTATATGACAGGATCTTGATCTTTTTCCAAAGGGCTATTGTATACACAGTTAAAATTTTCATATGACCTTTATATAAAATGTTGGAGGCCTTAAACTCAGATTTTCTCCCTGTTCCTTGAGAAATGAAAATAAAATGAACTCAGAGGAGCTTAGTGAAATCATAAGAAATATAACTCGGAACTGATTCAAACCCCTGGAATGACCATCCCTGTGGAGGTCACCTGTGGGGTCTTGGGGGGATTCTCACCTTACTTTACTCTACTTTACTTTCGATTCCCATGGATTTCTACTAAACATCTGGCAACATGATTTGCTGATAAAACCAAAACAATGCTTTATTATCCTCTTCCCTTTAAATTTGGTACTTTATTCATTTACTCATGTATTTATTCATGGGTTTATTCATTAAACATGCATTGAGTGTTTGCTGTGGGCCAAGCAATGTACCAAATTCTGGAGATACAAAAAATGAATTAGGCACCCTCCCAGCAGTCACGCAGCTCACAGTCTAGGGTGGGAAAAACACTACTGCAAACTGGCATGATAATCGCTGTAAGAGAATCATGAGCAAGATGCTGTGGTGGCCCAGATAAAGGAAGGTTCAACTTTGTTTGAGGAGGGCAAGTCAAAAATAACTTAGTTGTCACTGAAGTTTCTGAAGAATAACAGAGTTGTCACTGAAGAAATTTGCCTGAGATAAAAAATGTATTGTAGGAGGACGAAAATGAATGTGTATAGTCATAGAGGTGTGAACAAGTTTATCGGTCTTAGAAAGGAACCAGCCATTCAGTAGATAGGAGAATAGGCCTGGAATATAGGGATGGGCCAAGGGCCAATGAAAGGATAGGACTGTGGAGCTCAGATGGAGGGAGACATTGGGCTTGAAGCAGGGGTATAACATACTCAGATTTGCACTTTAGAAATATCCTTGTTGCCAGCATTGTCGGGCAACAACTGAGGAGAAGAAAGATAGAAGAGGACCACATAAACATGCCAGTGAAGGGACTGCTGCAAAGGCACAAGTTTCAAGGGAACCTATTTTAGACCATAGCAGAGGGATTGCAGGAAAGGATGTAGAATCAATATTTTAGGAGGTAAGACCTACCGAGCATTGTTACTAGTTTAGAAGAGTCAAGGAGAAGGAGGAATCTTATGGGGAAGAAGGCAATATTCCCTCTTCCCAGAGCATACAGTAATTGGGGGGCAAGATTAATCAGTGATGTGGGCCTATGTAAACTTACGTGGACCTGTAATATTTGACTCTCAGTTCATGTTTTTTTGCTTTGTTGTTGTTGTTGTTGTTTTGTCTCTAAGGCAGCAACTTAACAGTCTTTTGGAAATCAGAACCCTTTGGGAAATCAATTCACTGAACATTCAAAATCTTTCACTGGTTCAGACTGGAAAAGCCTAGTAACAAAATGCTGACAGTATGGAGAGTGGTGAAACTTGCTTCTAAATCTAGCACCAGTTGTGAAACACACCTGCCACAGAGAGATGACTAACAAGTGAAGGTGTGATTGTCACACAGTAGATGTTGTTACATATTATGTCAAACGCTGTAGTAATAGGATAATCATTTAAGAAATCAACAAATTAATATCAATAATGGACTAGATGCCATGATTGAGAATAAGGATAACTTACAGCTGGTTTTCTTAGAAGTGAGGATGCTGCCTTAAAAATTAGCACCGATACTTTAATTCATTTGATGATAATCCCAATGACCATTATCAATAGTTTACAACATGTCAGGCAAGGTTTGAAATGTGTGATATATATTCATTTAATCCTCAAAATAACTCTATGAGGTAGATATAATTATTATCCTATTTTTCAGGAGTTCAGCAAAATTGAACGGTTTTGTTAAGGTTGTTCAGTTCTGTAAGGACTAGAGCCTGATTTAGTCTGATTGCAATGAATAGCCTGTGCACATATCTGAGAATAAACTGAAATCCTTGTCATGCCTCACGTCTCTAGATAAGACAAGGCATAACATTTTTCTTAAAACTAATACTTTTTAAAATTTTTCTAATCAGATGTCTAGGATATTTCGACGTTCTTCTGGAGCAGGTCGGTTTATCAAATCTCATGTTATCAAAATAAGGTAGGTAATCTTGGTTTGCAACTTCAAACCAGTACATTAAGAAGCATTGAATCAACACAAATGCTCAGCTCCCATGAACAAATGTTTGCAGGAACACAAAGATGTGATGAATCTTGAGCAGCCCAGTTGATACTGCCTAGCCATTTGCCAGTTTTAATAGAAAGATGTAAAGTGCTCTATGACAAGAGACAATGTCACTTATTGGAGTAAAAATAAAAGTGCTCTCCAAGAGAAAAATAATGCAGGAAGAGGCAAGATGGTGCTGCCAACATACCCTGTTCCTTAAGTGAGGGGCTCAGTGGAACTTAGTCCAGTTCTTTTTGATTGAACTCATTTTAAGCCTACCCAACAACCAGCCTATGACTTTCTCTGCAATAAGGTTTTCTTTAATGCCATTATATTTCAATTGTTATTTTTAAATTTTTTCATACTTTCATATTTACACTCCTATAAAAGGCAATATCAATAAATTCATAAGTTGATAATATACTTGTTGTCAGAGACTAAGATAAATTACTAGAACCCATCTGAGGCTTGGCATTTATTAGAATAATATATTTTTTCTACCCATTTTTGATGAAAGTTACTAAATTTTTTCTATGGATATCAATCAATATATAAATATGTGTATTTGTAGTACTTATTTGTATGCTTTACTTCTTGATGGTAAAGTAAATATGCATATGGTTGAGGAGCTCCTGCCTTATCTACCTCTCTGCTCTGTGCATTTGTCCCTTCCTTACTTCCCTTTCTTCATCCTCTCCTTCCTTCCTTTATTGGTTATATGTTTCCAATTAAATTCATTATCAAAAGGCAGCAGAGGCTTCTTAGACCTACACATTATAGTATAAATTAATATATTTGAAATCCTGATCTATAGATTTCCTTTTATAACTTCTTTCTCTAACCATCTACTTATCAAACATGCATTAACTGATCATCAACCTACCAAGCACCAAATGGTTTGACACAATAAAAGTTTATTTCATTTCGGTGGCTCAATTCAAAGTGTCAGAAGTGGCAGCAGGGGATGTGGGTGCTGGCAGGGATGGCAGGATTTGCCCCTGGGTTTTCTGCATCTGGTTGGCAGATACAGGAAGAGTGAAGTCATGGAAGGTAGAAGGGGAGGTTTCTAGGGCCTGGGCCTGGAAGTGGGGTACATCATTTCTGCCCACATTCCATTGTCTAGAATTCACTAGGGAGTTTCAATAAACTGAAAGAAAGGCTAGGAAATGAAATCTAGATCTGTGCTCATAAGGCAAAGATACCTGGGTTTGGTGAACACAAAGCATTGTCTTTTCCACATCACTACTGAAGAATAATGATGGTTACACCTTTGGCTCAAATTACCTTAAAGAACAAATCCTTTAAGTGCATGTAAAGCATGAGTTCATAAATATCTCCTTTTCCCATAACTCCTCCAGACTATGAGCTAAGTTAGGGCAGAGAACAATATATTTTTCAGTTGTATATCTTAATCAGTATTTCAAGAGATAATTTAGGAATATGATATACACATATGCCATCCATTATATTACTTTAAATTTAGTGTGAATCTTAACACCTAAAAATAATTAATGATTAGAGAACTGGCTTTATTATTATCTTTATTTATCTTCTTTTTTGTTCTTTAGTCCAGATAAAAATGGTGTGAACATTCTTATAGTGCTCATGTTTCGATACCCATCTACTGGTATTGCTGAACAAATCAGGAAAAGAATTGAGAATATTTTATATCAAAATCTGAAGACAAAACAGTTGCCTTTGACTATAAACACACCATCATTTACACTTACATGTAAGTTCTTTTACCACCTTCATGATTCCCTTCTCTTGCAATCCTTTCATAAGAATTTAAGTCAATGTATTCTCTCATTTGAAGAATTCACCAGTGATATGCATATATCAGTATGGAATAAAACTAAAATAAAAAATTCACTATGAGGCAAAGTTTAGTTTTATGAATATTTGTTTTTTATATTTGGTTTAGGTCTCTTCTATACTTTCTACATTTTCCCCATGTATTATCATGTTATATATTTTCAAAAACATAGAAGAGTGGGCATTAGTTTCATCATTTTAAGGAATCTGAGACTTAAGGAAGGTGTAAGACACAGGACTAGCAAGGCTTGGGGCCAGAGCTGGTCTTTGCAGGTTAGCTCTGAGGATTAGCTTCTGTAGTACCAACGCAATAGACATCTTTATGAAGGTTTACTCCTGTAGAAAGAAAAATTGACATGAACTGGGAGGTGGTTCTCCAGCTTATTTCCAATTTAAAATATTTTCTTTATCTCTTTATTGATTCCTTACAAAACAAAATGAGGAAAATTATTATATTTTCCCTCAAAAGTGGAAGAAAATTATGTTCAAAAAGTTATGAAGCTCAAACTAAGACAGTCTCAAAGCTAGCTACAATTTTAATTGAGAGGCATTTCTGTTTTTTATATCAATACATAATTAGAGTTAAATAATGTGTTACAAATAAGATTTTAAGTGTCATTGTCAGCGACTTTGTCTTTATTTTCTTATCCCTCCCCCCAAACTCTAGCATATGTCTCACATACCATAGGTGTCTCAGCTCTGTTCATTGCTTCTGTTTAAATATTTCAAAGTTCAGTTACTTCTGACTTAATATAAAAAAAATAAGACTTATCCTTTGGAACTGAAAATATTTCCTCTCCCAGCAACCATGAATTTAAGAAAGAGATGTTAAGAAACATCTCAAAATGTTTTTACAGGAGTTTCCTGTAAATACATTTTGAGATGTAATCCCCATACACATTAAACACAAGTTTTTCAAGAAGTAATTAGTAATAATGAAGAGTACGGTTTTCACCTTTATTATCTATCAGTTATATTCCAAAACAAAACATGGTATTTTCCAGGACATTATAAATGGCGATCTCAAATTAAATCTCAATTTCTGATAATATGATTGCCTTTAATGCATGATCATGTATGCTAAAGTAAAATATCTAACATCAAAGGAATGTTAAAGTGTAGACTTTCTCATTTTACAAATAAAAAATTTCTTTTCAATCTTCTTGGTCATGTACACTGAATTTTTATTATATGCATTGATTTAATATAAAACTAACGGTATTCTATGGCTATATTTAATAAAATCTAGTCATAAAATTTTGTGGTAAAAATTCTATTGCATTTTTTTTCTGCCATACAGATATTGGGTTTGCCAAAAAGTCAATAAGGTATTTTTCTATAAAATAAGAGACACATTTTTCATTTTCACTGATAACTATTGATTTGGATATTTTAAATATGTTCGCTATCTCCCTTATGGCATAATGTTTATTGTTCTCAACTAATGTCTCAATTTGATCACTATCAACTTCAACTGGTTTACCTGACAGTGGAGCATCGTCCAATGAGAAATCTCCAGCATGAAACTTCACAAACCACTTTTGACACATTTGCTCAAAGCACCTTCTCCATATACTGAACAAATCTTTTTTTGCATTTCAGTTGCGTTTTACCTTTTTTGAAATAATAAAGCATAATATGCCCAAAATGTTGTGAATTTTATTCCATCTTCAATATGAAAATGGCTGGACAAAAATTCACCAATTTTGTTAAGTTTCTTAAAACTGCATGCTGATATGAACACTGTCACAATATAATCTAACAAAATTGTTTTGAATGAAGCAAAAGAAAACTAAGTGCTACCAGAGCCATCTTACAGGGGGAAAAAAATGGACAAACTTTTTGGCCAGCTCAATATCTCTTGTTAAATCAAGAGAATTGAAATATCCAGGAAACCTCTAGTATGATTTGGGACTCACATCCTTCTTTTGGGAAAGTCAACGTTCCTGAGCAACTTATCATATACTTCTCTCTTTTTTCTCTAACAAGTAACCAAAATAAAACAAACATTTAATCACCAAAAATTAAATGACACTGAGCTTCAATGAACACTTAAGATACATTTGAAGTAAAAAGATATCACAGAGGGAGGCATGAAGTGGAGGAGAGATTGTGTTAGGTGGGGTCCCTGCACTAGCTGTATGAATATGATAGAACTCCATGCCACTAGCGCCTGCTGTTGAGCCACAGCCTTCCACCATATTCATCAGAGGGAGAATCCTCAGTGATCGAAAGCCACTGACCTGCATTATGTGAGTTCCCACCTTTGTAGACCAGAGGCTGAAAATTGGGCTGTGAGGGGTCTGCAATGCCTTTAGCTATCTGGAGCTGCCTTTCAACACAACCAACTGCATGGAGGCTAGTGCACCTTCTAGAGTGAACACCAATTGTAATAGGAATCGGAGATTGCTTTAATGAGTTGTACTGAAGTTCCCAAAGGAAGCAGTTAGGGACATTCATCTTTACCATTCTTTTCTAAGTTTCTAACTTCAGTTTCTAATTTCTCAGCAAAAATTAAAACCAAAATGCTCTCTTTTTATTTTAAATTAAACTTATCATTTGGGATTAAATCAGAGTAGAAGGTTATTTATAACTTGGCAATGAAAAATCTCATGTTCTCTTGAAATATAAATGCTTTGGATAATAAACACTTCCTATAGTAGCCATTTGAACAAAATTACATGACAATAGGAACATATTCTGATACCAACTAATTCGTGTTTTGTTTATTTCAGCTATCGACAGCAAAAAGATGAGGAATCTTCTCAACAGCCGTAAGTTCCAAAACCCACAATTAACTCTCTCTTTCATAGCAAAGATAATGAATAAAAGCCATAAAAAAAGTTAGTAAAATGTAGCAAGTTTTTTTTCACTAAGATATAATTAATATAACACCATATTAGTTTTAGGGGTACAATGTAATGACTGCATATTCATATATATAATAACAGAATAATCACCAAGATAGTACCAAGAATTTTTGTTCATTTTATGTTTTTATCAACCACTTAGCTTTTTATTATTATTACTTTTAAGCTTTTAAATTTATAAATTTATACCAAATACAATTTAAAATTTTTTGGCTTACAGACTATGGTAAAAAGTACATTATATTTTCGATATAACATATATAGCTATATTTCTAACATTTTAATATTTTATTTAAATAATTATATTTTAATACACTAACATAGTTCAGAGAGTATTTTAAGTTTGTAACTAGTTAGGCTCCCTCCTGCTAAAATTTTTCTGGGTTTTTCTGTTTTGCCTTTTTCGTAAAATATCTATTGTGATCAGTTTTTGCCTCACCAGTCCCTACATTGGTACATATTTATGATCTTTTATGGAAAAATATATGTCCATTAAAAGGTTGTAAAAACACTAAAATATAATGAATGTTCTCTATATGTAACATGCAGCATTTAACATATTTTCAAATATTCTCAATACTTATGTATTTGTTCTCATTCATGTTTTTTGGCTTTTGGTAAATATTTCTTCTTCCCTTATGCTCTGCCTTTTTCTATGAACACATGTTGTTTATATCTTCTTACTTGCCTTTATGTTTGTTAAATCTGTATATGAAACTTTATATTTTTAGTTATAAAACTCAAGGATAAAACAAGTGCCTGATGAAAAACAGTCTAAATTCTTTTCCTCAACTTCAATTGACTTTCCAGTCTTTTATAAATAACTTCACAATTTTACTTATCATTTAATCTTATATAGTTGATTAACATTGTTTTTAAACATTATGTTCCATTTTATCCCCTTAGTTACAATTATTTACCTATCACTAAAATCTCCTGTTCTATTAATATTTTACTATTTCCCACTCTTGAGTATTGATTTAGCATTACTTTTTTGTCTGCTAAACCATATCTTCAAGTCATTTGAAACAAGAAAATTATACAAATGGTATATTGTCTGAGTACTTGCATATGTAAGAATCTCCATTTTGTTTATCTCAATGTCTTCTAAGTTACTGGGTTTTAAACTTTTCCACAAAATTCTGTACAGAATATTCTGTTTTCTTCTAGTATTTTTGCTATAGAATAGAAATTTAAGGCTGGTGTGATTTTTATTTTTATATAGGATATCTGTTTTTGTTTCTGAACAAATACAGGAGATCTTTATAACTTGTTTACCAAGAGATATAGATGTGGTTGTATTTTCACTGAATTTTGACTAGGACACTAAAAGTGTTTCAATGCAGACACAATGTTTTTTCTTGTTCTGGAGAAATGTTCTTCCACCATAAATTTGATGATTGATTCTGTTTCATTTGTTATTTTTTTTCTTACTCAGGAACACAAATGATTTATTTGAATGTCCACTTTCTGCCCTTCATAGCAATTACTATTTATAGTTCCAGCTCAAGTTACTTTCTACTGCATTCTGAAAGATTTTTTAACAATTCTATACTTCTGAAAACCACTTGTCTCAATTGTCTGGTCTAAGTTTTGTTCTCAGTACTTCATCCATGTCAATTTTATATCTGTTATGACATTTCTTGGTAATTTCTTTAATTTTATTTCTTTATATAGAGCACTTTTGTTATATGTGGTCTTATCACAGCATATTTTTCCCTTAGGGCTGTCCGCTTTTGTTATATTAAAGTCATATTTTCTTGCATGTCTTTGCTGATATCAAGCAAATGTGTCTTAAAAGTTTTTGTAGAAAATAACTTTTAAGTGATATATTTGTATTCTGAGATTATATTTTATCTAATGTGTGAGACTCTAATGATGCTGTATCTTATAGACAAAAAAACCTTGAAAGGCAGTTACTAGAAAGAATGGGAGGTAGGAGGATAATGAAGAAGATAAAGGGGGTCAAATATTTTGGCAAGAGAGGGAGACTAGATTTGAGGTGATGAACACACAATGCAATATTCAGACGTATTACAGAATGTACACTTGAAACTTATGTTATTAACCATTGACAATCCAAATAAACTTTGTAAAAAACTAGTCTTTCAAGAAAACATATATGTACATATATATTTTAGCTTATTTTATTATTTTTCCATCATCATACCCTCTTCTACCTTCACCTACACCCTTCCTGCCACAATTACAACAGTTCATGTCTGTGAGTTCTGGTTTTTTTTTTTTTCCTTTTTCACTTGATCCCTCTACCCCACAACCCTCCCAGGGCTATCAGTCTGCTCTCTATCTATGAATCTATCTCTATGTTTTTGTTAGTTTAGTTTGTTCATTAGATTCCACAGACAGGTAAAATCATATGGTACTTTAAAAAGTCATTATTGTTTAAGTTCAGGATTTTGCAAAGACAGAAATATAGATTTATGTCAAGGGAGAACCATGACCTACTTTTGTATATTTAGAAGTACATATACAAACTTTGGTGTGGATCCTTTTACTTTAATATCCAACTCTGTCACTTACCAGCTGGGTGACCTCCAGCAATTTATGTTCTCTTTCCAAGGCTGAGTTTTCTCATCCGAAAAATGTTTTGTTGTAAATGTATCTAAAACACGTAGCATCATTTTAACCTTTTTATTGAATTTATTGGGGTGACATTGGTTAATAAAATTATATAAATCTAAGATGTATAATTCTATAATATATTATCTGTATATTGTATTATGTGTTCACCACCCCAAGTCAGTCTCCTTTCATCACAACTTTCCTCCCCTATACCCTCTTCTATCTCACTCACCCCTCTTCCGTCTGGGAATCATCATAGAGGAGCTATACATTTTTGATGCTCAATAAATTATCTACCTATCTACTTATTCATCTATATGCGCTTTATGTAGAGAGACAGAAGTTGATTCCTGGATTGCATGCCTTGAAATAATTGTAAATATTTCTTCTGAAACTCAATAAGATCAGTAAGACCCTTACATATAACCTCAGAGACTATGTTAGAAATGGGTTCAAGAGTAGCAGGTGCAATGGATTGCCTGAGCATCAGCACTCAATGTACTTCAGGATACGCTCTTTTCCCTCCTCCTTTTCATGAAAACAAGCTGATGTATATTTCTGTGACAGGTTGTGGATTAAGGATGACATCATCAAACATGCCATTGCCAGCATACACTTCTACAGAAAGGATTGTCCAAGGAAGGGAAACATCCGTGGAAGGGGAGTGGCCATGGCAGGCCAGCCTCCAGCTCAAAGGGGCGGGCCATCAGTGCGGAGCCACCCTCATCAGTAACACCTGGCTCCTCACAGCTGCTCACTGCTTCCGCAAGTAAGTTCACCAGGGCTGTCGCGAGTCTTCTTTATTTAGTTATCAGTTGCCATTAATTGATTCAGTGTTTGGGAAGAGTCTAATCTCTTCAGCTTATCCTCTTCTCCATTATGGATGGACCCTCTTCTGTCCCCTAAAATGCGTTTTGCTTGCTCTATGCCCTGATCATGTTGATCTCCTCTTCCTGCTCTCAATGACTATAATGTTGGGTTTACATCACTCTCATGGCTCTCACCATATATTTTCCTGTATTATCATGACATTAATGTTATCTTTCTTACTATATATTAAATTATTTTAGTGTAAAGACTGATTATTATACATGTAACAAGTTTAAACTTTTCTGTATGTGCAAGGAGAAAATTTAACCACTCCTGTTCTTTTTTCTTTAAATTAATCCTTCTATTCTCCCACAATCAACATCCACTATCTCGTTTTAAATAAGATAAAATCAAAGATAGCACTCCTGAAGGTATACCTTCCAACTGCGTCACCCAAGAATCCCTGTGGTTTGTGTGGACCCGAAAGGTGTGTGGATGATAGGAGAGACCTGCCACCCTCTCTCTCTGCCCTCACAGTACAGAAGGCTGGTCATATGTGACTGAGCAGGAGCAATCTTCTTGAGCTTTCAGTTATAGCTATGTCAGTGCGTGTATGCATATGTACACAGCACCCTTTTGCCCCAGGTGATCAGGGGACACATGTTTTTTCCTCCCTGTGGTTTCTCCATGAGGGTACATAATTTTTTTCCGTTTAAACTCGCAAAAGGTAAAAGCTCTGAATGAAGCCCTACCCAGTGGCACCTGTTCACACCATCCTTTCAGAAAATTATCTTTGGTGAGTCTAAGAGGCTCTTGACCATCCTCGTAAGGTACCTACACTTTTATTTATGGAGTAGATGTGTAATAGAAATGACTTTAAGAAATTAAGGTGATTGTCACTCTCTCCTGAGAGAAGAGAAAAGAGACTCCTTTATATCGACAAAATAGCTAGCATGATACCTTAAGTGAACTTGTTTCACTAAATTTTTAAGGCTTTCTGAATTTTTGTTCACACAGTGCTCCAACCTTTGCACTCATTTTGGGGAGTATCATCCATTTTTATTTATAACTGATCTCTGTTTATGTAAATTAAAAATAAATCTGGATGTCAATGTATTACTATTTAGTGAAGAATGTAATATATAGTAATTAAGACACTTATTTCAGCAGGTCCAATATAGTCTCTGTGTGCTAAAAGACCCAAATGAAAATTGACCATTGAGTTTGGTAAAATTGATATAACTGGTGACCTTAATAAGAGAAACTGTGGTGACAAGATGGGGATGGGAATTAACTGAATAGACACTAGAAGAAGGATTGGATGCAGTGAGTTTTTAGATGCCACTTTCAAATAATTTTTAAGTAAATGGGAACAGAAATTTGACAAGTGATGATGGCTGTGGACTCACAGGAAAGATCTTAAAATATGAATGATGGCATATTTTATGCTTATAATAATAATCTAAAAGTGTTGGGAAATGAAATAATCCTGGATAGGGTTCAATATGGGGGGGATAATAATTTCATGCAATTGCACAATAACATATAGTGTTGTGAAGGAAAAATACAGGGTTCTTTGAAGATAATATGACAATTACCCAAAGAGTTTTAAAATTTTTGTTTTTTTCCTTATAAAAAGTATATTTTTAAAAAAATCATGTTAAAAACAAATGTTATATCTTTACTTCCATTAAAGAAAAGATCCTAGTCTTTGTGAAATTGTGTGGGTGGGGAAAAAAGTTTTTGATAGGAGAGCATGAGGTATGGGGCCTCTTTCTCTGACACCAAAGAGCTGGATATGTCCCTCGCTGGGGCAAGCCATTTAACTTCTGAGTCTCATTGCCCTTAGCCTCAAGCGTGTTGAACAAGGTCTATTACATGAAGCTTCCTTTCTGGTTGGCGATGAATGAAGAGATGGGGTACTTTCCTTTGTCTACTCAATTAGTTTATGAGGTCCTTGAGGACTGAAGTCATATAGCTTGTATCTCCCAGAATGCTACTTTTCAAATGAATCCTTCAGCACTCAGGTTTCAGCGTTAAATAAAAACATCCTTTAAGTGTAAAGAAGTCAAAGAGCTGAGAGAGGATCCCTCGGCACCTCCCAGTCCCCATGCCACTGCCGCAGGGCTCTGCCTGCTCATCCCGGGGGCAGTGCCTAGTACTTTGAAAACCACTGATCTTTCAGGTTTTCATTACACTGAAACACTTGTGATTCATCAACACAGCAACACTACATAAACAAGGAAATCCCCTTTATGAATAATGATCCTCTGTGTGATTTCCTTCTACATGATTTTCCTCTACACAGAGAATTTCAAGTTTCTATATATTTCTAGTCATCGATGAGGATAAGTACAAAAAGAAGGAACTGAACTTTGGGGAAGAATATAAAGATAATGAGACAGTAGTACTACATAGCAGCTGTTTGTGCTGTAATTGTGGGAGAGGAAAACATGTGTGAAGGGAGATCCTCAAAAATAGCAAGAGGGATTGTCCAGGCCAGATGAAAGGGTGGTTGGAACTCTCCCAGCATGATGTTGAGTTGAGTCAAGGCTGCTTATCCTTAAATAACCAGACAGGGTCTGGGCGTAGGTGAAAAAACAATCCTGTAATCACTCAAGAGTTTGTATACAGAAGAGACAAATTAGGTACACTTTATCTCAAGGATAACAGTAAGACCTAGTAAACAAAAGCCAACAAGTAAGTCATCAAATAAGAATGGATAGAGTGTGTGATACAGAGGGAAATGCCTTTTAGCATTAATAGTATCCAAAACAAATAAAAATTAATATCCCTACATTTCATTTAAATTATAGAAGACAGAGGATCTAATGAGTTTCTAATAAACAAGAAATTCAAAGATTGGAAATTAATTGTATAATATCCACTACTATTATTAACCTAAATGAAGCATTGAAATTTTATTTAGTTGCTGTGCTCTTTTTAGAGCATGAAATTTTAGAGGACGAAAATATTTTAAGGGCCTCCATATGCTCACTTACATCATCAGCTTGTTTAACCTCTTTTCTCAATGAGGTCATCAATTTCAAATTCTCTCAGTATAGGGATTTTTCAAGCACATAATCCCAAGAGGTGGGAAGAAATACAGTCCCAATCTTTTTTAAAATATAAAGTTAAGCATCATAAATTTTACTGTTTAATATTTTACAGAAATAAAGACCCAAGTCAATGGATCGCTACTTTTGGTATCACTATAACGCCACCCTCAGTACAACGAAATGTGAGAAAAATTATCGTTCATGAAAATTACCGAAGAGAATCAAATGAAAATGACATTGCTTTGGCTCAGCTCACTACCCGAGTTGAGTATTCAAATGCAGTCCAGAGAGTTTGCCTCCCAGATTCATCTATAAAGCTGCCACCTAAAACAAGTGTATTTGTCACAGGGTTTGGGTCCATTGTCGATGATGGTGAGTACCCATAATTTATCAATATAAGTATGTCTTAAGCTCTGACAAACTGGTTTAGAAAATCCCTCTTTAGATTTTTTTCCTAAAAATAGTGTTGATGCTCCCAGTGTGTATGGCCCTAAGAAGATCAGGGTTGGAGGTGGGGGCTGGCGGTGGGTTAAAAAGTAAAAGAAATCATGCCCTTATCCTTGAGGCATTCACAGTTCATTGAAACAGTGGGGAGAAAGGGGAGAGGCTAAGAAAGAAGAACAGAACAGACTGCTTTACATGCCATAAAAAGGGCCAATAAGCTGTGGAGTACCAGGGAGTAAATGATTCCAAATTGTGTATTTGCCTTATGTAAACACTCCTGGTTAGCATATACTTCAAACCACAATTTTATGATACTTTTTTCTTTTTTTTTCTAAATTCGTCTTTATGTTCATGAGGATACGTGATGATTATAAACATAAAAGTGCTTTGTGAATTTTTATTTTGGTTATTTAATAGAATCTGTATTTCTTTTCCTCTGTCTCACTTCCTAAGGTGTTTAAAAGACATCAATTCTAGAATTTTATAAACTGAAGACCAGAACTTAAGATTTCTGGGTACTAGTTCACTCCATTTTAAAGAGAGTGATTAATTAAACATCTTAACGGGGGAAATAAGAAACATTTAAGGTTTTATCAAGGATATCCCGAAGAAACTAGGTGACAAATGCCAATATATCTTAATCTGGTTTGGACTTTTTTTTTTAAAGAACTCGATTATATGTAAAATTTCCCAAATGCCCTGTGCACTTCCAACTTGAATTTGTGAGATGTTGTAATAAGTCTCCTTCAATCTTCCCTTCCCTTCCCACTAACTCAGGGCTACTCATTGACAGTTTCAATCAGGAGCTCTAAGCCACTTCCCTTCTCTTCCTGTACTCAGTTGTGTAGTATTCTCTCCTCCCAACTCCTGGCCCTGCTGGTGTCTGATTGCTAGCTTATACTAGACATCTGCTCTGTTCCCCATACTTCAGGGCGCCTTCCCTGAACCTTAATTTCTTTATATGGAAAAACATGCCAGTTAGACAACATCAGTATGATGGACCTTCTCCTCATGGGAAAAAAAAAATGTATGTGTATGTATATGTAAATACATACACATTTTTTTATATATATGCAAGACATTGTTTTGTGTGTGTGTGTGTGTGTGTGTGTGTGTGTGTGTATGTACATAATATTGCATGTAATTTCAAGGGTTCCAAAGCTTTTGAAGAACTGCTGATATGATATAATACTGGGTTGTGTATGTTTATGGTTCCTCAAATGGAGACATTTATGAAACAGAAATAAAATTAGGCAACAATTAATGTTAATAAAATATTGTTGCACTTTTACTCCTAGGTATATACATGTTAAATGTCTTCCATGTCTTAGATACATTTGAAGAATATGTTTATGTTTGTTTGTTTGTCTTTGTAACAGGACCTACACAAAACAAACTTCGGCAAGCCAGGGTGGAAACCATAAGCAGTGATGTGTGTAACAGAAAGGATGTGTATGATGGTCTGATAACTTCAGGAATGTTATGTGCTGGATTCATGGAAGGAAAAGTAGATGCATGTAAGGTAAGTCCAAAGTCAAGGTCAAACACTAAAAGGAAAGTTTCCATTAGCTATTTCTAAGTTTGTCATATATTTCCCTTGGGAGGAAAAAAATGGCATCTATGTCACCAAGGACCCAGTTTACTTAATGATCGCAATAACAAAAGTTATTACATTGAATGTTTGCTGTGTACCAAGCAAAATACTGAGCACTTTTCATATGTTATTTTATTTAATGTGAGATCAAACCAGTACTTTAATTATATTACAAATTAGGAAATTGAAGTCTGTTACTTCTATTTCTGGTTCACACAATTACTCTTTTGGTCTGTTGTTATTTTTCTTAAAATTGAAAACAAAAAGACACAGAAACCTCTCCTCTGAAGGCAGCTTTATTCAGATCTGTCATCGTCTCATGTGTCTGGTTTCGTCTACCACTGCTGAGTCGCCCTCCTTTGCCTGGTTTTCTAATGGCTTTGAAACCTGAAACAGGTTTCCTCTTCATCCCAAGCCAGGCAGTGTTAACGCTGATGCATTTAAATGTTGAATTCTTACTTTCTAGATCTCCTGATTTCCAGTGATCTTCACCCCTTTTCAGCCCCCTGTTCTTAGGGCCACATCTTGAACCTTGTCACCAAAACTATCCCAAATACCTAAACACTGATTCCCCAAACTTTCCTATTTAACACCTCTCCCCAATCCTTCCTGCCGGCTTTTCAATTACTCCCGCCCCCTTAGTCACACTCTTTTTTTACACCCCAACTACCAACCCTTACCCCCAAACACACACAACTTACACATATATTCTCTGTGCCCCCTCTTGGTTTTATTTTTATCTTTAGTTCTTATCACCATCCAATATACAATATATTATATTTAGCTGGTTTATTGTCATAAACTCCATGAAGGCACAGATTTGGGGGGCTTATTTTGTTTACTGTTGAACCACCAACACCTACAACAGTGTCTAGCACAATATTTGTTAGCTGAACAAAATATTGCCTTTCTTCAACTTTATAGAGACCTATAGACCATTGCCTCTCTACTTTCTCACATTCCATTAATCTCAGATTTTAAATGTTGGTCTATCTTATGCCTGTTCCTCTTAACTCTATACTTTCTCCCTAGAGTATCTATTTCTCTTCCATAGTTTCAATTATCATCTTCTTGCAGATGATTCATAAATTTATACTTTTAGGGACCCAACCTCCCCTTTGATCTCCAGATTTATATATTCCCTCAACCTCTTCTTTTCCCTCCAGACTTACAGGTATATTCTACTCCATTTGGATATTTCAGAGGCATTCAAAATGATGCACCCGATTCTCCTCTTATTCCCCTCTCCACCTGATCTCTTTCCTGTATTTTGTACCTCTGTGAATGACACCCCCTTTCATTTTGTTAAACAAGCCAGAAGAGTAAAAGCCATTCTAACTTTCCTTATCCTTTATCTATGCATTAACTTCATATTAAATATTTCATATACATGCTTACTAAATCATGCATAAATCCAAAGATGCTGAACTAAAGATAATGTAACCACTCCATATGAATGTTAGTCTTTCTAGAAAAAAATGCACTTCAAACTTTAGCACAAAATTTTAACTCAATTAAGAGAAACATTATATAATCATATAATTTATCTCTAGTGTGGCTGTATGTCCTTTGTTATCAATTTCCTTTTACTCTTTTTCTGTGGAAGAGAGATGATTGTAATGACCTTCCTACTGAATTAAATCAGAGTTAACAAGTTTAAATATGTTTGCATTTTTTTCTCCAGGGTGATTCTGGTGGACCTCTGGTTTATGAGAGTCATGACATCTGGTATATTATTGGTATAGTAAGTTGGGGACAATCATGTGCTCTTCCCAAAAAACCTGGAGTCTACACAAAAGTGACTCAGTATCGAAACTGGATTGCCTCAAAGACTGGTATCTAGTGTGAACTGTCCATGAATTACATCCACGGCACACAGAGTTAAAAACTCCTGCAGATTGTATATTGTTTATAGTTATGTGGTTTGGATCAGTGCTTTTTGCTGAGTCCTTCAGACCCAGACCAACCCAATATTATGATGTGGCCTTTGTGACCGAACTTTCTACCCTGAGGGAGGAAGACACAGCAAATGACAGGTAGCACTGACTCCTCATTCACAAAGCAAACTATGTTACTTATTAATATGATGAATATTTATAAATGGTTTTCTTCAATAGAAGATGAGGACCATCATTTTCCACAGGATATGAAGAGCTGCCAGAGCTGCCAAATTCTTACTTCCTATAATAGCAGGAGCACTTGGGATTCTTCTAGCAAAAAAAAAAAAAAAAAATCAAACAGTCTTCCCTGAGGATCAAGGGCTTCAATATTCCACCGCTGATGATTGGACACTCAATGGCTAGAATGGAGAAACATGGGATTTGCAATATAACTTGAACTGTAACCTGACTTTTTAAACAATAATAGAGAGCATTATCATTAACCACAAGTGTTACCATTTAAAAGAGGTTTAAATGTATCCAAACTTGCATTGTTTTAAATACAAAAGAACTAGTTTCAGGATGTATGTTGTATTATTAGTAAGCATTTCTGATTTATATTTTAACAGCATCAGCAGTTAGTGTCAAGCCTGAATGGAGAATAAAAAAGACTCTTGGGAACATTTTTTCATGGGTATAAGGAGGATGAAAGGAACCTATGAAACTTAGGCTAGCAGAGTTGGTTTCAAATAATTAGTAACAGGACATACAAACACTCTAGATTTTTGAGGAAATGATCTATACAATTATTTGTTTAGTAATATCTACATTAATATATGATTACTCATACTCTTGGAAGTCTTCAGCTATCTTATGGGTCATACATCTCTCAGCAAGTCAGGTTGGGGGAGCTGATTTATATAAAGCGCTTAGGACAGACAGTGCCTGGTATACACCATGTACTATAAAATGTTTCCTATAATGGAAAGAAATGCTTCTGTGAGTTTTAAGATGTTAATGTAATTTGTCAAATGAGTGAATGGCTTTGGGGCTTAACACCGCCCAAAATCCAGTGGAGGAAATTTTTGCAGTCAGGCTGCCTGAGCTTGAACATTGGCTATGCCTCATCTGAGCTCTTTATCCTTGTACAGGTTTCTTAACGTCACTGTGCATTAGCTCTTTCATCTTTATGGAGGCAAGAAAAATGGTGCCTAGTCATATGATTGTTATGTGGATTACATGCACTAATATGAGTAAAGAAAACGCTTGGAACAGTGTCTGCACACAGAAGGCCAATAATATGAACTACCATTAATTATTATTAGTGTGCTTTGGATTCCATAAAAAGTGCGCTTTTTAAAAACTGCTCCTTGCTTATCAAACATCGTGTGATCAATTTCAAAATATTTTAAATTACATTGTAAAAAAATTAGGTGACACTTGATTTTCAAAATCACTTTTTATGTCTCATTAACATATTTTGAACTATGTGTGCCTATAGACATAGTTCAAAATGTGAGCCACATGACCATTTAGCCTCAGGGCTGTAACTGCGGCGACGCGGCTGTATTCATTTCCAGGCCTCCAAGGCGAGACCGCAAGTACGAGAATTGCTGCCCTGATGTATCAGGGAAAAATGTAGCCTCTCTGTTTCTTTAATGACTGAAAGTTTTGTTAATTTATGTGTATGTGTTATTATGTAATATATGTAAACAAGATAAATATAACTTAAAATGTCACCTAGTTATTTATATCTCAATATTAAGATATCATAAACAGAAAAGGACCATCCATCCATGCTCTCTTTTAAAAAGAAAATGATACCAAATTTGTGAGTTGATGGAGACTGAATAGCTAAGTATCAACAGAAAAAGTAAAGTGAAAACTTAAGTTTTTACAGTTTTTCTATATGCAGAGAAATATCGAAAGCTCCCTGGAGAATGTTTAGCATATTCAAGATGTGCTTGATTGAAGATAGACCCTTTTTATATGAAAGCTAAATACAGCATCTGGTAGGAAATGAAAAACAAATCTGTCTACAAAAAAATATTTTCTACTCTGTAAATTCTGTTACAATGGATATGTGCTATTGTGTAAATATATTTATATTTCAGAAGACTGTGATAACTTTTTGCATATGTGTCTGTGAAACTATATACATTGATTTAAATAATTCTATAATTAATTCAATTTAATTACATTTTAATAAAAAATGAGAGGAATAAACCTAAAAGGCCATAAATAAATTTAAGAAATGGAAAAGTGGATTTTAAAGCAGAATTTATATGTACTATTTCTAGTTCAATTATGTCTGAACTATTGAATAGTGTTATAGGAATCATGCAATAATAGCTTTTTCTCAAGTTCTCCATCTACTAAATGGAACATTAAGCTATCTACCTCATGGCATTGTTTTGAGGATTTCTTGTTGAATAATAAAGTTGAAAAGTGAAAAAATGTTTAAAACTTGCTCCAAAAAGTACAAAGTATACTATTGTAAACTTATATCAGTACAGATGATGCTGCATATGCATTAAGATTGTAAACAAGGGTTGTTTTTTTTTACAGTGTTAGCCTTTTATTTGTCAGTACTCTTGCTTTGTGAATTTTGCAAATATATTGTGGTTAAAAACAAAAAAAAAATACTGGCCTTTGCTTCTTATGCTGTGAGTGCTTGAATAACATTCACATTTTTTTATAGGAAAAAAACATTTAATTTGTCTGACTCATTGCTTTAAAAGACAAGCTAAACCCATTTAGCTGACAGTAAACACCATAGCACATAATCCCTGTAGAATCTTGGAATTTGGGTGCCATGAGAAAGGACTAAAAAAGGGTTAGTTTTTAATGCGAGAATAAGACTGAACCAAAATTTTTGCAAATGCTTAATCATGTTCTCTCAGTGAAATCTTCATGATTCAATAACAGTAAGAACAAAAATATAACAAGAATCTAACCCTTTCAACTGAATAAAGTTGTTGCTTTGTTAGTATATGTATTTGACACAGAGGGAATCTGTGGGAGACATTCCTTCATGCAATGGTGGAAATGGAAAATAAACTTGTTAGAAATTATTGAAACTAATGCTAGAATCATAGCTGTTAGAACCTGAAAGAATTTAAGAGATTATCTACAACAATCTCCCCTTTTTGGCTGATGTGAAATCAAAGCCAAGAGAATTCTTCTAAATTATAGCGTAGGCTACAGTCAGTGTAGAAACAAAACCCAGGAGACCCTTGCATCCAGCCCAGCTCTCTCCATCACTCTACTCCGAGTTATCCAGGTTCACCAGGCAGGAACACTGCAGTCCTAAAAGTCCCTGGGATTAAGTGTTTGTTACTAAACCATGTTTTTCCCTTACAAAAATATGAGGTAAGCTAAATTTACATAGTGTCCAGCAAAGCATATCAATAGACAAAACAGTTTTACAAGTAAGTCAAACAACACCACAACACTGTATTCAATTATCCCCAAGGAAATGAAGTATGATTTTAATGTAGGCAAAGCTATAGAGCCAGTTAAATTCACAGGTCAGGTTGCTTCATGGAAAGTTTACTCCCCAAATCCATACCTTACTTATTCCTTTTCTTACCCTCAACAATAAGCTTTATAATTGTGAAGTAATTTAAAACCTTGATATGGTATAAATTAAAAATCTGCAACATATTTCAAGATTAGGAGTAGCAAAAGATTTTGAAACCTATTAAAACAACAGTTTGATTTTTTATTTTTTGCTATTATAATGCCTCATTATATAGTCTGTTTTATAAACCAATAAACAAAACTATAAGAAGCCCACTGAAATGCAGCAATCTATAATTTTTTATTAAGCTGCTTTTGTAAAAGTTTACAATGAAACTTCCTTTATGTGTTTCAATATTTTTCTTGCCTGAAAATTTTAACTGTGACTAAGAAGTGAGAGAAATGCAATCATGTCACACAATTTAAAAGAGAAATAGTCCTTTGCCCTAAACTGCCCTGACTCTGCCAAATTAATTAATCTATCTACCTTATGATGTTGTGAGGCTTTCCTGTTGAATAATAAAGTCAAAAAGTAATAAAATATTTCAAACCTGTTTAAACAGTGCAAAGTATGTTATTGTGAACCAATATCAGCTCACCTGATGCTGTACAAGTACAAAGATTGTCATTAAGTCTCATAGTGTTGGCATTTTCATTTATCAATAATGCTGCTTTGTGCACTTTGCAAATACCACTGTTTTGTTGAAATTATATTTAGCATTTTCTTGAAAAAATAACATTTAGTAGACCTCATGTGGTTAATATTAATTTATTGCAAAAAAGAAAAATACCAGGCAAATCAAATTAGTTGTTCATTTGATGGCTTTAAGAATGAATATAATTCAAATTCATTTTACTTAAAGTATATTTTACTATAGTACCTGGGAGAACTCTTAATCAATCTACTAGAAACACTTTTAGGGTTATACTGTAGCTGACAGTGGAAAATATGAGTCAGCATTTAGAGTATATTTTAAAGATTTAGCCTAGGAATATTTTAATCTATACTTACACCATACAGAAAAATAAACTCAAGATGGATAAAAGACTTAAATATAAGTTGCAACACCATAAAAGTCATATAGGAGAACATAGGCAGAAAACTCAGATATTTCATGCAGCAATATTTTCACCGATATGTCCCCTAGAGCAAGGGGCATAAAGGAAAGAATAAATAAATGGGACTTCATCAAAATAGGAAGCTTCTGCATGGCTAAAGAAAACATCAGCAAAATGAAAAGGGAACCAACTGTATGGGGAAATATATTTGCCGATGATACCTCAGACAAGGGTTTGATCTCCAAATATATAAAGAACTTACATGACTCCACTTCAGGAAGACAATCCAATTAAAAAAATGAGCAAAGGACCTGAACAGACACTTCTCCAAGGAAGACATACACAGGGCCCAGAGACATAGATAGGATGCTCAGCATCACTAGCCATAAGAGAAATGCAAATTAAAACCACAATGAGATACCACTTCACACTGGCCAGAATGGCCATCATTAACAAATCAACAAACAACAGTGCTGGCGAGGTTGTGGAGAAAAGGGAACCCTAGTAATGTTGGTGGGAATGCAGACTGGTGCAGCCACTGTGGAAAAAAGTTTGGAATTTCCTCAAAAAGCTAAAAATGGAACTACCTTTTGACCTAGTGATTCCACTGCTGGGATTATACCCTAAGAATCTTGGAACACCACTTCAAAAGAAGCTATGCACCCCAATGTTCATAGCAGCACAATTTACAATAGCCAAGTGCTGGAAGCAACCTAAGTGACCATCAATAAATGAGTGGATCAAAAAACTATGGTACATTTACACAATGGAATACCACACAGCAGAAAGAAAGTAAGAGCTACCACCCTTGGCAACAGCATGGACAGAACTGGAGAACATTACGCTAAGTGAAATAAGTCAAGGAGTGTAAGGCAAATACCATATGATTTCACCTATAAGTGGAACCTAATCAACAAAACAAACAAGCGAGAAAAATATAACCAGCAACATTGAAAGAAAAACCAACAGTAACAGAGGGGAGTTGGGAGGAGGGTAATGGGGAAAAGAAGAGGAAGGGCCAAGTCAAGGAACATGCATAAAGGACCCATGGACAAAGCCAAAGTGGGGAAGGATTGAGGGTGGGGCAGGGGGAAATGATGGCAGGGAAACGGAGACAAATATATTTGAACAATAAAAAAAATTAAAAAATATATAGTCTGAATTATTAAAGGTTTTTTAATTTAAGTCACAGGGCTATGTAATATTGAGTTTGCTAACCAGATATTATGGATTTCCTGTGAAGTTTTATTTTTATAGATTTTGCTCCCTAGTCAGATTTTACTTAAAAATGTCGTTTTGTAGATAAGGGGATTATCCTGTTAGGTCTTCCTTCTGTCCACTTCTAAACCGAGGTATTTTCCCTAATAAATGTTTGGATGCCTACCTTTGAAATATTTCCAGGAAGAGAAATTTTATGAATGCATAGGATTGCCTTCATCATGGTTTCAATAACTACCCTTCACCTGTTTTCAAACAGGTACATTTTGCCAAACTTCAACTTGTATCTTCAGTTTAGATTTAGGTGGAAATTAGAGAATTTGGGGGTAATTTTTTAAATTCACTAGTGTAACAATCCTTAGAGAATGTGATTAAGGTTACTCATCAGTTGACTTTGAGTTAATCAAAAGTAGATTTTCCAGGTGAGTCAAATCTAATTCTTTAGATGTAGAGTTGTTTAGAAGTACAGAATTTTCCTTTCATGGTAGCAGAAAAGTTAGATATTCTAAGAGTGAGAAGATGCACTGTTGTTGGCTTGAAGACAGAAGGAACCATTTTTCAAGGAATGTGTAGCCTTTAGAAGTCAAGGTCAGACTGACAGCAACAAAGAAATAGGAACCTTAGTATTTCTGCAAACAACTTAATTCTGCCAACAGCCTGAATGAGAGGCCGGGAAGTGATTCTTCACCACAGCCTCCGGAAAGGAATCCAGATAAATCTGCACTTTGCTTTCAGCCTTAAGATGCTAAACAGAAAACAAAGTTGAGCTCACACAGATTTCTGATCTACAAAATAAAAATAGATAGTAAATGGCTGTTATTTTTAGTGGCTAAGTTTGTTGTAATGTTATACATGAATAGAAAATTGACAAAAGAATAGAATTTTTGTTTATTAGCCAATTTTAACATTTTTATATGTGCATTTATTAGTTGCAATTATACATTCCTGTTCTGCCAAAAAGCATTTCCTTTCAAAACAAAAGAGGGACTGAATCTGAATATAAATGTTGATTGTCAAATCAACTGAAAGAAAGACTCAGTGAAGTACTGAATGTCAAAGTGTTTGCAGAGGTGCTGGTGCATGCATTGAAAAAGACATGACTTAGCATAATACTCTCTAGTTCAATCCATGCCATCACTAAGGGTAGGAGGTAACTGAAATGAGCCATGCAGTGAAAGACAAATACCATGTGATATCACCTATAAGTGAAACCTAATCAACAAAACAAACAAGTGAGCAAAATAGAACCAGAGACATGGAAATAAAGAACAAACTGACAATAACCAGAGGGTGTGGGGGAGGGAGGTAGCGGGGGAGGTGGGAGGAAGGGGAAGGGTCAAGTCAAGGAACACCTATAAAGCACCCATGGGCAAAGACAATGAGGGGAAGGACTGAAAGTGAGAGGTGTGGGGTGGGTAGGGCAGGGGAGGATAATGGGGGAAAACTGGGGACAACTGTAACTGAACGATAAAAAAAGGACATCATAGCTTCTGGCCTCAGATATTTCACTATGTGACAGGATAATGGGTCTATACACTTGAAAGTCATAAAACTAAAACTAGATTCACGCATGCTTGAAGGGAAAGCATGGGTTCAGCGTTGTTCAGATAGTGTGAGAGTTGGAAAATTAAAGGAAAACATCCTGGAGTAGTTAACTTCAGAGTCTATGTACCCTGTGTAGACAGTCTGAATAAATGACTTGAATCTTACAGTGAGGTGGACTTGGAATCAAGAACTGTGCTATAAATAAAGAAAATGATATTTTAGGCATATGGGCAAAGACACAATGGGAAAGAAAATATTGGATCAACAGAAAACTCGAAGTCAAAGAAGGTAGAACAGATATGACAAC
Organism: Pteronotus mesoamericanus; assembly: GCF_021234165.1. Classification (NCBI taxonomy): domain Eukaryota; kingdom Metazoa; phylum Chordata; class Mammalia; order Chiroptera; family Mormoopidae; genus Pteronotus; species Pteronotus mesoamericanus. The sequence continues at coordinate 9,260,575 of NW_026555076.1, read as the reverse complement.
AAACGAGAGCATACAAAGAGGAGACAATCAGCGGGTGAAGCCTTTTAAAATAACAGTTGGCACAAATACAATCTCATTTTCCCTCCTTAAAGCCAGATTCCACTTTAGAGTAAATGCAAATGAATCCCTGTGGTAGACATAATGAATATATGCAGCATTGCAATAAGAAAGACAAGTTGATGGTATCAAACACTTTATGAAAACTTCTGATCTTTCCTTTGAAAGAGATGAATGGCAGAGCCTGAAGACCAGACATGCCCTGACTCAGAGAGGAGAGTGCCACCTCTTAGAAGTCAAATACAAATCATGCAAAGTATTCAAGGGTGTTGCTTAGGTTTGAACAAGGTATTGTTTCTCACTTAATTAGCCAGAACCAGGAACTTTTTCCTGCAATAAAGGCTTATCAAGTGATTCTTCACCTCAAACCATAGTATTGGTTAAAGTTTACCCATCCCAACTTGTCAAACTAGTTTATTTTAAATCCTTAAGCAGTCCTTCTTTAGTCAGCTTACAAGTCTGAAAAGAATGCCAAGATGCTACTCATTTGATGAGAAATCACAAAGCAGCACGGAGGTGGAAGAGTATGCATTCTCAACAGTGTATGATGTACCAGTAAGTTTAACTTTATTTCACATTTAAAAAGATTCATTTCAGACTGTGATTTCCAATTAAAGTAATTATTCTGGATTGGGAATTTAACAGGTTTTTTTCCTACTTTTATTAGAGAAAATAATAACATAATAATGATACTACTTTTTATTTCAGGAAACCAGGCTAACAAATTTATATTTAGGATTTTAAAAGTTTAACAGGTTGGATTTTAATTGAAAAGTTTAATGTAAAAATAAGATAATGACAGAGAAGAGGAAAAATAGGGAGCCTAAGGTAAAATACTTTAAAGTTGTAGCAGTGAAGGATGGGGCAGGGAAGAAAGTGTTTTCTCACTCTCAATTCAAAATTTAGAATACATAATGCTATTTGTAATCTTTCTAAATTATGCATTTTTAAAATTTTTTATTTATAAATCATGTTTATTCTATTACAGTTGTCTCAATTTTCCCCTTTGCCCTCCTCCACCCATCCCACCCCAACCTCCCCTCCCACAGTCCATTCCCACTCTGTTGTCCATGTCCATGGGTCAATCATACATGTTCTTTGTTTAGTCCCTTCTCCTTTCCACCACTGTCCTCCTTCCCCATCCTCTCTGGTCACTTTCAGCCTGCTCCATGTTTCCTTGCCTGTGGTTTATTTTGTTCGTTAGTTTATTTGGTTGAATAGATTCCACTTATAGGTGAGATCATATGGTATTTGTCTTTCACTAACTGCCTTATTTCACTTAGCATAAGATTCCTAAGTTCCATCCAGGTTGTTGCAAAAGGTAGGAGTTCCTTCTTTCTTTCTTTTTTTAAAATGCAGATTGATTGTATTTATTTTTTAAATGTCAAGATCTATTATAAATATTAAAATCCATTATAAAGTCTCAGCAATTACAACATGACACCAGCACAGAAATTATCAACTAGATCAATGAAATAAAATGAGCATTCTAGAAACAAACATATATATCTAACAATGTAATATAGGATTCAACTGATATTTCAAATCAATGAGTAAAATAAGGCTTATTCAACAAATAAGGTGCATGAACCACTATTATTACTTGAAATAAAACAATTACAGAGCCCTATTTCACACATTACACAAAAAATATTCAGGTGAGCTAAAAATCAATATATAAAATCTAAAGAGTTTTAGGGGGAATACAAAATAATATTTTTCTTACCCTGAAGTAAAATATTCAAACCCAGAAGTTATAAAGTAAAATATTGACAATATGACTATATTAAACATTTAAGACTATAATGTAATATACATATAAAAAAAGTTAAAGGATAAGTAATAGAATAGGAAAGTATTTGTAACACTTCTAAAAAGGGTAAATGTTTTTTTTAGGGAAAAAATTCTACAAACATTTAATCAAAAAATGGATAAACAATACCAAAAAGTCATTTAAAGCTTTTAAAAAATAATAGAAATAGGCAAGAAATATACAAAAACAGGTTTAGTTTCAACCAATAATCAAGTAACAATTAAAATAACATTATTGTCACAATCAGATTAATAAGTATTAAAAATACTGGTAATATCAAGTATTGGTGACTGTGAAAGGAACAGGGTATTCATTGATTCTTTTTCTTCATCTTCTTAAAGCAGTCCCTTTAGCATATCTTACAATGTTGATTTGGTGGAGGTATAATCTTTTAGCCTTCTTTTGACAGGGAAACTCCTTATTTCTCCTTCCATTTTAATTGAGAGCCTTGCTCGGTAGAACAGTCTTGGTCGCAGGCCTTTGGTTTTCATTCCTTTCAATATTTCTTGCCACTCCCTTCTGGCTTGCAGTGTTTTTGTTGAGAAGTCAGCTGCTAGCTGTACCGGGGCTCCCTTGTATGTTACTACCTCTTTCTCCTTTGCTTACTTTAGGGTTCTCTGTTTGTCTTTGATATTTGCCATTTTAATGATGATGTGTCTTGGAGTGGGCCTCATTGGGTTCCTCTATAATGGGACCCTCTGTGCTTCCTGAACTGGTGTGACTTTTTCTCTCCTTAAATTAGGGAAGTTTTCCATAACCACGTTTTCAAACAGCTTCTCTATCCCTACCTCCTCTTTTTCTTTTCATATCCCTATTATTCAGGTAGTAATACATTTCAGGTCCTGCATTTCCCTAAACGCCTCTTCATTCTTTTTGAGTCTTTTTTCATTTTTTTGCTCTTTCTGGGAGTTTTTATCTGCCTTATCCTTCAGCTCGCTGATTTGTTCCTCTGCTTCATTGGTCTGCTTTTGATTCCTTCTACTGTGTTCTTCTACTCAGAAATTGTATTCTTCATTTCCTCTTGCCCCTTATTGATAGTTTCTATGTCCCTTTTTCATGCTGATATAGTTTGCAGTAAGTTTCTCGTAGTTTCCCTGTAGTTTTTTGTAATTCTCTCTGAGTTCACTGAGCTCATTGACCTTCCTTAGAACCATTGTTTGGAACTCAATATCTGATCGTTTACTTGCCTCTATTTCATTTAGTTCTCTTTCTGGGAATTCCTCCTTTCCCTTTGACTGAGGGGTGTTTCTTTGTCTTCCCATTGTTTGTGAGACTCATCTTTTTTGATTCTCCTTCTTAAATTGATCTGTCTTGATTTCCTGACTTTGTGGTATGAACTTCTATGGTAAGAGACTGCTGTTCTTTCTGGATCTGCCTCTGATGATGTCAGCTGTTGACCCTGTGTGACCTTAGGCAGTCTGTTCAAGACTTGCAGGAATCTACTGTCTGTTGTTGTCTCCTCCAGCTGTTAATCTAGTCACTCTGCACTCAGCAGGCCAGCTGAGAGACACCACAGGGCAGGGCAGAGTCCCTCCTGGGGGAGGGGTTATTGGGTCCTGTTGCTGTGGCTGTTCAGGGGCATGGTCTGCCTCAGCCAGATGGCTGCTGCTACATGGGGGAGGAGTCAGTACGGGGTTCCCGCCAGCTACTCTCTCCATTCTCTTCCCCAAAGCCTCCTTCCCCAGTCTCTCCTCAGGCATCCCCAGCCCACTCTGCTTCTGCCTTTGCTAGAGCCCAGGGTAAGTGGCTGCAAATAAAAATGTATGCATTGGCCCTTTGAAAGGCTCTTTGAATCTCCAGCCACCTGTCTCTGGCAGAGAGCAACCCTAACACTTTTTGCAGCTGGCGGTTATCTGTGCACTTTTTGGGCTCTGGTGCTATAGGCTGGAGATCCCTGCTTATGGTTTAGAGCCCACTCATCTCATGGGGATCCAACTCGCCATTTTAATATCCTTCTGGTGCTGCCACCGATGGGTGCCCCACCTGCCTTCATGAGTCTCTGCCACATTCCTTTCTAGTTAGGTTGTGCTAACACTGATTCCTCTGTCTGTCCACGGTTCCAAGGTTCCTCTCTTGGTATTGTTCAGTTGTTTGTTCCGAGTGCTTTCTCCACAATTTAGCTGTAATTCCAGATTAGTCCTGGGAGGAGGTCAGTGTGACTTCCACTCACTCCTCTGTCATCTTGATTCTCTGGTCAATTATGCATTTTTTTAATTGCTTGATTTTACCGAGAGAGAGAGAGAGAGAGAGAGAGAGAGAGAGAATGATTGATTTGCCGTTCCACCTATTTATGCATTCATTGGTTCACATCCTTCATCTATTGGAAAATGCTCTAACCAGACGAGCTACCTGGCCAGGGCCTATATTGTGTATTTAATTCATACATTGAAAATGGAGGAAATACACAAATTTTGTAAGAAGTATTGTATTTTAACCCCTGCTTTGAAACTGATAAATATAATTAAAACTGAAAAAGATATACCTAGAAGTTAATGCCCTTTGAGAAATTCTTTGTCTTTTAAAAAAATTTTTTAAAAAGAATATAAGAAGAATTTGTGTAGAATATAAAAACAAAAAACAAATAATCATAAGAGTGTTATATTTTAATAGAAATATTTCTATAGAAATGAAATGACATAGAGGTAGAGAAGCAGGAAAAATAATACTGAAATAAAAATCTGAGGAAAGCAAAAGACCTATATCTGATATAGACCAAAAAACCATTTTAGTCTCTTCATTCCTATTACTTTCCTTTTTTTTTTTTTTGTAAGATTTTACTTATTTATTTTTAGATAGAGAGGATAGGAGGGAAAAAGAGAGGGAGAGAAACATCAATGTGTGTTTGCCTCTCGCTTGTCCCCTACTGGGGACCTGGCCCAAAACCCAGGCATGTGCTCTGACTGGGAATCAAAAGGATGACCCTTTGGTTTGCAGGCCAGTACTCAATCCACTGAGCCACATTAGCCAGGACCCTATTACTTTCTATTTTAAAGATTTTCAAAATTGTCCCCTGCAGGGGTAAAATCCTTGAAAAGTCTACAGTTCCATTCCATATGAAGATATATCAGTATGACTACTTTATACTTTTTTTGCTTTGATATTACTTGGCTTTGTTGCTTAGAGGAATAGCAAGGGGGAGAGTGGAGGGATGAGTAGGAAGGTGCTACTGAAAAGCAATCCCTGCTCTTCCCACTGATAACTCATGCCTCAGTCTAATAAAGTCAAAAGGTTTTCCCCAATTCAAAGTACACAAATAAAACTTTATTAGTTCTTGTCACTTGTGAGTAACGTGAAGGTATACCTTCTTCTTTGTTGTACATGCCAGTATCTAACAGGATGCTTGGCACATGTAGATTAGTTAAGGAATTTAATTGTTCTTCAGCTTTATTTGGGGCCAATTGATTTCCAAGTAACAACTCATCACTTACTGGTTGTTTCAATCTTCTCTATTTGACTTAACTGGATTTCATATCACCTTGAAAGACTTCTTTTTACACTGAAATAGTTTGTTTACTTTTCCAGTAAGCCACTCTGTATGTGGATATCATGATATGAATATGGGGGGACCGCCCCAAAAAGGAATTTATTTATATAAAAAATTGTGTATTTAGTCTTATATCTTTAAACTTCACTTACCTTCAAAATACTCTCCATTTGATTTAATACACCTATTGAAACTTTTTTCCACTTCTCAAAGTAATTTTTTAACTCATCAATTTTGATGCCTTTTAACGCTTCTGCTGTTTTTTGTTTCACCTCTTCCACATCAGCAAAATGTTTCCACTTGAGGACTTTTTTCACATGGAGGGGGGGAAAAAGTCACTCCGGGTGAGACTGGGTGAATAGGAAGGGTAGGGACTGGGTGTCATGCCGTTTTTGGTCAAAAACTTCTGAACACTCAATATGGTATGGGCAAGTGTGCTCGTAAATCACCCATCATGAAATGGGAAAATGCATTGAAAGACTCTTCAAAACAAATTCACCAAAGCCTAATGCAGCCTCTCATGACAACATCAGCTGGTACACTGATACAGATGGGTTCCCAGAACACTCTCATAGTGCAGGGGAAGCCTGTACTACAAGGGACCTGCCCTCCAGAGGACAATTCCATTTTGGGGGGAAATCCCCCCCATTGGTATAAATACATTTATAATATTCAGTCTTTGTTTTTTTCCCCCCTCAAAATGAGTAACTATGAAATATAGTCCCTGGATTATTGTGTTCCTACAATGAGGTTCTGAATAATTTTACATTTCTCTTTGCCTGACACAGAAATAGTAGTCTTTTTTATTGAGGTATAATTGGCATATATCATTATATTAGTTTCAGATGTACAACATAATGATTTGATATTGTATACATTGTAAAATGATCAGAACAGAAATACTAGTTAATATCTGTTGCCAAACATAGTAACATTTTTTTCTTGCAGTAAGAGCTTTTAAGATCTATTCTCTTAGCAAGTTTCCAATACAGCATTAAAAACTATAGTCATCATGATGTACATTATACCTCTATGATGTATTTATTTTATAATTGGAAGTTTGTACCTTTTGACCACCTTCATCCATCTGTCCAGTCCCCCAACCCCAATCCTGGCAACCATCTGGAGCCTTTTTCATGTGGTAACACCCATTAGTGGATTTGAACTTATTTCCCACATTTATTGTTCAAATCAAGCTTGAGTTTTATAACAATAAGCATAAAAAAGACTGTCAAGTGAAAATATATAAAGAAAAAATAAAGTATATGATCAATTAAAAATAAAATAAAATAAATCATTAGGGCCTAATGATTTTAATTTGTTAGCCTAATTTGTAATTTAAATGGGAGTCTGCCCTCATTTTCTATAATAGTGTCTTGTGCTCTAGAAGTTCAGCACTGACAATGTAGGACTAGCACTAAATACAAAAAAATAAAAGGACAGATGACCTCTAAAATGAGTAAGAGTATCTTGAAAGTACCATAATTCCATATTTAAAAATGCAATTTAAATTTTATCAACACACACCCATTATGCATATATATACATATACACATTTATATTTTATCATATATTAAAAAGTAAGATTCTCAAGATAAAAATGTATCTGTTTTATATATTATTAAGTTTTTTTACAGGAAAATATTATGATAGATTATCTTTAATTTAAACCTGTTCCATTTTTTTATTCCTCAGTCTTGGTCAAATTGTAAATAACACATTAATAATGAAATCCCTCTTTTGCACACAAGGTAGTTTCCATAGGATAAATTATCTTCTGCACTTTCACAATTTCTGTAATGCCATTTATTAATTAACAAACTACAGTACATCCTAAATGTCTTTTATTTGCTGAATATTTCCTATATACCTAAAAATTGAAATAGAGTTATTTTTTTCCTCAGGACATAGCATTTCTACAGCCCTTTCAAGTAAGGGTTTATTATCGAAGACTATCTTTTTCCTCTTGCTCCCTAATGTCACCTCAGACCGTAACTCTCCACACCCTCATAAATTTCTTTGTTCCTTTGAGGCTCTCACAGTCCTGCTATCCACCCTCATTCCTCCTTCATCACTGTCCTATGGACCCATTATTATGCCCTAAATCATTAAAGGCTGGCACTTGCTTTCCTATCTCCTTCTGTACAGTCCAAGTGCTATGTTTACTCTCAGTTACATCAGTGCCTATATGGTTGATCTTCAACATCCTAGACATTTATTTCCTTGATCTTCTCATCTCTATAATTCTCTTTAAATATTACTTTCATGTCCACACCCTGGACTTTGTCATGACTTGGAATTACTCCCTCTGAATCATAACTTTGGACAACTATCACTATCCTAATCTTCCCTCTTACAGACTTAGTTACTTCTAATTCATCATTTAAAAAAATTCAATGACCCTTCCACTCTATGAATTCTTCATACACATCAGTTGTCATCTCCACCAAATACACACACGTATACACACATCCACACTCATCTTTTTTTCTTTTGTGATCCTTACGTTCATCATTTCAACCATTTTTTAATCATGTCTTAAATACCACTAAATTCTCTTGTCCTATATTTCTTTCATAATTTATACCAAGATAAGTTCTAGAGAAAATACAGCTATCTGAACAATGACTCAGTCTGCCTAGACCACTGAGGCACGGTACAGAAAATCTCACAAATGTACAGGAAGTGCCAGTTCATTGACCCTCCAATTTTTACACAGTATTTCTACTACACCACCTTAGTTAATACTTCAATTTTCCACAGTGATTATTTTCATTTTCTCTAGCTTCCTCAAAGTTCCTAGTCTCAACATGATCCCTCTCTTGTTTCAACTATTTCAAAGAGATAATGTGATTGATCAGTTAGATGAGAATTCCTTCAACTTCTTGATATGGAATGAACCAACCTAAGGATGCCTACAGTTTGTCCAAGTTCTCCTATGTATTAGGTTGAACCGTATGAAAATGTCAGTATTACCAAGTTTGACCTACATAAATATCAATTTCATATGTGTGAACCCAATAGTTTAGAATCCATGATCCTTTAAATATTCTCTCAACCCAATCCTCCTCCCAGCCTCAGGATCTCTACTGGCTAGTATGCATTATTGTAAGTATACTCAAAAACATCTCTTTCACAAGATAAGAAGATCTTCTGTTAATCTCAATGCCTTGATGACTTTCCTCTCTCTTTATACCCATGAAAAGTCATGAAAAAAAATTGATATCTACTGTCTCATCTCCTCACTTCCAATTTTTCCCCAAACCCACTGACATTTGGTTTATAATTCCACTGCTCTTTTTCCTGTTGTGGTCACCAGTGATTTGCTATTGCTTCATTCAATGGGTATTCTAAACTTTTACCATATTTGAGCTCTCAACAGCATTTAACACCCTGGGTCTATCCCTCCTTGAATATTCTTTATCCTTTGTTATCATATCACACTTTTTTTTTCTTATTTCCTCATTTTTTTTCTTTGGTTTCCAGGATTCCAGTCTTTGACAATATCTTAAATCTTAGATTTCTTTACAACTCTTTTCTGAGTCTTCTCCTCTCCCCATTATTTCAATTAAAAAATATTTTTGAGCATCTACCATATTCCAGGTGCTAAAAATACAATGATGCATTTCACACAGGACCTGGCATTTTTAAATGAAAAAGTAAAATTGCTAGATTCAAAGCAATGCATATTTAATGGCTTTATATTCATGTTGATAAATTAACTTTTTCTTTTCATATTTGTAGATATATAACTTAAATGTGTCACTTGACTCTTCTTTTGAAAATTTGATAAACAGATTATTTTCTCGTCCTTTTTTAAAAAAGTAGTCCAATTATTTATCTTCCCTTTGATGATTTCTGCCTCTGTGTGTCATTTTTTGGAGGTAGTTATCTCATTCATAAATATAATAGCAAAGAATAAGCCATAACCACATGTAATTTTCCAATCTTTTAGCTCCAAGAACTCTATAGACAAAGATAATAAAACAGTGAAAAGTATATAATTTATGGATATGAGGCAGGTTTATAAGGAGAGTTCTCCTCTTCATGTGGAATTTAAGTAGTACACTTGATGTTTTTCAGGTCTTTTTTACTAACATTGACCTAGTGCAATATTTAAATGTCCCTGTAGGAGTAAGTAATGTGCAATAATTATTTTAGAGACATAAAAGATTAGTTTGTAGCCTGAAATTACAATTGCCTAATCCATCCACGATTAGTCTTGTTTCACAAATTCGCAGCCTAGGTTATAATTTACTTTCCAGTTTATTTGTAATCTGAAAGCAAATTCCTTCTAAATTTTCTCACTATTGACATATTACTGATTTAGAATGCAATCATGAGCCTCAGGGTGGGCAAATGAACCACGCAGAGAATTTCAGGCTCATACAGAGGGAACATAGTGAGTGAATACTGAAAACATTTCTCATGCCAGCCAAGTATCTAAATAATAATAAGATGGGCTCCATGTATTTCATTTCAATAACATAAAAAAGGTACTCAATTACAACCAAGGACAAGACTTGTAACTGGGCACATGGTAGAAAAATAAAGGAAACATGATCGCTGGTAAGGGGAAGAAAAAGAACAATGAGTAGTAACAAATATAATGCAATGTAGAATTGAATGAACGTTAAACACAGCTGTAATCAATGCTCTTTAACCACATTACTTAAAAGACCAATACTCGCACTGATGGTGATACATGAAATGATTTTAGGTAGGATTTATTTTAATGAATATTCAAAAAAATGAAACTACTATATCAAACTCTGTATTTGATGAATGTTATTGCTTAAGTATTGGCTATATTAAAAATTAGTCTATTTTAGAAATTTAAGGAATTGATTTAGATTATTAGTGTTTATGGCAAAATTGTGATGACTGCAATGGAAATTTGGAAGACACTATAAAAAATTAAAGAACAATTAATTTTAAGCAGGACAGAAAATGAACATTTTTAATAGAGCACTTGGAAGAAATCTAAAAGATAAGTACATTTTTTTGTAAGTCAGAAAGTAGGAAAGGGTCATTCTATATTGAGATTATCAGACTAACAATGCAGAAGGCCTTCTTAGTTAATGCAGTAAGTGTTGTTTTGTTTCATTCTTGACCAGGTTGGCATCTTCAAGGAAAATGCAAAATTACAACCCTTATTTAGAAAACAAATGCTCATTTATTAACAGAGGGCAATTTATATGCTTCAGTAGTCATAAAAATATATCACAAATAAGGCAGGGGAAATTTTATGAATACTTTTTAAAAATTTTATTATTATTTTTATAATTACTGCAATTAAATATTGTCTTGATAGTTTCTACATATATTTGCCGATCATTTTAAGTTTACACAAATGGAATCCTCTATAATTCTTGCAATTGAAATTCAAATACTGACTCTGGCAAAATACTCATGTCCTTTCTAAAAATTTTCTACCTCATGAAAAACTAATAAATTAAAATTCAGACTACTTAAATACTTTCATTACAAAATTAAGAACAGTTTAGAGCAAACACTGTGAAAGAAGCACTCAGTTTGAAGTCAGAATTAACTTTGAATCAAGTTTCTTCCAGTTAATAGCTGTGTGTCATTAGACCAGACTTGAGTCCTGTTTTTATCTCTGTACTGATATTCGCGATAACTGCCATGAAAACTACAAAAGATTAGAAATGTAAAAAGAACTTTCCTGAAGGACCAAATGGAGGTACGACTGAGAAGAGAGTTTAGTGTATTAAAGTGGGTTTGATCGTGACCCTTGTGCTAGAGGCACCTGTATAACAAATGACCAGGTGATTTTCTAAGGGTTTATTTTGCTACTTTGACTTGGATTCCTAATTGGATACTTGAAAACAGACCCCCAATAGAATGGTTTATTGTGTTCCCACTAAAAGTATATGAACTCTCCTCACCAAAGAGTTTTAGGTCTCTCCAGAAGGCATAATCATTTCCTGGCCACCACCTCTTTCTGGGGGTTCCCTGAAGGTCACAGTCCAGACAGCTGGTGACTTCATCTTCTTAAGACTCATACACCCAGTGACTCAGGCATGCCTCTCCCACATCATCTGCTGGGCAGCTCCACCGTAAGGCCTTGGATCCCAACGTTACTCCACAAAGTCCTAGGAGCTCTGAAGTGCTGCTATTTACTACTCTTAGGAGTCCTGGGGCTCTTCCAGACCTCTGGATCTTGGTTGAGAGTAAAATTATTTTTAGTAAAATTCTGCTCAACAAAATTTACCTCCCTGTTTTCACACTTCTATTCTTCTACCATGCCCTATTGGTCATTGTTGTGATTTAATTTTGGATTAGAACCGGTGTTCTACAGAGGGAAATATTCACAAATTAAAAAAGAGGGAACTTAGGTGGGTTCAAGTAATTACTACTTTTAAATTCTTGGGTAAATCATTTTAGCCTTAACTTAAAATTGGGCATAATATTTGTCATGTGAATCTTATATAAATGTTGAGTGTTATAAGGTATGCTAAAGCTCTTTAAAAACTATAAAGTACTATGTAAGTGAAAACTATTATCATCATTATTATCATTGTTAGGATAACCTATGTTTCACCCTTATGCCTTTACACCTCACCCTTTGCTCTCCAAACCTGTTTGGAATAAGGTGAGGCAACCTTGAGTAAAGGACCACTCCCTACCTTTTCAGGGGCCCTAGGACTCCCAAGAACCACCCTCATGAGGCTCTGATTACACTGTGCAAATCAAACACAGAGAGGAAAAACTCCCCCGAATTGAGATGGCTCATTAATTTATTAATGCCATACATATTTAACTGAAGTAATATAGCTATCCTCTGGCAGATATTTTGACACTGAAATGTGAGGGTGAGTAATAAAAAACTGTGGGCAAGAGAACTACCTGGACAGACATTGCTTGGTTACCATTTAGATAGGAATCTACCAAATTAGTGTAACTTCTACATAGTGACTGGACTGCTTGGTTAGAGCAGTTACTGCTTACACTTTCAAACCATATAATTTGGCTTAATAGAGTCAGTCAGTCACAGTCACTTCTTTAATCAAGCCTGGTAACAATGGCTAACGTTGCACGAACACTTACTATCTCTTTTTGTTCTCATTATATCTCTGTGGGAATCATCAGCGTTTCATAGACAAATAAACTCGGTCTAACAAATGAGGCAAGGTTGCCTGACTAATGAATACAGACGCATCCCATCTAAAAAGAATCCAGCTTCTTTCTGCCACACATGCAGCCTCTCTTCAAAGAGCTGGTGAGGCTTCAGTGACCAAAGCACTCTTAGGAAAAATCTAGTGTGAGAGAAATATGGCTTATTTTCTGTTCAAGACTTTGAGAGCTTGCTAAAAGAGGTAAAATATCATGTAAAAATGCATAGAATAGTGTAGCACCTCATCGCCTTCAAATACTTTCTTAAGAGCCTTACCCATAATAGTGCACAATACAAGAAGTAATATGCAACACAACAATAACAAATAGGCAACTTTCAGGTTCTTTCTTGCTCATGAGACAACAGCAACATAGAGAACTTTGTTACTATGTGATAGATCACATCAGGCCAGATTCTACAAATGAATGGGATATTGAAAAAACTATCTGGGCAATTAAAAGAAAGTGGAAGGAAAAGGCAAGAACCAATCTTTTCACTCCATATCTCATAACCCCTTCACTTAAAATTCATTGTCTCTTCAGAAAACTGATGTCAGTTCAATAAATTAACCACAATTTGGGCTATGCACTGTTTTAAAAGTTGCTATTTTAACAAGAATAAAGGCAGAGAAACATGGGCACAGAAATAAGACATCAAAAAAGGCAAAACGGGGACACAGATGGGTAAGTGGGAGCTTGTGAATGTTCTCCAATGATCATTTCTATTTTCTCGGTAAAATGGAGTCAAGGCCATTAGCTGAGGGTGAGGATGAAGGAGGAGGTATTAGAGATTTGAGAAGAGAATGCAGGAAAAATAATTGTCTATTTCTCATACTAAGGGAGAGTAACTTAATTAGTATGAAGGCCAACTTAAGGTTAGTGGGCTTGCATTTAAAATGAGACTTGTCAGCATAGTTGGGCATTTTTTTCCCAACCACATTTGTATGAACACAAAGTAGCTATGAAGTTGTGTTTCACCATGGTTGGAGTTTTACTGCATGATTATGGCTGAGAGGGAGAGGATTATAGGACGGGGGGTATAGGCCAGAGGATGAGCATAATGAGGGACCGTGGGAGTCACACTGGGTAAGAGAGCACTGCGAACCTGAGGGCGGTGGGAGACAGTGAAACAACGGCAGGGTCATCATAAATCTCAGAGGGGCCAAAGTCAGGGTACAAAGGCAGTGAGCTGGACAGATGAGTGGTGATAGTTGAAGAGTTGGATAGTTAAAATTTAGGGTACAAAGGAATTGAAGCTGTTGGTAATAACAAGATAGAAAGCATGAGTATTAGAGTGGGCGGCTGAGGTAGAGAGAACAAGGTCATAGTCACAAATCGGTGGAACAGAAAACAGAACGTGACTAATGCATCCAAAGAGACAGCAGAAAGCAGTATAGCAAACTTGAAGGCAGCTGCTCACTGGGGTGGAAGAGCTGCCAGAGGAGCTGCCTGCCCTGCCCCTAAAGGAGGGAGAAGGCATTAGGCAGCACAGGAAAGGTTTCTAGAGAAATGGAAATACGAGCAGCTGGGGAAAAGGAGATTAGAAATATAGAGGAAGGGAGGACATTTTAGGCAGAGAGGGTGTTGTAAGCAAAACCAGGGTGGGTGAATGTAAGCAAGAGAAAAACACATGTGAGGGCAAGTATTATACATAAAGAGACCAAAAGCAAGTTAAAAATAGTAAATGAAAGGCACTCCTTTTTAAAATGTAAAATATATCATGTTCCTCTCATACTTAAAATTGGATTCCCATAGTTCTTAGAATGAATAACAGCTTGCAATGGCCTTCAGGAGTGATAAAGTGTTTGAAAATTGATTTTGGTGATGATTCTATGACTTTGGAATACATTGAGCTATTGAATTATATATTTTAAATGAGTGAAATGTATGCATATTAATTATATATCAATATAGCTGTTAAAGGAATAAAGGAAGTGAAGAGAGAATAGGAAAGCAGGAAGAAAGGCAGGAAGGAAACACCAAAAGGCCCTGGAAGCTCAAGTGTGTGTTTTAATCAAAAGTAAAATCTCCTGACAGTTATTGTTCACTGCAGCTATGAAACTCATTATCTTTCTCTCTTGGCACTGATGTGTCACCTCTAGCGGAATCAAATAGTTCTTTCAATATTTCTTTCCTGCTTAAGAAAGGCCTTATTTAATTTTCTTTGCACAGTTCAAATTTTATTTTTTAAATAAAAACAATTTTTTTTGTGTCAGATACAGTAGCATTAGGACTTGTTCATTAGAAAAGATTTGTAGCTAATACATTTTTACATGTATTAACATCCAAAACAACTCCCACTTTCTTGTAGAGGTCAAAATTTGTTGTTAAAAAGCAGTAATAGGAAGCAAGATGATTAAGGATAAAAGATGATTAGTGGAAAACATTAGTAAGGAAAAAAATCAGGAAAATGTACCAACAAAACTGAAGCAATATTGGCTAAAGAGGGTAGGAAGTACCACTCTGGACATTCACCTTGCCTTTCATGGCCCAGGTCAATGGCAACATTTTTTTTTTTTCATCCTCATCAGTTTTAATGACTTCAGGACCCAAAATTTCTTTCAAGGAACAGCTTCCCATGGAACTTTGCCACGTAAATTTGTGTAAATGAACAGAAATTTTAAGGGTAGCACTCTCTGACCCTGATTATTTCTTCTGGACTCTTCAGCCACTAAAATGTCAGTTATTTTCATTCTATTTTAAATAATGATGTTGTTTATGAAACAAGTTTTTCTTATTGGCATAATGTGGGGTTATAGACACAAACATACAACTTTTATATTTCAGAACATGAAATATAAAAGGAAGCACAAATGTTTAATCTTTTACACAATTTTTAGTATTCCTACTCACATCACAGATTTTATAAAAGTCTCTTCATATCTGGTGGTATAATTAAAATCATCATCATCATTGTTGCTAAGCCACAGTTATTATGAATAATAACACCACCACCTCCTGATATTTTCATAACAAACTGCTTCCAGAGTTCTATCTTCCCTAGGCCATGAATTAAAACCCCCACTACATGATTCACACATTTGGTCTTGTCTTAATTTCCCCATACCAATTATTGTTGTCCAGTAGCTCTTTCCCAGTAAATGTTCCAAAATATGCCCACTGCATGATGCCTACTTCTGAATCCTGTGTTTACTCTTAAAGGCTCCGGTGGTCCCCCTTTCCCTAAGCTTGGAATCTCTTATCTGCTAGAATGATCCTTGGTGGTTATCAGGGCTTTGCTAGGCTCCCTAGCTCTAGCTTCCCAACTTGTGCATAGTTTGCATCCAGTGTTGCCCCTCAAATTTCAAGGTCCTAGGCACCAGTTCCCACCTCTTTCTTTCAAGAGCGGCATATCCTCCATCCAGCACACACTTTCCATTACCTCACTCCACTGCCTCATGCACTCCTTAGTATCCTTTCTCTGCCCTTTTTGATAATAAAATCAACAAAACCCCTAAGTCCTCACCATGTTTTAGTTATTGTTCTAAGTGCTCTTACATATATTAACTCATCTGTCTTTGCAAGAATGTACAATACCCACAAGGTGGGTATTATTGGCCCCCTTTTATAGATAAGGAAGCTGAGGTACAATGAGGTTGAATGACTGCCAACGTCCCATAGTGGGGGACCTGAGTAGGAAGTCAGGTCAGCTTGCTGCAGAACCTACACTCTTAACCACTATGCTGAACAACGTCTTTCAGATACCATGGGCTCTTCAAATCACATGGCCATTTTTGCAGTAGAAGGAAATCCTTTTATTCCTCATCTTTGAATTACTGAGTGACAACAGTTGGTAATATAAAGCATTTGAAAAAGAGCCAGGAAAAATAACAGATGTCAGGAGAGCTGTCCAAGGGAGAAGGACCTATAGATGTACCTTGGTAAAAGACTGTTTATTGAAAGAAAATGGCTGACAATGAAATGAGCAAGAAGAGTTCATTCCATTCTGTTGAGGTAAAAGAAGTACCTCCCCAGGAGACAGTCTGGGTAATGAGATGCTCAGATTATTAACAAAGGTAGGGAAGGGATTAAAAGGAAGACACTTTTCAAAATGCTTTAAACTCTTTGTCATGGATTTTCTAGACTGACCTGTTGAGTGGGTAGCTTTCATCCCTGCTCATCTTTGCTTTGGCAGGAATACCTCAAAGGTAAGGCCACTTATATTTTTCTTTTGCTTGAATGTCAAAAGTTTCTCTAAGGGTGTATTTTCCTGCACTACAATGAACAGGATCTTCTCTTAATAAAGACATTAATAAAAGCGACGAATATGTTTATCAGCTCTTGTCTGTGCCCCAGTGGGATCCCAGCTTTTCTAAAGATACTTCCGATATTTGCAGATTGTTTCAAGTACTCTTGTCTTGCCAGGAGCAAAAAATAGCAGGCCAGAGTAACTTTATATCCTTCCAGAAACACAGCAGAACTCAGAATTGATACAACTTGAGATACTTTTCAGAGTTTAGTTATAGGTTCTCGGGTGGGGAAACTGCTTCTAGCTTTGCCCAGATACAGAGATAGGGGAGCATTGTTACTGCTTCCAGATCATTGATTCCACAAGGCACACTTCAGTTGTATCTTCAATTATTTAGCAGGGGCCTATATTTTCCACTTTAACGTTACCAGCTACCAATCCCAGGGAAGATAATTTCTTCTTTTTTTCCATGTGTACTTGCAACAGAAAAAGAGGAGTGCATTCAACTATCAGAACCACATTCTTTTCCAGTTCTCTTGTGGATTAGATCTTCCTGGACAACACCTGTTGGTCTACTTCTAGCTTGCCTCAATTCTCTAATTGTTCACATTTGACCTTTAGATTGTGGGCCCTGAAACTGGGCTTGGGGAATGGTTTTGTCACTTTTTCCAGCTTCCACAAGGGTTTGTGAATGCCAATCATCTGGATAACAATTTTTGTCAGATTTGCATGCCACTAGTACTATTATTGCATTAATATTTTTTTCAAATTGATATTATTTGTGCCATATGGCCTTATCCTCTGCAACATTATCTATAAAAATCATAGGTTTGACTTTTTCGACACTATGAAACAGATCTTCATCATACAACACCAATGGTTCTCATGCCATGGAGTTCCTGGCTCCAATGTTCTGAACTATCTTTGTTTGTTCATTATATAAATGATCTTTTTTGGTTTGTTTATTATTTCTTCCTTATTCTCCATTGTCTTCTTCTATGTGTCCTGTTTTAGATACTCTTTTTATGTATTATAGGTTACTTGTTTTATAAACAGGAATTATGATTTTAAATATAGATGTGTGGGAAAAAAAAACCCTAATAGCACAAATCTTAGTTCTAGGTTCCCCAACATCCAACTTCAAGGTTGTAGTAGTCACTCTGAGCCTCTGTCTCACTCCGTGAGGCTCATGGTGATTTGAAATACATGAACCAAATGTATGGTATTAGTTCATTTATAAAGAAAAACTATTTCAGTACATTTAGTTAATGGACTGGGATATATATAAAACAGCAGTCACTATACTATAGTTCTGACTTTTTAAAATCAAGATATATTTCACTTAGCATAAATAAGCCAGGGAGTGAAAGACAAATACCATATGATCTCACCTATAAGTGGAACCTAATCAACAAAATAAACAAGTGAGCAAAATAGAACCAGAAACATGGAAATAAAAAACAAACTGACTGTAACCAGAGGAATGGGGGATGGGGGTTGATGGGGGAAGGGCCCTCAAGGACTATGTATAAAGGGCTCATGGACAAAGATAACAGGCAGGGGGAGGATTGAATAAAGGAGATGAGGGTGGGTAGGATGGGGGAGAATTATGGGGGGAAACAGGGAAAACTGTAATTGAATAACAATAAAAAATAAAATAAAGATGTAAAGTCAAACATCAATGAGCTTTTACTGACAGTAATTTTTCTAATTTTTATAGAAAAATATATTCAAATATTTCCAAATGCAGAATGAGCTAACCATGAATTTTTAAAAATTCTATGCCAAAACTAGGTGAAAGTGAGATTCTAGTGTTTAAGTTCATAACATACAACTTTCTCTCAAAAGGCCACCAATAAGAACCAGAAGAAGAAATTTCTTGAAACCATGGATGATTGCCCTTATTATTGTAGCTGTTGTGTTGGTTCTAGCAATAATCATCGGTCTCCTTGTATATTTTTTGGCATTTGGTAAGACTCTATCTCATTGTATTATTTTGAAATTTAAAATTTTAAATATTTATTCAATTATTTCAAAATTTTAGTATTTTCTAATATTTTAGAATACAATTTTCACTGCAAAAAGAATTTGCATAAATGCATACAAACTGCATAATGTACTGTTGATTTGCATAAATTTATCTACATTTCAGAAATTATAATTCTTTATCTATAAAAACTGCTTCTAGCATTTAAAATTTGACTTGGTTCACATAAGATTATCTCTTGACCAATGCCATAGATTTACATCCTATGTTATTATGTGGTTTAATATTACTCAGTGTACAGCGAATAAAAAATTATTTTAGTAGCAATTCTAAATTTGAGTTCCACTTATGTCAGGACACAACTGAAAACTACATGACTAAGGGAATGTGTGATCTTAAAAAACAAAGAGGTAGGTATTGGCCACAGCTGTTGAATGTTTAATTCTCAGGAGTTTATCAATTGTAGGACATTTTTGCACACCATCCCCTCCATTTCTCTTATTTATATAACTCATTTGAACTAAAGAGAAACCATGCATTTTTCCCTTCCAGATCAGAAAGTGCACTATTACCAAACCTCTTTCCAGATCCCCAGTATTAAATATAATCCTGATTTTTCAGTAGAACACTCAAATATTAGGACTGACCTGAAACAAAAAATCAGTGAAGAGGTAAGTCTATGTTTTTCTGGTATCATTCTTACCCTAACAGTACTGTTGGGAAGAAGGAGGTTAAAATAAAGTAAGAGGCAAGATGAGAACACACCAAGCTACACTTACTCTGGGTTTGCTGGATAAAATACATAATGTCCAGTTACATTTTAATTTCACATCTTCCCAAAAATATACCACTCAATATTTAAAACATGCTTATACTAAATAAGTAATTTATTATTTATGTGAATTAAAGTTTAATTGTATTTTTATTTGCTAATCTTCGCAACTCTAATCAACATTATCTCAAGTACACTGGAAAAAGGATAATTGCACCAAAGACTGAACAACATAAGCTAAACAGAAAAATAAATAACTTGAATAGAAAAAAAAAGTATCTGAAAACACAACTCAGTCATTCAGGCACTGACAGTATTAACATATATCATTTTTCATACACCTACTGAGTGTGTGACCCTAATACATTTCACAGTAGGCAGTTATACTGAGCATTTATTCCTAAAAATAGAGCATAGAAACACACAGACTTCTACTGAAGACTTCAGTTGTATACACAGTTTCTACTATGTATTGACCAAAGATAAAAGACCATTATTGCCAGGTTCAGAAATATTTCTTCAACTATTTCCCAACCAAAAGCAGAAGGTGATGAAATGAGTTGAAAGATGCTACGAAGTGGAATTCACAGGGCATAGACTCTCTTGTTACCAGAAGAAAGATATTGAATTAAAGGCAGTCTAAGCTTTGAAGTCAGAACATCTAGATTTGTATCCCAATTTTATACTTTGTCAGCTTCTCAACTTTAGGAAAACTACTTGACCTCTCAAGATTCCCCCTAAAAATAAGGATAATCACACCCATCTCTGAATTAGCCTAAGAATTAGTTTATGTTGCAAATAAAAGTATGAAAAGTAATGTCTGAATGAATGTTAGCATCTGTTTCTTGCGCTCTTACAGAACTTTTCCCATAGCTCTGATAGATATACCATACCTTACCGCCTTGTGATATCATTATGATTTTATATGCTTAGGCCCCTCTGGATCTGTGAGAGGCTAAGTTTTGCATTCTCATAATTCTAGTGCCTGTCACAGAGTCTGCCCCATGGTAGGATCATAAAAATACTCATCAAAGAGATGATGAGGAAATAAATGAACAATCCACTAGTATTAGCCTTGTTTCCTAGACTATAAATGGTGACAATGTCAAGAAGAGATTATCATATTTAGAAGTATAGTATAGAAGTACAGTAATTTAGAACAAGAGTGGGCAATTTTTTCCTGTAAAATGCCAGATAGTAAATATTTTCAGCTTTACAGGCCACACAGCCTCTCTGCAGTTATGCAGATCTGTCACTGCAGTGTCTCTGCAGCCACAGACGCTAAGTTGACAAATGAGTGTGGCTGTGAGGCAATAACACTCCACTAAGGACACTGAAAGTTAAATTTTGTAAAATTTTTAGACATCACAAAACATTATTCTTCTTTGATTTTTTCAACTACTGAACTAATGTGAAGACTACTCTTAGGCGATGCGCACACAAAAACAAGTGGCTGGCTAGGTTTGTCCCATCAGCTATAATTTCCTGAGTTAGATTGTGGGTTACGGTTCTAACAAACATTCTCCTAGAAGAAATTACTAAAACCAATACTTAATATGAAATTTAGAGACATCTTCTGGAGTTCAATAGTCTAGACCATTTATATGCTTAATGGCCATGGGCAATAACATGGTTCATAAAGCTGTGATTTAAAGAGAAACAATTTTAAAAAATTGAAAAGAGAATGGAAGTAGATAGGCTGAGAATTTATAATAAAATATATAAAAATCTATGTAGAAGATCTGGAAGTACTATGCCAAAAATATAAACAGCAGGCTCTCTACAGTGATTTAGAAATTATTTTAATGCTTTTCATTATACGTTGCTGTGTTGCCAGTTTTTATAACTTTTTTACAATGAATATGTATTAGTTTTGTCACATAAATGTACATATGTGTATATAAAACTATTTCCTTAAAAAAACAAACTTTCCTTCATAGTTAGAAGAAAAACACATGGTCATTGATTTTTTAATAACTATTAATTTCTTAGTAGAATTACGTTCACCAACCTATCTAATATGATATGCCATGGCACTTTACCTGAGTAATTTCACAAACCAATCAGATGAGTGAGAAACACTTGTTCAATGCACACCTAGTTTCACAATTTGGTAGTTCTTCCCTTCTGATTTAAGAAATAATTATTGCGACTTGGACTTTAGTTTTGGTTCTTCATCCATCTTTTTTTCCCTGAAAAGCCAGATTGATGAGGCAGTGCTAGTGAAAAGATTTTTAAAACCACAAATTCTGTAACAAGCTGAGGTTTTAGTAAGAAATAATTTCTTCCAGGAACTTATACTACAGATAAATTATCTCATAGAAGTCCAAAATGACACATAAATAGCATAGTCTTATTATAAGTAATTATTTTATGATTTTTCTTGATTAGAATATTTATTTTAAAAATATATACAGTAAATACATATTCCTACCCCCCATTTACCACAGGATTAAAATATGGCCTAAAAAGTTTTATTAAAGCCTAAAAGACTGATTTCTTAAATACCTCCATGAGAATAACTGAGCTTGAATGACAGTGTATTTTAAGTCCATATAAATCAGGTTTTCAAAGAAACTTAGTTTTGTGCCTCCATCTCTGTATATTTTATACTCATTATTGACATATCTAGCTTAATTTAGCTCTATATCAGCCATCTTTACCATGTTACAAGTTGTTCAACTATCAACATCTACTGTATGTTGTCATGTATAATGAGCACTTTTTTTGCCCAAATTTTTGAGGGAAAAATAAGGATATGTATTATACATGGGTAGCACCTGAAATACCTTGTATCTGTTGTGTTTTGTAATTATTTGTTACATAAAATTTCTTGTACCGTAATATGTTCAAAATGAAATGCTAAGATTCTTTTATAATACAAAAAACAAGTATCTAAATGTAGATAAATAAAAATTGAATTAAAAAATTAAAACAAATGATTTTTTCCTAAACATTTGGGCTAAAAACATGGTGCATATTACACACAGAAAAATATGGGAATTACAAAGATGACCTTTGTGATAACAAGATTGTGCCCAAATGAGTTTTGTAGGGATAAGTATAAACAAACCTACAATTAAATGCTATTTGAATCACTGCAATTTTATACAAAGTTTTTGTGATATGTTGAAATGTGTGAAATTCATATTTAACAATGTCCTATACTGTTTTTTTTTTCTTTTCTCAGATAGATAATATATTTCAAAATTCCAGTTTAAATCAACATTATATCAAGTCTCATGTTGTCGACTTTAGGTAATCATAACTAATCAATATGTATACTAAAAAAGCAATTTTGTATTATATAGTTATTGTTCAATTATTTGCTTTGTGGTCAGGATCTAAAAATCTTAGATATAGCAAGAGCAAAAATAATATAATATTAATACATTTAACTATTATCCCTCTTGTACAGAATACCTATAAGAGTTTTTCTTAACTTGAATAAAAATGAAATATATTCTACTTGTTGTCATTTTAAAAATTTGCATTTCAGTTAAAGATTCTCAGTCATTAAATAAATTTACAAAACTTTAAAATTTAAATATAAAGAGATATTATAAATTTTTAAAAATCAAGAAAAAGTATATGTAGACAGAGTTGATGAATTTAACAGGTGATTTTATTTTTCCAGAAAAAAATATATTCTAGAACTCTCAGTTATTTTTCCCTCCTGAACATGATCAAGTTTTACAAGCAGGAAATAATTTATGTATTAACATCTCTATGGGACAGGAAAGGAAATAAGTCCATGATAATAAAGTGTATAAAATATTTGTTATATTTTTTGACAATATAACTAATATTTAAATAATAAGGTATAAAATAATAATATGGCTATGACTTCTTCATTTATTCTGGTGTTTTTGTTTTTCAGGTCAAGTAATGATGGTTTGAAAACAGATGTATTGCTTAAATTTCAATTTGTTTCTAACAATGCAGACACAATAAAAAGTCAAGCTGCTAATATTTTGTATCAGAAGTTAAAATTAAATGAAAGCTTCTTGAAGACAGATTCTACTTTACCTTATCTTAGAGGCAAGAAATACCATTTTTCATTCGTTATTATGGTTCATCATTTTAACTGTCTTCTCAGCTACAGAAAAAGATTCTTTATTTCACCACAAAATGAAACTACTTTTCATTTTTAAGTCTCTCATTTACTCGATAATAAACAAGACCGCACATAGTCAACACCCAGATGATCTTCCTTGGGTTAATATGGAAATAATTATGAAAGAATAATTATATAACAACACAAAAATACTAGTATTTCCTACTTTTCTGAAAGAGAGAGAGTGTAATCATTTGAATTGATTAGCCGTGCATGTGACTTTTAAAAACCCCCGCGCGCCACTACCATGCCATGGCAGGACTCCCGCGTGCACCTCTCTGTAGCCATGCCCATCCCCTCCGCCCAGCTCTAGCCCCAGACAAACACTCATCCATCCTCCAGCTACGTACCTGTATTATTTCATGAATGTTACATAAATAGAATCATACATTTTATATGGCTTTTAGAGCGGCCTTTTCTGCGTAGCATAATTCTCTCGAGGCTTACCTCTATGGAAAGCTGTCCAAGTGGCAGCTCTAGGTATTAACATATGCATATGTAACTAACTACTATGGTACAGTAGTGTCAACATTTCTCCACTTCAAATGAAGTGCTGAACTTTTATTTCCACTTAGTCTCCTTATCCTCCTCATATTTTAGATATATTTCCTCCATATACATTCAGCTCATCAGATGGATGCTATACCTTGTCCTTTAACAACAAATATGTTTAAAGAAACTCATGAGGTAAAAGATAGTCTATGATGTTTATTTTTAATTTTACCCATTATGCCTTCTTCTTTTTTGAATGTTCTAGCCTTCTTCTGGTATCATTTGCTTTTAGTTTGGATAGTTTCTTTTAGCCATTATATAAGAAAGATAGGTCTGATAGAAACTCTTAGTTTCCTTCATCTAAGAATATCTTTATTTCTTCCTCATTTCTGAATATACTTTCACTGGAAATAGGATTTTTGGTTAGTAGTTTTTTTTCTTTCAGAAGTTGAAAAATGCTACACCCACTTCCTTTTGGACATTATCATTTCAAATGCAAGAACTGCTATTATTTGCATTGATGTTACTTTATAGGTAACATATGGTTTTTCTCTATTTCTTTGTCTTTAGGTTTTACTAGTTTAATTATGATGGATTTGGGTGTGGATTTCTTTAGTTTTTCATTTTTAAGATATATCCACTTCTTAAGTCTATAGGTTTCTGTCTTTATCCAAATACGGGAAGTTCTCCGCCATTAGTCTCTGAATACTTTTTTTCCCATGCTCTTCTTCTTTCCTCATTATATGAGTATTTTTGGTAGTACTTGTCGTTATTATCATACCACAGACCTCAGAAACTTTGTTATTTTAGTCTATATTCTTTCTGTTCTTCAAACTGAGTAAATTTTATTGATTTGTCTCCAGTTCACTGTTTCTGTTTTCCTATCATCCACCCAGCAAGTTTGGTTTTATTATTGTATTTTTCAATTCTTTTCTATTTGGTTATTTCTTATAACTTCTATTTATTTTCTTAGGTTTTCTTCCTTTCATTTTTTTTACTTCTTCCAAGAGAATTTATAATTGATTGCTGAATTATTTTTATGGCAAATGCTTTAAAATCTGCATCAGATATCTCCAGTGTCTGATTCATCTCGGTATTGGCATCCATTTATTGCCTTTTCTCATTCAGATTGTGGTGTTCTTGGGTTTTGGTATGGCAAGTAATTTTTGTTTGTATTTGAACCTTTTAGTTATTATTCTAGGAGATTCTCAATCCTATTTAATTCTTCTTTGTTGGCAGGTAGTCAACCTGTTTAGATTTGCAGTTTAGAATCCCACTTACTGTTGTCCTTTTGATAATAATTTTTAGTTTTCAGAGTCCTTGCAGTGCTATTTTAGTCTTCTGATATTTCTTCTTAATCCTGCTGCTGGCACCATCTATGGAAATAGAACATGATTCTCTGGCCTGCCTTCTATCCCTGGGCCACCCCCGTGAAGGTATACAGTGAGACTTGGCCTACTTATGTTAATGGGTGGATGCAGATTGATATTGTCCCTGTGGGTATATCTGTCTGCCAGCTGGTGACCTGGTTCAGAAGTGAATGTTGGGATGATCAAGGACTTCCTGCTGTCCCTGCTGTTAGTACTGCTGGCAGAATGGATTGCCAGTCCTGAGTTGTGAAGTAGAAGGTTTGGCCTCCCCACTAAGCCTTTGTTATGCTTCCTCTTTCCCTGGATTTGGATGGAGAGTAAAAGATTTCTCTTAGGATTTTTTGTCTATGCCTATTGGTGGTTCCAGATTGCAGGCCTCTTTCAGTCTCCAGTCCCAAGCATATGTGAGATAAAGAGAAATTTGAGGAACCTCACCATATTGTCCTTCCTGAAATCCTGAAGTCTCTAGCCATTCTGCCTTTTCCCTTCTAGCTTCCAGAGTTGTTTTCTTGTTATCTGATGGATAGAGTAGCTGTTTTTATCCTGCAGATAGAACCATCTATTGGATAATGTTCATGTGTGAGATATAGCACCATCATAGAAGTTCATCAATAATTTCTTCATATGTAGTAATGAGCCTAAGTTAAAATTATCTATGAGCTAACCATAATGTCAGCTCTCTCTTGCTAATCCATAACATGAAGAGGGTGACACTGAACGATAACTGACCTTACAGTGAAATGGTTGCAGGACAAGCTGTTGGCCACAAGAACTATTTAAATCATGTCCTTAATTTGGCTCATAATATTATTGTGAAGATATAATAAGTAAGTAATGTGAAATACTTGTCACAATCCCTGGTACATAATAGTAAATTACTAGTTATCATTACTACTCATCTATTAATTCAGCAAGTATTTATTGAGAACCAATTTGTGCCAAGAACTAAATTCTCCATGCTCATGGGGCTCACATTCTAACTGGGGTAAGAAAGATAATGATCCCATAAAGCAATATCCAATAACATAAAATTTTATGCAGAGAATAGAAGGCTAATTTAGATTTGGTTGTCATGGAAGATCTCTTTGGGGAGAGGATTTCAAAGTTGTGATCTGAATGACAATGGGGAACCAACACACACACACACACACACACACACACACACACACACTCTCTCTCTCTTGCGCGCGCCCAGGGGGAAAGCATTCCTGGCAGAAGGGACAGCAAGAACAAAGAAAAGGAAGAAACACCTTGGCATAGTCAAAAAAATGGGAAGGCCAAGTTGGCAAATGGGTTGACTAAAAGCAAGAGTAGTTCAACACATGAACAAAGACATAACAGGGACTACGTCATGTAGATCCAGGTAGGAAGTTTTGGTTTATTCTAAAGGCAATGGAAACCATTAAAAGAGTGTTATTAATAGCTAAAACTAATTCTAAGGGACTTACTCTAATAAACTCCCTACCCATAGTTACCCACAGATGAATTTGATATCCTCTGTAGTGTCTGACCTACATTAAAGATGCATTAATTTGCAGGCTTACAGAAACTTTACACTAGCTTTCACTGTTACAAGGTGTGGGTCTAGGTTGCTTATTATACTATCTGACATAAGAGTTCACATTTCTTGTGGAGAACGACTACCAATCATGGTTCTTCTCCCTATTTTACTTCATGAAAACATAACAGAGGATTTTGATTTGAGGATCTGTCAGCACACTGGTGGATTTGGATCCCACAGTGACCATCTGTGGACCAAGCCTAGAAGCCAGGTGCCTAAAATTCTGGAATGCTTTTACAGTAAGACTGCCGTGCAAATGAGGACAGTGGAGAATGGTGACCAAACATATGGTAGTGCATGTAAAAATAATCTCAGACCCTCTTCTGTTTCACTTATATTTCAATAAATTGGAATGGAATTAATTAATTACATGCTGTCCTCTTGGCCAATGTTTTTATAATCACAAACCAGTGTTTTCCTGGAGTCCACATATAGTAGTCAGAGAAGAGTTTAATATATATCTAAGCCTCTCTTTTTTGCAGGATTTTATTCTATTGCTTTTAAATGAAGTATTTCCTGACTCAGTGCCTCGCAACCAGAAATATTCATCTCATGTAAGTGTAGTGTTTTACATTATAATTGTTTCACTGCTGAGTGATCATCGTGTGTTTTTTTCCAGCTGTAAGTGAAGCACAAGCAGAACACATCGTGAACAGTGGTAAGTTCAAGAATACCACTGAGATATTTATAAATCAAATAATAAAAATTTAAAACACTTTTGAGAGTTTCTTTACTCCCATGTTTAGTATTGACATTTCCAAAAGTACATAATATCACTGAATGGATATGATTTCACTCTCCTCAAGGGAAAATAATGACTCCTACTGATTGGGAATATGCCATAGGGACTCCTTGGAAATAACTTGCTCTTCCTATTAGAAGATTTCACTGATGCCTTCTTTTAAAAATTCCTTCATTTTATCTTACTTATTTTTGTTTGGCTACTTTAAGTAGAAAATCTTTCTTAGAAATAAATGATACTAACTTTAATATGTAAACTTGAACATTTATACTATAGTAGTCTAATGGTTGTAATTTTAGATAAGTGTTTAATATAGTAAAAATAGCATTTTTCTGCAATAATTAGTATACATTTAAAAATCAAAATTGTCAAATATCGCTGGGGTAAACGCTGCACATAAGAATATGACCCAAGAAATATGTTTTAAAAGTTGAGTGAAATTGCTTTAAATATGTTAGGGGGTATATTAAAAATGTCACTTTTTTAGTTAATCTTTTTTTCAATGTTAATAATTATTATTCTATCATATAAGTTTGATAAATTTTTAAAGCAAGGCAAACCTACAAATGTTCCCATCTTTTACTATGTGCCAACATACCACATTTATAACTCTGGAAATAATCACCTTATTGTCTTGTGACAGGTTGTGGTTTAGGGAGGGAGTCTCCGTCCATGGAAAAAATTGCTGCTGGTTATGTTGCCAGGAAAGCTGATTGGCCATGGCAAGCCAGCCTGCAAATGGATGGCATGCATTTCTGTGGGGCATCTTTGATCAGTGAGGAGTGGCTCCTGACTGCCGCTCATTGCTTCGACACGTAAGTCCTCAGTCTGTACCGACAGATTTCATTTCTCTGTCTCACCTTCATTTTCTATAATACTTATCCCTTTTTTCATTAATCCTCTTAGTCCCTGTCCCACAATGGTACCAATGATTTTCCTGCAGGCTCAGGAGAAGTAACAATTACTGAATAGTAGGGAAAAAAAGACAGAGTATCTTCACCTCTAAGTGTATATCCAGGCAATGTCAATTTTAACTAGGAACAAGCCAACATTGCCAAAATGTAAACACACTCACCAGTTTTCCTGAGCTATATTATGGGTTTTTAAAAAATTCTGTTAATAGTATCCGAGTGCCCAAATTTACTTCTGGTTATTCCATATGAATAACTTTGGTCTCTACTTTTATTATTTATATGTTCATTGAAGATTTAACATATGGGACACTTAGAGACAGTAAAGAGATACAGTACCTCTAGTGAAATTCATATAAAATGGGAAAATATTCTGGATAAAATGTTAACCTAAAAGAAATGATGAGAAAAGAATTAAAGAATTTCTAAATCTTGGTTCAAATATTACCACCTCTCTCTCTCTCTTCCCCTCTCTCCCCTCTTCTCTCTCCATAACTATATATATACACACACACACATTTATATATAACTATATATGTGTGTATATATAACTGTGCACGAATATGAGTGTGTATGTGTGTGTATCTCTAATTTTTTTAATTTATATTTTCTTCAAAAATAGCAATAACATACACACATTGTTTCCTTTAAAAAACATACAAACTCCCCCTCGGGGAGAGTAATTAAAGCTACATTAGAATGTGGGGGGTTGTCATCAGCTAAATGAACACAAAGCAGAGTTTGGGGAGAAGCTGCAAATGAGAAGGTGGGAGAGTCCCAATCAACTGTCATCTTAAACAACTCGCCCTTCTCCCGCCCTATGTCCCATGCTCATCCAGAGTCCTGGGTAACTTTAGATCAGAAACGAACCAACTGTAATCCTTTTAATCTGTGATCAGTTACAAAAACCCCAAACTCTGGATGGCTAGTTTTGGAACAACTCTAAGCCCTCCACTAATGAGAAGAAAGGTGCAGTCAATTATCATTCATGAAAATTATGCTGCCCATAAGCACGATGATGACATCGCTGTGGTGAAGCTCTCCACCCCTATCCTGTTTTCTGAAGATGTGCACAGAGTCTGCCTCCCAGATGCCACTTTTGAAGTCTTGCCTAAGAATAAAGTGTTTGTCACTGGATGGGGAGCATTTAAAGCAAATGGTGAGTATCTCAGTAAAAACATTCAAGCGAAAAGATAAAAACCTCAATCTGAGTAGAGATATAAAATGTTACCAAATCAAAATAGAGAAAATAAAAGATGAAATCAATGGGTCCCATGAAAATATAGTGAAAACAACAAATGAAAGCCCAGATATAGTGAATCATGAAAATTTTGGCTATTACTACTACATAATATCTATATAATAGTCTTCTTCGTGGGCTTCTCGAAACGTTATAACTTTTTTTCCAAACGTAATTTGTTCATATTTTTCTTTTGTTGCTGTCTTTCATATGTATAGATTCTATGTATGAGCTTTGCATGAGTTTTCAAACATGCTATTTGTAAACAGTAGTAACAATAAGCTTCTGTAATGTATCATATGAATAAACAGAAATAGTCTTAAGCAAGCAATTGGAATGGGATTTCTGATGCTAAATATTAAATGGGGGTCATCTGATCCATGTGTCTATGAAATAGTTTTTGAATTTGAAAGTTTATAAACTTAACAAGTAGATATTTTACTAAATAATAAATACACAATAAACTGCAGATATACACTTAGATACTAATATGAGTCTCTCCTGGTTGCACTTTTTACATATGGTTTAACCTGACCTTGAATTTCTGGTTCTCATTACAGGCTCTTATTATGAAATTGTAGTCTTATTTATTTTTTTGCTCAAGGTATAGCTTTTTTTTAATCTACTGAGTGTTCATCAGTTGAATTTTATAGAAGTCTGTTTTCCCTCAATATGCACTTCAAAATTTTGACATGGAGTCCAGGTTGACATTCTGTTGTTATAACCTGAGAGTTCTTTCCCTCATCTCTGGGAGATCTGCTTTGTTCTATAGACAATGGTGATAAATGTGAAGGGGAAGTAAATCCTTCGGGATTAGACAAACCACTTACTAATTAGAATAGAAACATATAGCAACTATCAATGCAGCAGAACCATTTCACTTCCTCTAGAACCTAATTAAACTAAACTCCACCTCTTTCAGGAGTAGAAGTAGTTGTTTAGGAGTGATCTGTGACTTCATGAATTAGTCAATGCCCAATAGTGTGCAGATTGCTGTGCATTGATTTCTGTGTTCTAACAAGTTGCATACTTTTCAGGAATAACATTATGACATCAGACTAAGCTTTAATATTAGATATTTGCTTATGTTTGTTTTTTCCTCCTGCATTTTGAAACTGAAAAATGGGCTACCCAGATTTTCTTCTTCTATCTCCCATTGTATCTCATTGAAAATCTCGTTACCAGACAGCTTGCATTAAAAAACTTTCTACTCTGGATAGTTTCTTCCATGAATAGTTTGTTAATGTAAAATAGCTTGTTATATTGTTAATTACTTAAGTTGACTTTTTAGAAGTTGAGTTTAAAGAAGTAAAAGCAGTTATAATTTAAAACTAAGCACCATAGAACAATGAGCTAAAATGAAAATAGGCACATGGAAATTAAAAGTAGTTGGGACACAGTTGATTAAAGCCTGTGAATACCTATAAATTTCAAATGCCAATTAGAGACAGCAAAAGAGATCATACTGAATATTGCTGATGCACATACACAAATAGTTTGTATTATTTAAAAAGCTGTGTAGAGAGCAGATGGTAATCAAATTCACTGGGAGCATTCCAAGCAAACTCAAAGATGAAGCAAAGAGAAAATGGTCATTTAATGACCCTCCCATGCTTAAAAATGATGACTGAGATGAAAAATTCACTAGACCCAGGAGAATCTTTAGTGACTACAGAGGGGTAAGACTTAGTTTATCAGCAGGATGGTCAGTCCTAGGTAGGTGAATGTACTAGTTTCAAAAATAAAGAATTAGATTTATTTATGATGAATAACAAAATTCCTAGTAATCTAGATTTTCTTTTACAAAAGTTCTTGCTATCACCATCCATCATTAACATTAAAGCGCAGCTTTTAGACCATTAGGATTTTAAATACACAACCCTATTTCTCCAATAGCTTCCATTGATTGAAATCTAAATATGGGAAAAGGCATTATCATAACTGATTGTGTTAATTATTTTTTAGCCCTTATAATAAATGTGTGAAGTATCATTTTCTCCTTTTTACAGTGAGTAAAATGGGGCTTAGTAAGATTAAGTAACTTTCCCAAGGCCAGATAGCATGTGAATTGTTCAAAATGTACAAACTCATATCTTCTTCCTTTAAAACCATAGTCCCTAGCACAGAATTACTCTTACTTGTTCCTCAAATCAACAGCCCCATCCTCCTTCATCTCCTCAATTGTCTTTGAACCTGTTATAAATAGAGTATCATCTTTATATGAAGAGCTAATACAGTCTTTAAAATGGAAGCTATTAAAAGGAAATGAGAAGAATATACTGGCTAAAACGATGGTGTACACAACTAAATAATACTTTTCATATCATAACAAATCATAAGTGTGTGGGTCATTAATGAAATGTAATATAGTTCTTATCTTGGTATTTATAATTTACCTTGGTATTATCTTTGGATAGCAATTTGAGCTATTACCAAAGTAGAGAGAGTTTTTTTAATGAAGCAATAATATTTCATCTGTTTAATAGTAAAGTTACTTCCTGATAGTAAAGACTTGCTCCATATTGCTTTTCCTAGAAAATTCTCAATTCACAATGAAGGCAGATTTCCAGGTAAATTAGATAAACTGTCACAGAATTCCCCAGGTGGTGATAAATGCCTTGGGTTTAAATCTAATATTATTCCCATTGAGCTATGTGATCATAGCAAGAAGCATAACTATCTGAGCTTTGGTTTATTCATGTGAAAAAGAGAATATTCATACCTACTTTAGTAGGTGTTACAAGGATTAAACAAGATAGTGGAAGTAAACATGCCAAGAATGATACCTAACACATAGAAAGTGAGAAGGTATCCAAGAAACATAACTTGATTCTGAGCCCTGTCATCAAGCCCAGAGTCCCACAACTTCCAGACTATGTTTTACCATTGATCTATGCTTTGCAAGACACAATTAACTATCATAAACAAGAATTTGGAAATTCTTCACCTACTCATTTTTTTCTTCTTTAGGTCCCTTTCCCAATACTCTGAGACAAGTTGAAATAGAGATCATAAGTAATAATATATGTAATCAAATTAATGTATATGGTGGTGCTGTGTCATCAGGAATGATATGTGCTGGATTCTTGTCAGGAAAACTCGATGCATGTGAGGTAAGAATAGACTCAACTCCACAAAAGTGAATTTGTTGAATCCAGGTGACCTCACTGACCATAGATCAATGTTACTTAGTGGGACTCTATACAATTAAGTCTTAGAGGAGAGAGCAGAATTAAAGAACCATAAGAAATACTCCTATTATTGCTATATCCACATGTAAAAACAATGATCACTAGCTGCACATTAGGGCTCTGATTAGAGAAAAGGTGTGGTAGCAGATAAGAAAAACTAAGTCACATAATCATTGCTTCAAGCCATAGTTATGATAGTTAGATATCTAATCCTTACTTGTCATGAGCTACTGTGGGATGGGATCGACAGATATCTCCATGGCCAATAGAACATCACCCCATGGGTGCTCAAACCTTTGACCTTAAATAGTGTTCATTCAGATAGAATTACACAATTTACAAAAAAACTATTTAAGCATTTAAAGCGCTTAAAGAGAATATCATGTTTAAAGTCTGGTTATTTAAAGAGAGAAAAATAAATATCAAAATTAATAAAGATTTTACCTCTAGCATTTGACACTAAGTCTAAAATTTTCACATTTCTTTGAAGACTAAGAATGGCTTTGCGAGTTTCACACATATGAGTGTTCTTCTTACTTGCAAAGGTATGACTATTGATCTACCATTTGCTGTCTATCATATGATGGTAATAAACATTCATTCACTTATTCATGCAAAATTTTTGTGTTACTATGCCAGAATTTCTAGTCCATTTATATGGGCTGCAATCCAATATAGGATAATACAAAGATATTAATAGACATAAGCAGAGATAATAAGGGCAATTTTCATACTAAATAAAAATAGAATTAGTTTTACATACTTCAAAATATTAATTTATTAGACATTCAGATTACTAATTTATTGTCATTCTTACACTCCTTTATTTATTACATTAATGATATTTTTTCTTCTTTTTTAGGGTGATTCTGGGGGACCTCTGGTTATAGCACGTGGTACAAACATCTGGTACCTTATTGGAATAGTAAGCTGGGGAATAGACTGTGGAAAAGAAAACAAGCCTGGAATTTATACAAAAGTGACTCGTTATCGGGACTGGATTAAATCTAAAACTAACATCTAATGCAACAACCATCTACCTCCAAAATGTAAATGTCATGTGTGGTGTCTAGCAAGCTGTGTCTAGCATGTGTTGCCATATATTCTGTCATGGAGTTCAAGATGCAAATAAGCATGATCTGACAACTCTCCCCATAAATAGGAGGAAAAAGTAGGCTTTCTTTCACATAATCTGAAGTGTTTTGACCATGGAAGTAAAAGATACCGTCAACTCCTCAAAAATCCG
This sequence comes from Pteronotus mesoamericanus, assembly GCF_021234165.1. Classification (NCBI taxonomy): domain Eukaryota; kingdom Metazoa; phylum Chordata; class Mammalia; order Chiroptera; family Mormoopidae; genus Pteronotus; species Pteronotus mesoamericanus. The sequence continues at coordinate 9,226,266 of NW_026555076.1, read as the reverse complement.
CAGTTGCTGCTAAGTGTCTCTGATGACCTCCTTGCTCGCCTTTCTGTCCCTGTGACATACTTCTCATGTTAGACTAATCCAGCATTTTAAGCAGATACATACAAAAAGGCTAAGCATTCTCGATATTTTTCCCCTGACAGAGCACATGGCCCTCATCTCACTCCACAGCTTTTACCTCCTCATCATATAATTCTCATTAAGAACCTTTAGGTCCATGTACTAGACAAATCAAGGTAATTAGTTTTGGCCAATGCTAACACAAATGATGGAGGGGCACCAGATGTGAAACTAGGACTTAAGAGGTGGCACTACTGTGAGCCCTTGCCCCTTTGCCCTCAGATGCACATTTAACCTCTCTTTGATACTTGAAAAGAGCTGTCATTTCTATTTATGCCCAACATTGCAGATTTTAATCTCTTTAAACACTTACACTAATTTTTTACTTTGGAACAATTACTAAATCCTTGGGTCACACAGCAGGAGACCTGAAAATAGTGCTTAGCACTGATTTTGTTCTAACCTATATAAAAATGTTGTTCTGTATTCAGAAAATAAAGTTTCTTGGCCTTTTCAGTGGGTAGAAGTGAGAAGAAGAGGCAAGGACTGGGGGAAAAGGAACGACTTCTTCTCAAAAAATAGGAGAATTTCCAAGCTTGGTGCAAATTTACTCTTTAATTCTATTTAATCATCTCCTAATGGGGTTTATTTTCTAAACAGTTTTATTTTTAATTAACTTCAGAATGATTAAGGAATCCACATAATGCAAAGTCAATATAAAGATATTCATAAATAACTTACAGAAGCCAATATAAAATTAGACATTCATGGACAATTCAATACAAAATTTTGGGAAAGACTTCATTGTATAATATTTCAATTTTCTGTTAAAAAGCTAGTCATTCTTTGAAGAGTGGTATTTATGGATAATACTCAAATAATCAAGAAAGCATGTTTAAAATGGTTTAATTATTGTGATAAAATAGTCATTTTTAATATATTTAAATGTATGTTTGTGACACTGTACATGAGAACATGACATTACTAATGTTCAACAAAGCTCAAACTTTTTCTGTGCATCTAAACCTTTTTCTTCACCCCCTCTTTTTACAATTAATCTAGTTAATGAAATAACTGCCAATATTAAGATTTTTTTTAGTTTTATATCAAGGGAGAGTCTCTCTGCACATAGTATTATGTTATATACATTAAAATATATTTATGATAATAAAGTCAAACCCATTCTCTTTGAATCATCACTACACTGCAAAGCTTCTCATCCTTGGTACAACTGACGTTTTTGTCAGAGATTAATCTCCGGGGGACTTGGAGGGGTGGCAGCTATCCTCTGCCTTGGGGAAGGTTGAGCAGCATTCTCTCTACACAGTGGGTGTCAGTGGTAACCCCACCAAGCTGTGACAAACAAAATTAATCCAGACATTGCAAAATGTCCCCTGAGGAGCAAAGTCACCCTCACTTGAGAACCACCAACATGGGGTCAACACTCAAAGGAAAAAAATCACTGTTAAAATCTTGTACACATAATTTCCTTATATGAATTTGGAAATATCTTCTCCCATTTTTGTAATGCTAATACACTGAGGAGGCTAAGAGACCGTCATGATCACACTCCTATCTAAACTATTCTAGCCACGTTAAGATTATTTTGAACCTGAACCTGACTGGAGGAAGGAGGCTTTTTGAAGGCTGGGCTGCAATGGGCAAATAATTTCTCTCTCTCTCTACCTATTTATTGATAGATGATGATGACTGATAGATAGATAGATGAATAGATAGATAGATAATAGATAGAGATACATAGAGACCCATAGAGACCCACACATAGAGAGGTATGTGTGTGTATGTAGAGGGAGAGAGAGAGAGATTTCTCAAACACCTAAATCCTGCAAAATTTCACCATATACACTTGTTAGAATCTCTTCAAAATGAATAAAGAGATACTACTTGAAACAACATTTTTATTTAGCCAAGGCAGAGTGGTCTAGTCCATCTTTCACTAACAGTGTGGAGTGGAGGATAGAGAGTTGCATAGCCATACTATGCAGTAAAAGCTGAACTGTCCAATGTCACAGGCACTAATCAGATGGAGCTATTTAAATTTAAATTAATTTAAATTAAATACTAACAAAAATTCATTGTCTCAATCATACTAATCACATTCTAGACATAAAGTAGCCACCTCTGGTACATTGGGCAGCACAGATATACATCATTTCCAGCATTGCAGAAAGTTTTATTGGATACCACTGACCTAGAACATTCTATGTAACTACTCACATCAGTGATTGTCAACCTTTTTCATTTCATGGCACACATAAGCTAATTACTAAAATTCTGCGGCACATGAAAAAATAGGGTTTTTTTGGTCAATATGACAAAAAAGGAGGTATAATTTTGATTCAGTCACACCAGACAGCTATTGTATTGGCTGTTGTCACTTTTTTATTTGGCAATTTAAAGAAAAAGAGCTCAGTGCCCCTGATTAAATAGTCAGGTATTGCATGTTTTAAAAATTCTTGCAGCACCCCTATTGAAAATCATTGACTTACATAATCACTTATTCGCCTAGTATTTCTTGAGCTTCTCTGTGTCAGACATTGGGTATTCTAGACACTGGGTATATAACTGTGCATAAAGTCAAGTCCCTTTTCAAGATCACATACAAAGGTAGAAGTGATTTTGATTACCACTGTTGAAAGTAGCAAACCCTTGGTGCACTGAAAGTGGAGAGGTGAAACTCTATGTGAACGATAGCAGGCCCACCAGACACCCACAGGTAGATGGCAGTGGTCAGAAACAGGTTTTCTATCTTCCAAAGATCCCTGATATTTTCCTATTAATGGTATATTAAAGAATAAAAGAGTTATTTTGTTGCTTTTTGAATAAACAGGGAATTTCTTGTAGCCCAAAGAGATACATTAATGACAACCGAGGAAGAGTATCAAGTAATGGAGAAATATCAGAGTACTTTAGTCGCAAAGTTGAAAATACCAAATGATGTCTTAAGCAAGAAGCCAACTCAAATAAAATATTGTATTGCACAATCTGCTAATGTCATTTTAGTTGCCAGAAGGGAAGGAATGATAAGAAAAAAACATGAAGGGGAATAAGAGGCACAAATTTCCAGTTATAAAATAAGTCACAGTATGTAACATACAGCATAGGGAACACAGTCCTTAATATCATAAAAATGTATAAAAACATAAATGTTGAATAACTATATTTTACAGTTGAAACTAATATAATATGTATGCCAAGTCAACTTGAATTAAAAAAGAAAAAAACACTCCTGCAAGGCACTAAGAAACTTAGACCAAATGTGTTACTATGCTGCCATCTCCTGATCCATGTTATTTTTAAATTTTATTTTATTATCTCATTTCAAGCTATAATGAGTTGTGTTCCAATGTAGAGTAATACAAAGAAAAATCTGGCAACCTCTTGCCATTTTCTCCTAAGTTAATCAAAGTTTAAAGTTTTATATATCCTTTCATATTTTTCCCTCTGTCCATATAAACAGAAACATCCATACAGTTATCAAGAGTTTACCCACTTTTTTCAAAAATGGCATCATTTTATGTGCACACTTACACATATATATGCATATATGCATAGGATACTTACTCCCTCCAAATAAACCCAATCAAATCAACTATAGAAGAAAGAAGTAAACATTAATTCTAGGCCAGGAAATTATAATGAAAGTGAGAGGCTAGGAGACTGAGCTATCCTGAACTGGAGTATGTAGAGAGGGTGGGCGGCTGAAGCCCAGAGTGGAATAAGAGAACACTTGAAAGAAACACTAGGTTTTACTCTCTTGTTCCCACAGCACCCTGCCTTCCCTGATATTGCCTTGAGATGATGTTTGCTTGTTTTGCATACCAGAAACTAGTCACAGCAATGCAGACCAGAAATTTTGGAAGTATCAAGGCAGATGCCTACTAAGGTGAGGACTTTCTAGAGAAAGTGACAACTAATCAGCTACTTTCATATATTCTCTTCTCACCCTTGCTCCTCTAGCCCTCCAGGCTGGTGCTGTTTCCTCCCAGTGCAGCCTCACTCTAAGAACCTAGCTCTGTAGCTGCCCCTCCTATGGTCAGCCTTCACCCATGGGGAAGAGCCAACGTTGAACTTCGTAGCATGCTGGAGCTCCAATCCGCACCTCATCTAGTGGCTTTGATAATGGGCGGGTCCTCTGGGCCCCCCCATAGAACATGCCCTGATGGGTCTTCCAGCTTCACACAACATATCAATTCCATGTGCCTCAGCCTGTTTACTTCTTTCTCCACTCTCTACGAGGAACAAATAGGGCATTTCTGCCTCACTCAGCCTTAGCTATTGCTGTGTTCAGGCTAAGAACCACCCTAGCAGCAAGTTTGCCTCATCTTCTTGGATCCTGGCCAGTATCTTAAATACCATATATCCATAAAGTCAATGAATTCTTATTTATCATCTTCCATTCAGCCCTCCTTCATCAAGAACCCTCAAAATCCAATGCCAGAAGGAGGACACACATACTCTTCTGACAGCACATACTCACTAATTCATATAGCATTTTCAATGCATAGCCTTCTTGCTCCCTTATTAGGTACTGTGCATTCCTAGCTGAGTTATTGACCTGGTTGTCAGTTGAGGAGGTGGGAATATCTCCTGAGGAGGCACCTGTTGTCTTGCAGGGGAAAAGGCTTTTCAGCATCTTTCATCATGGGAGAAGGGGTGGCTCTTAATAAAGAGTAAGAGACTATTCCTGCAAGTTCTGAGGGTTCAGGGGATCTGCAGAACCAATATCCTATGGCATCCATCCACTTGTCTCCACCTTAAATCTCAAGATCTTAAGTTCTCCCAACTGGGACTCTGAGATAAGCATAGCAGGTCTGCTTTGACCACGCATTCTATTAGATTTTCAGCCTGATGGTTAGCTCTTCAGGTATCTGCTCTTCCTCTATAGGAGATTAGGGCCTCTTTTAAACCTTTAACTGATTGTAAATAAGCATCAGATTCTCCTTATCCCTATGAACAAAGCAACAGTGCATGTCAGCAGCAACCAGATAACTCTACTATATTTGTAGGCACTTTTTCTTCTCATTTTTCAATGGCTTGGACCATTGTACTTATAATGGTGTTCCCTCTTCCAGAAAGTTTTTCCAGGTCACTGCTGGTGAAATCTTTGGTAATTCAGCTACTACCTTATGACAGGAATTATCTGTGCCCTACAGGCCTCTTAAGATGGTGTTCTCTTTACCCAGAGGACAGTGAAGTGAGTTAGTCAGTCCCTAATTTTCTCAGACCACTCAATCAGATTACAAGGTGGGATCTAAGGGGAAAGAAATTTATTGGAAGAAATTTCTGTGAAGAAAGTGGAACGCATGCTAGAAGAGTCAAAACAACTCTTCAGAATGCAGGTCATGTCTGGCCCCTGTGCAATAAGGAGGGAAGAAAAAAGAATCAGGGAAAATCTCACATGGCAGTGCAGTTTCAAGAAAATTTGGTCAGGCCTCTTGGGAGTCCTCAAGTCCAAGTCACCCATCAGAGGAGCCCCACAACTCCCAGGAACGAGATTGCCTTAACAACACTGCTGTGTTTGGTCATGGGTTGGGAAAAGCTAGTAGGAAGCACAGCTGCAGTGTGAGTGCAGTGGCGAGCTTAGAGCACAGTCGCTGGGGCCATCTGTCAATTACATTCTCCAAAGATGGAGATCTGGGAGGCACATTTCCATCATCGTCACAGCAGTGGATCCCTGCCTAAAACTACGCACAAAGGTAGACTCCAGAAATAAATCGGAGACACAAGTGAGAAAGAAGAAAAAGAATAATATTTATATGTGTGTTATATACATATGACTGTCGTTGTGACTCAGGATAAGGAACAGATTGTTAAAGCCAAGCATAGAGAATATCAACTGTAACACAAAAAAATTATAACATACGTCTGACTATTCACTGCTTCTGTTAGGTGACTAATATCCATAGAACATGAAGAGATAGTTAATGTCCTATGACCTCAAAATTCTATAATTTTCTATATAGTGCACAAGTTACTTTCAAATTATATTCCAGTACATTTTCTTCAGATTATATTAGCTGGAAAAAATTTAATTTTCCCATAAAATTTCAGGTGCCAACCAAAAATTATGAACCCAGGTATTTTTCATTTTACATAAGTTTAACTCTGAGAATGACAGAAGGAAAAACACACATTCTTAAGTAAAGCTGCCAGTCTTTACAGTCTTCAGAATCAGTGACCCATCTCTATTTAATTGTTAAAGGATGGAGAGAGTTTTTCTCAGTTTGAATAAATTTCTCAAGGTTGTTAGAGTAAGCAGTAAAGAATTAATCTCCACATTCTATGCAAAATAACCAACACAGATTTAATCTCTTAGAGTTGCAGGCAGTGAAAACATTTTGTACCTTAATCTTTTAATTTAAATAGATTCTAATATTTAAAACTTATACACTTGATCTTAGCCAAAAGGCTGAGAAGGGCACATGGATGGAGCCAAGGTGGGGAGGGTTTGGGGTAGGGAGGTGGGGGTGCAAGGGGCAGGGGAAAGTGGTGGTGGGTAAATGAAGACAAATACATGTGAACATTAAAAAAAATTTTTTTTTAAAAACTTATAGTTGTAACTAACTGCACTATCAACTTTGATTAAAATAAGTTCATTAACATACTCACTTCCTCTTCAATTTAATTAAAAGTGTGGACAGTTGATGGCTATGCCTATGCTAATCCTAGATCAGCATCCAAGCCATGCCCTTCCTTTTGCACGGAGCAGAACGAACAGTCTCCTCCTGAAACCTCCAGGACAATAGCTTTCACAAAGAATATTTCTCAGGAGATACAGAGATGCTAGTAAGTGAGATTCCATGTATGCTCTGCTGATTTCAACCAGAACTACTTCAATGTGATTTCTTTCATGTATTTAGCTTCAGCATACAGTTCAGTTAGAACAAATGGGTCCACTGCTTCACCCATTCCCACTCCAAAAACTTCTCTAATTCATTGTTTTAGGGAGACATTTATTATATTTTCTGACCCAGTTCAATAGAAACAAGAAAAGAGGTGGGGTATAGATTCTTGTGTAAAATGGAAGGGAAATGTAAAAAGAATCAATGTAGGTCATGATAATTCCATAGATATGGAAGATACCAGAATGGATAGAAGGAAATTAAAGAACAATATTTTATTTTAGTATATTGAATTTGAGGTGTCAGAAACAGATCCATATAGAGCTACTCCAGGAAACAGACCTTTAATACAGAAGAAAAATAACAAATGTATTCAGATTTGTGGATACCAAATCCACAAATGCATACCAGAGATATTTGGATCTGTGACAGTAGATTAGAAAATAATAGGGGGCAACCTTCATGATCTTGAATTTGGCAGTTATTTCTTGGCTATGACACCAAAATGACAGACAGCAAAAGAAAAAGAGATAAATTGGATTTCATCAAAACTGAAAACTTTTCTGCAGTAGAGGACACTATCAACAGAGTGAAAGGCAACCCACGGAATGGGAGAAAATATTTGCAAATCATATATCTCATAAGGAATTCATAGCCAGAATATCTAAAGAACTTCTGCAACTCAATAATTTTTTTAAAAAAAACCTAAATTTACAATTGGGAAAACTATTTGAATAGCTATTTCAACAAAGAAGATATACAAATGACAGTAAGCATATGATATGATGTTCAACATCACTAACCATTACATAAATGCACACCAAACTTACAATGAGATACCATTTCACAGCCATTAGGATAGGAAAAAACCCTGAAACTAAGTGTTGGCAGAGATGTGGAGAAAATGGAACCCTTGTACATTCATTGCTGGTGAAAATATAAGATTCTATAACTACTACAGAAATTGTATGCAGTGCCTTAGCTCATTCTAGCTACCATAACAAAAATACCATGGACTGGGTGGCTTAAACAAACAAAAAGTCTATTACTCACAGTTATGTAGTCTAGAAAGATCAAGATGAAGGCGCCTGTGGATTTGGTATCTGGTGAGAGCCTGCTTCTTGGTTTATAGATGGCCATCTTCTTGCTGTGATCTCACCTGGAAGAATAGACAAGAGAGCTCTCTGGGGTCTCTTTTAATATGGAATTAACCCCACTCATGAGGACTCCACTCTCAATACCTGACCATCTTCTAATGGCCCTACCCTCTAATACCATCACATTGAGGGCTACAGTTTCAACATATGAATTTTGAGGAGTTACATTTAGTCCATACAGGTGGTTCCTCAAAACATTAAGCATTGCATTACCATATGAAACAATAATTCCACTTCTGGGTGTCTATCAAAAAGAACTGAAAGCAGGGCCAGATACTTGTGCACCCATGTTCAAAGCAGCATTATTGTCAATAGACAAAAAGCGCAAGCAATTGAAGAGGATCTCAGCAGATCAATGGATGAACAAAATGTGGTATAAATACATAAAATTGGATATTATTCCACTGTAAAAAAAAAAAAAAAAAGGAAATTCTGGCACATGCTACAATGTGGATGAACCTTGAGGACATTATGATAAGTGAAATAAGCCAGTACCAAAAGATTTATTGTATGAGGTGCCTAAAGTAGTCAAATTAATAGGGACAGGTAGTATAATGGTGGTTTCTAGGAACTAGGTGAGGAAGGAAGCTGGGAGCTAATGTGTAATGGGTGCAGAGTCCTAGTTTGGGAAGATGAAGAAGTTCTGGAGATGAATGATGGTGATGGTTGCAGAACAATGTGAATGTATTTAATGCCATAGAATGATACACTTAAAAATGGTTAAAATGGTAAATTTTGTGATATGTATACTTTATCACAGAGAAAGAGAGAGAGAATGAGAGAACACAGGAAGAAGAGAAAAGACAGCCATGTCAAGACTGAAGCAGAGACAGGAGTTCACAGATACGAGCCAAGGAACTCCTGGAGCCAGCAGAGCTGGAAGAGATACAGATGGCTTCTTCCTAGAGCCTTTGGAAAGAATGCAATACTGCTGACACACTAATTTCAGACATCTGGTCTCCTGAACTGTGAAAGAATAAAAGTCTGTGTTTTAAGCCCTTAAGTTTGTAGTAATTTGTTACAGCAGCTTCAGGAACCTAACACAGGGTGTATGAAGCAAGGTCATCAGCTAAGAGTGAGTGGAAGAAGCTGAAGGGGTGGGGGAAAGAACAAAGGTGAGAAATTGTCCAGGAGTGTGGGAAAGTCAATGGCCTAGAAATCTATAGAATTGTCTGGAGCATTAGGAGCTACTTTGGGATCATAAAAGAGAATTTAAAATTAGATCAATCAGCCTGTGTGGTTTTCTACAGGTCTGTTTATCTAGGTAAGGATACAATTGAAGAATCATAGAAACTTAGATTTATCGAAGGTTATCTTTTCTTCAAGAGTACAAAGTGAAAGAGTTGAAGTAAAGGAGTTGACAGAAGCAAAGGAGTTATGTTTATATTTATATACATAAAGACTTGATTTTAATAATTATCTTTTTTTAACTAATCTCCATGTTCCTAAAACATACCCTGGCATATCATAGGAAAGAACAAATATCTGTCTAATGAATTACTTAATGAGAGGATATTTACCTTATTAAGCTTCTCTGAAATAAACATAGTATGATAGAATCTCAGCTACTATGTGCCATGACTCTTAAACTATATGATGTTTTCCATTTGTTCCTTTCCTACATGACAATGGCTGAATGTTGACAAGTAGTGTTTATTTGCAGTTATTATAATCTCATTTTTCTATCTTGATCACATACATGATATAATTTACAATCAGTGTAATTCGCCCTTTTTAGTGAATAGCTCCATGAGTTTTGACAAACACATACAGCCTGTAGCCACCACCACAAAATAACATTTTCATCATCTCTTATAGTGAATGCCTCCCTTCCACTATCGGACTCTGGTCTGTTTTTGTTCTTTGAAGCTTTGCCTATTCTGGAATGTCATATTAATGGAATGATACAATATGTAGTATTTTGAGTCTAGATTCTTTTACTCAACATAACCCCTTTGAGGTAATCTCATTTGATTTTCATATACATTACTATTCTCAAAGGAGGAAAATTATATTTAGAAAGTTAATTAACTTACTCAGAGTTGTAGTGAGTGAGGGTCAAATTTGATTTCAGTTTTGATTCAGGGTTGTGTGTTTCTTGTTTGTTATGCCATATTGCCTTCTGTTAGCCAATGGCTTATTAAATTCTCACCAACAATTCTCAAATTTACCTTCATATTCAGCAATTTAATCTGCTACCCTCCTGTAAACAAAGACCAGAAAGCTAAGAAGACAGATGACATCAGAGCCACTAGATGCATTCTAAGCGAACTTCCTGCCACGTGTGGCCATATTGATGTTCAGGGCAGTCACAATTTAACACAATTCACAATTCAGTTCTTACATATACCACACAGTGTGAGTAGCATTTTACATGTATACGTTCACTTAATTCTTAGAATAGTCTGGAAAGCTATTTTTAACTCCATGTGCCGAGGAGAAAGCTAAGGAGCAGAAGGGCCAAGCAGCCGTGTTGTGGGGAGCCGGGATTTACAGGCAGGTATAATTCCCTCCAAAGTCTGAGATTTGGAAAGAAACCAAACCTTCTGCCACCTGCAGTGAAAGCTGTCATTTAGTACCAGATGATAGGCTAGGCCGTGTCACATACATCATGTCATTTCATTCTCATTAAAGTCCTGTTCATAAATGGTAGCAGCTCATATCATACAGGAGGAAACATGCTTAAAGGGTTGAAGTAGCCTGTCTAAGTTCACTTAACTATCAGAAGTCAGAATTTCATTCTAAGTCTACACCTTTTTTCACTGTTCCATGAAGCTCTATGTCAGGAAAAAAAAAGAGGAAAAAATGGAAGGGAAGGGAAAGGAAAAAAAGGGAAGGGAAGAAGGTAGCTATGTGTGCTCCTTCCTCATTAGTTGAGTCATATGAGCTTCATTAAGTGTTTCTCTGTTAAATAGTAGCTAAGAAAATATATGTACATAAACTTAAGGAGTCCTACAGATATTAGCTAATATTTCTGTCGTGCTTCCACTGCACAAAGACACTAACCTAAACATTTTACTTAGATTAACACATTTACATTTCAAAAATCCCTACAAGGCAGTCACTAGTATTTCTTTGTTTATTTTATTTTATTGTTGTTCTGTTACAGTTGTCCCAAATTTTCCCTGATCTCCCCTGTTCCGTCCACCCCCCACTCCCACAGTCAATCCCTATCATGTTGTCCATGTCCGTGGGTCATACATACATGTTCCTTGACTTGACCGTTCCCCTTCTTTCCTCTTTTATCCCCTTCCCTCTCCCCTCTGGTCACTGTCAGTCTGTTCCTTGTTTCCATGCCTCTGGTTCTATTTTGCTCATTTGTTTGTTCATTTGTTTGTTTTGTTCATTATGTTCCTCTTATACTTGAGATCATATGGTATTTTTCTTTCACTGCCTGGCTTATTTCACTTACCATAATGCTCTCCAGCTCCATCCATGCTGTCACAAAAGGTAGGAGTTCCTTCTTTGTTTTTGCTGGGTAGTATTCCATTTTATAAATATACCCCATTTTTTTGATCCACTCATTTACTGATAGGCACTTAGGCTGTTTCCAGCACTTGGCTATTGCAAATAATGCTGCTATGAACATAGAGGTGTGTAGGTTCTTTTGAATTTGTGTTTAAGGATTCTTAGGGTATAATCCCAACAGCACAGTTCAATTTTTAGTTTTTTGAGGAAATTCCACACTGTTTTCCACAGTGGCTGCACCAGTCTGCATTCCCACCAGTGGTTCACTAGGGTTCCCTTTTCTCCACAACCTCATCAGCACTTGCTGTTGGTTGATTTGTTTATGATGGCCATTCTGACTGGTGTGAGGTGGTATCTCATTGTGATTTTAATTTGTGTCTCTCTGATGGCTAGTGACGTTGAGCATTCTTTCATATGTCTCTGGGCCCTCTCTGTATCCTCTTGGAGAAGTGTCTTTTAGGTTCTTGCCCATTATTGAACTAGATTGTTTGCCTTTCTGGTGTTGAGTCATATGAGTTCTTTATATATTTTGAACATCAAACCTGTGTATGAGGTATGAATGGTAAATATATTTTCCCATACAGTTGGTTCCCTTTTCATTTTGCTGATGTTTTCTTTAGCCACATAGAAGTTTTTTAATTTGATGTATTGCCATTTGTTTATTCTTTCCTTTATTTCCCTTACCCTAGAGGATGCATTGGCAAAAATATTGCTACATGAGAGATCTGAAATTTTACTGCCTGTTCCTCTAACACTTTTATGATGTCATGACTTATATTTAAGTCTTTTATCGATCTTGAGTTTATTCTGATAGATGGTGTAAGTTGGTGGTCTAGTTTCACTTTGTTTCATATCCTTGTCCAGATTCTCCCAACACCATTTGCTGAAGAGACTATTTTTAATCCATTTTATGCTCCGGAGCCCTTTGTCAAATATTAATTTACCAGAGACATGGGTTTATTTCTGGGCTCTCTATTCTGTTCCATTGACCTATGTAAGTGTTCTTATGTCAGTACCAGGCTGTTTTGATTACAGTGGCCTGTAATATAGTTTGAGATCAGGTATTGTGATCCCTCTTACTTTGTTATTCTTTCTCGACATTGCTGAAGCTATTCAGGGGCATTTTTGGTTCCATATAAATTTTTGTAGTATTTTTTCTAAATCTGCGAAATATGTCATTGGTATTTTAATAGGGGCTGTGTTGAATCTATAGATTGCTTTGGGTAGTATGGACATTTTGATGATGTTAATTCTTCCTTTCCATGAACACAGTATATGCTTCCATTTGTTTGTATCTTCCTTCATTTCTTTCTTCAGTGTTCTATAGTTTTCTGTATATAGGTCTTTTACCTTCTTGGTTAAATTTATTCCTCAGTATTTTATTTTTCTTGTTACTATAGTAAATGGGATTTTTTTCCTAGCTTCTGTTTCTGATAGTTCATTGTTGATGTACAAAAAATGCCTTCAATTTCTAAATAATTGACTTTGTATCCCCCTGTTTTTCCAAATTCACTCATTAGGTCAAGTAGTTTTTTGGTGGAGTGTATAGGGTTTTCTAGGTACACTGTCATGTCAGCTGCAAAGAATGACAGTTTTACTTCCTCCTTTCCAATTTGGATGCCTTTTATTTCTTTTTCTTGTCTGGTCACTGTGGCTAGAACTTCCAAAACTATATTGAATAAAGGTGGTGAAAACAAATGCTCTTGTCTTGATCCTGATCTTAGGGGGAAAGCTTTTAGTTTTTGCCCATTGAATATGATGTTGGCAGTAGGTGTCTCATATATGGCCTTTATTATGTTGAGGTATGCTCCCTCTGTTCCCACTTTGCTGAGGATTTTTTATCATAAATGCTTTTCAGCCTCTATTGATAGGATCATGAGATTTTTGTCTTTCATTTTGTTTATGTGATATATTACATTTATTGATTTGCAAATATTATACCATCTTTGCATCCCTGGGATGAATCCCACTTGATCATGGTATATAATCTTTTTAATATATTGGTAGATCCAGTTTGCCAATATTTTGTTGAGGATTTTAGCATCTACGTTCATTAGAGATATTGGCCTATAGTTTTCTTTCTTTGTTGTGTCTTTACCTGGTTTTTGAATTAGGATAATACTGACCTCATAAAAAGGGTTTAGGAGTCTTCCCTCTTCTTGAATTTTTTGGAATAGTTTGAGAAGGATAGGAGTTAAATGTTTGGTAAAATTCACCTGTGAACCCATCCAGTCCAGGGCTTTTGTGTGTAGGGAGTTTTGCAATTACTGTTCCAATTTCACTAGTTGTTATTGGTCTATTCAGGCTTTCTGCTTCTTCTTGATTCAGTTTTAGAATATTATATGTTTCTATAAATTTGTCAATTTAATACAGGTTATCAAGCTTCTTGGCATTTTTGTGTGTGTGTGTAATTTCTTACAATTCTTTGTATTTCTGTGGTATTGGTTGTAATTTCTCCTCTTTCATTTCTGATTTTATTTATTTGGGTCCTGTAGTCACTAGTATTTCTATATTTCTGTATTACAGATAGCTAAGATTTGAACTCTGGTACTCTGACTTTGAAGAGTCTATCCACTTAAAGAATTATGTGGTACTAACATTATTTCAAATGTACTCTCCTTAAGTGTTAGAAGCAATGACTGTTGAAAATCTTTATTTAAAGTAGGGTTTCCCTTTAAAGGTATACAGCTTAGTTGTAAAATTATAATGAAATCTAAACAGTATGTTCATACTTCATAGGCTGTCAAAAGAATAAGGTAGATCTGTACTTCCCAACGTAGACCTTTAAAGTAAAAAAAAAAACAAAAACTGCAAGAAAAGTGCAATATGCTACTGTTCAACTGATATTCATGTGCTTTTACAGATATAAGTGTGTGTGTCTCTAAATATTTAGTATGTCCTATTAAAAGATGGACCTTTTTAGGACAGAGATTCAGTCTCATTTATAATGTTTCAATATCCACAAAAAGCAGTTATTTGTCATTTGTCTAATTGAAAATATCATTTGTTCCTCTGATCTCTTTTTGTTTTCTTCTAATAAATCTCTCCTTATATAGAGAGATATACAAGATATGTATAATGTATATAACAAATATAAATTGTAATATATACTTATTACATTGTCATTTTGGGAAAAATTTGATTTAATATAAATGTATTTCTTCTCTCAGAAATAGGTCTTTTTAGAAGAAAAGTAACATGTATTAATAAAATCACATACCCCTATGATACATGGAAGTAGCTGTTTTTCATCAAAAAAATTTAAAGAGTATTTCTTGGGTTGTATTATCAATATAGGTTTTAAGGATATCTGCTTGTTTTTATTGAGAACTTTTAGGTGAAGGTTTCTTTAAGATATCTGTATACCTACCAAGAATCTTCTTTAAACTCTTAATCCTAGTACATTCCTTAGGTATTTCTCATTAAAATCCTTGCAACCAGTTTTTTTTCCTTTGATGAAATTAGTCAATACTTTAAAAGGTTATTGCTTTCTTGTTGAAACTATGCAATGTCTGAGCTGTTTTCTTTGAGCTATTCTATGGGTTGAGGTTTTTCTGTTCAGACTTGTCGAACCAGTTTCATTCCAACTCCTTGTAATTTGTTTCCTTATTTCTT
The DNA here is from genome assembly GCF_021234165.1 of Pteronotus mesoamericanus. Taxonomy (NCBI): domain Eukaryota; kingdom Metazoa; phylum Chordata; class Mammalia; order Chiroptera; family Mormoopidae; genus Pteronotus; species Pteronotus mesoamericanus. The sequence goes on along the minus strand of NW_026555076.1, from coordinate 9,211,103 downwards.
CTAGCTGTAGATCTTTAATATATCTAGAGATGTTGTATAGTTGATTAGAAAGTTGAGTTCACTGGGTGCATGCTTCCAAGATCATATTTTTCTCCTGTAGATGATGCATCGGTAAGTTCAGTTTTGTTTTGTAAATGGCTTGTTTGTTTTCCTGTCTGTCAATGGCTAGTTCTGGTGCGTTGGACAACTGCCTGTGAGATGTCCTCAGTGGATTCAAACTGCATTGGATTTGTGAGATTTCTGGAATTATTATAGCAGATGGACTAATTAATATCTGTATTTAAAGTCAATATGTTTGTATTAAAAAGATCACTGTTAGCATTATTTCATGTTGCCAATTTCAATAGCTGGGATTTTAGAAGTTAATGAAAACTCTATTAGATCACATCCCAATTGATTCGGATATGGTGGGGAGAGGAAAGTTGTTCCTTTTTGTTAAAAAGGTTGTTAGCAATCTGACTAAATGTAACTTCCATGACACCTTCCCTTCACCTGCTTTTCCTTGTACCTTAAAGACAGCCCCGGGGGAGCTAATGCAAATTGCGTGGTTGAGGGCTACAGAGACACCTAGATAGACAGGAGATCTAGATTGGAGAAAACATGTCTATTCTCTAAAAAATTTTTCTATTGAAAATTAGGAAAAAAAAACCCTATGATTTATTTCAAGGTTTTTGTTTTTCAAGTTGGGTTTGCTACATGCAAAGGAGAAGGAAAAATAAGATTTCTTAACATAATTTTATATGCAAATAAAAGTGATTTTAAATATTCATGATGACAATAATACTTTACCGTTGCTTAAATTTATGCCATTTTCAAAATATTTATTTGTGTTATTTCATTTAATAGCCAGGACACCTTTGTGAGATCAGTAGAAATGGTATGGTTAACTCTCATTTTAAAGTGAGAAATTTGAGGGAAACAGAAGTGAAGGGGCCTGGCAGGTCCACAGAGCTGTGTGATGACAGAATCAGAGGGCTGAAACACACAACTGCTCAAGCCCAGCCTCCCTGGACGCTTGCAGGGATTCAACCTGGGAAATTTCAGCTGTTTAGTGAGCACACGTTAATTGTCAAAGGGTCTCTGATATCCTTAGAAAGGGTCTGGAATGTTTCACATATAATTGGCACTCTATAAATATTTGGTAAACCAATGAGTGAGTAAACAAATGTACATGTCTAGCATTAATGTTTTACTTACTAAAACTTATTGGTTTTTGAAAATGCATACTCCGTGCTTACGGGAATCATAAAGTTGTAAAGCAGTAGTTCCAACCTTTCATATTTCACATTCCCCAAACTACTCTTTTAAAAGTATGAAGTCTCATGATTATAGACTCCAAAAGTCATCTTTTCTAATGAATATTTGTGTTTATTAGAATATTTTCAGTTTTAGGGAAGCAAATTACAGAATACTATTGGACATCAATGCTATTATTCAGGACGTCCATGACACTTGTTGGTAAAGAAAGGGGACAGACAATAGGAAATGTCAAATACTTATGGTTCCTTTAAGATAAATTCAAGGAACACTAATCCAGGATTTAGAGGATTTGCAGGAGGTGGCAGTTCATACTAACAGGCAAATTTAAGGATTGAGGCAAAGCAAATGCTTACAATTACCGATACCCCCACTTTTCAGAAATTCATGTTATGCCACTTCACTTTTACAAAAGATCTACTTTAGTACCCGTTTTTGTTAACTGAAAGAAACCCAAAGAGGATTTTCGCTTTTACAAAGGAAAAAAAAAAAAAGCGAATAGCATTCAGTGTTTGTTCTGCAGTGAGCCATGACAGAGGCAGCCTGCGCCCCAAGCAGCAAGAGTGACACCACCAAGCTCAATGTACTCCATATAGGCTATGTATTTATCATCATTTTCCCTACTCTTCCTACTTGTCAGTGTTAGCTGAGCTTTTATGTGTCATTTGGTATAATTGTATAGGGTATTTGGGGGGTCTAGGAATGCTCAAAATTTTTTCCTTATAAATTAACAAGTGCTCCTTCACTTCATGCTATTGCAGCTTACAAAAGCTTTCATAGGAATGCTCTGCTTCCAGGGAGTGGGGGAAACCAGTGCTATGACACCCTGTGCCTCACCCACATTAATTCTACAATATGTTCTAAAGTCATCCTCACAATTCCTACTTCTCTATTAACAAAAAATACAATATGTAACCCTTATTAAAATATATTTGATTCTTATCTTTGCTGTTTTGCTATACTGAACCTTAAATCTCTTTTCTGTGGGTTTAGCAACCCTCTTCTCTACATCTCAGAGGTATCTCTAGTGTTTGGACCTTGCTGTGAATATCCATTTGCATTTGCCTTTAGCAATATCCATACCCCTATCTTTCACAGAAATTTATTAATTGGGTGAATCGCTCACTTAAAATCTATTATTTCTCTTGTAAAAAATAAAATGACATCTTCATCTGAGATTGTTGTCCTTTTCCCAGAAGTCCGCATCTCTCTCTTGTGCTATAGTTCATTCTATTTGGCGTTGCTTAATGAATGTAAGAATCGGGTTTCTTCTCTCTATTTTCATCCTTTGGGGAAAAAGATAGTCCTGGGAAAGTCTTTGCAAACATTCACGTTTTATATTCTAATTTCATTCTGAACACTTATTTTAATCAACTTGCTAAATTGCTAAGTCCATTCTCTAACATATTCAAAAACTCTATCCCCAGAGTTGAAATCAAAACAGCAAAGTAAAGCCTTCAGTTTTTTTTACTGATTACTAAAGTTTGTATAAATTATCAATTAAATTTTACTGTTTTATTAGTTTTCAGCAAACTTGTGGTTACTATGTGTCATATGTGATACATTACAATAGCTCATTTAATTCTCATAACAACCCTATGATTAGGTACTATGATTATCTGCATTTTATAGGTGAAAAAGTAACTGGCCCTACATCATCACAGGCTAATGAAGTGGAAGATTTGGAATTTGAGGCAGTCTAGAATAGAGTTATTCCAGAAATAGAGTTTAACTATTAAGATATTTTGCTTTTTCCTATTTTGTTGTTTTTTGATAACTGCCAAGGAAAAATAACTTTGATTTTTGAATTTAAAATTTAAGTAAAAGATTCATATTGCTAGTCAGTCAGTACTCCACAAATGGTGGCGACAATCACATGAGATAACCCATATGAAAACTCCTGACCTGGAGAAGAAATTTGATATATGCTAGGGTCCTTCTTTACTCACTTCATTGCCTCACATCTCTGGGTAGTATTGACTGTCACTGTTTTCAGGTGGGAAAATTGAAATTCAGAGGGGACTCATAAATTTCTCAAGATACATGCTAAAGGGTTATAAGAAGGGAATGTAGCCAAACTCTTCTACCCTATGTAAAAGTCAGGGCCATCTGCAATACAGGATGCCTACAGATGATTTGTCTAAGTAAGTGAAGACTTAAAGGAATTTTTAAATTTTTATCTTGGAAAAACTCTCCATATTTTTCTTTACTTTCACACTACCTACCAGATTCACAGCACTCCTGACACCAGCTGTGTGGGGTCTTCCCCAAGCAGTTCTCCAGCACCAGCTCTCCTATAATTCGGTTCAATTCTGACACTAACCAGAGTTAGCACAGACGCCATAGGTTAAGGTCTCTGTCCCATAAGACTACCCTTGCCTCACTTCATGCACCCACGGAGAGTCCAGGCTGTTATCTGTACTTCTGACCAAATGGCTATAAATCAGAGTTTCCCACAATGCCCTCCCCAGATTTGATTAATTTTCTAAAACAGCCCACAGAACTCAAGAAAACAGTTTACCTACTACAATAGATTACCAGATAACTACAAAGAATATTAAAGGATACAAATGAACAGCCAGGTGAAGAGATTACATACGGAGGTCCAGAAGCGTCTTAAATACAGGACATACTGTCCCTGTAGGGTTAGATTGTACCACCCTCACAACATATATAGATGTGTTCACCAACCCAAAAGCTCCTAGAGCCTGATACTATTGGGATTTTTATAGAGGCTTCATCGCATAGGTATGATCGGTTATTAACTCAATCTTCAGGCCCTCTCCCCTTCCCAAAGGATAGGGGGTGTGTGCCCCTTGAAGATGGAGTGTGCCACATGGCAAGATAAATTTAAAGTTCATATAACTCCTTGAGTCCTAGTTTTTGCTCTTCGGTTCTTTTTGTGCTTCTGAATGACCTGGAGACCTACTGATAAGATTCTTTGAGGAAATGGTCAAATAAATGAAGAAGAGTGAGTGACTAAATGAATATATAAATAATAAATGTGTTTAAAAATTACAATGCAATCGATGGAGAGGCAGTCTGACACTGAGAAAAAAATTGTGTTCCAGGAATGAGAAGACATGAATTTGAGATTACTGCTGGTTCTATTATATTGGAGAAATCACTTATTCATCTCTGTGCCTCAGTTTTCTCATCTAGAAAAGGCATTAAACTATACTAAATAGGATCTAAATTCTCCTTCACTTTTGAATTTTTAGGTTGCAAGCCATTTAAGAGGCTATGTCACTTCCCATGGAGCATCTGCTCTGGCTTCTAGTACCTTAGCTCTTGTCCTTCAGAGGACACATCACCTTTCACAGGCAGTTAAAAATAAAAGATAAAAAGTAAATGAGATAACAGGTTTGAATTCACTCTGTAAACTCTAAAAGGATAGATAGAAGAAGAAAAAAAACCCTTATTAAGTGCTGGAGAAAAAAAGAAAGGTCCTTTTTCCAGCATGTGTGCTACTTTGAACCACACTGTTAAGAGGACTCGGAACTGGCCACGACAGAGAGCCATCAATTGCCTATAGAAACAGAGACCAAAAGCAATAGCATGAATTCCCAAATTCCGATCTTTTTCATACCTCCCCCCACACCAACATGACTTCGACCAAAATTAAAGACAAATGTCTTCTTGCTGGGAAAGGTAGGCTAATGCAACTCGCACTTATTCAAGGAGAACCAGAAAGCCTGAAACCATAACAACGTGAGAGTAATTGGAGAGTTTTCCTTTGTGCAGAGCAGGAAGACTTGGCAACCAAGGTCGACGTTTGAAACCATGGATGATAGCCTTTCTCATTGTGTTACTGTTGATTGTGGTGGCAGTGGCCATCGGTCTTCTGGCTCACTTCTTAGTCTCTGGTAGGTAAAATTATGGATTTTGTTCAGTTTGAGATCATTTTTCTGTAAAGCTTCATTTGCATATCTCTAAATATAATTTCATCCAAAAAAATTGTACTTTTACCTTTAAATGCCCACATTCTGAATATTTTTTATTTATTCAATTATTTCATCAACAAGTGATTCCTGAAAGCCTATAATATGCAAGCACTTTTCTGGGTACTCAAGATACAGCATTACGCAAAGCAGACCAATTTTCAATTTCCATAGATCTCCCAATCTAGTATTCTTTTGACAATCTACACAAAAATCAAAGACAGTAATTGTCTGAAATTTACTAGTAATCACAATAAACAAGTCTAATCATTCATTGTTTATCCAAGTGAAAAACTGTGATAAATTAGCTAATAAGCTAGTTACTAAAATTGGTTGTTTTACTCATCGTTTTTCTCCCCACCATTTCAAGTGTAAAAGAAAAACACATGTACAATGAAATAATAAATTTTGAAATGACTGGTAAACTATAAATGTAACACAATGTTGTTAGAGAAAAAAATTCACTCTTTCCAAAATAACTTTCAGGGATTTTTTTTATTGCCTGATATATTTATAATCACATAAATAATGCATTTTTGAATTCTTTCATCTTATATTGCATCTTTCTCTGCACAGAGTACAAAACATTTACATTTTTTAACAAATTTCCACAATATGACTCTGCCCTAGATGTATGAGACAAAACAACTAGTCCAGGCTACTACCTTGAATGGTCTTATCTGTTGTCACCTCCCTTTTTGGGAAACGCCCTGTCTGGTTTCAGGAACTGTAACCCCACAGACTGGTGGGAGGGCCCCAAGGCTGGAAATAATCCAGGAGGCCTTGGAGAAACAGGCCCCTGAGGAGACACAACCTGTCCCACCTGGCAGGGGTATAGCCCCTGCCTCTCTGCTTTGCCCTGTGACGGTCAGTGATCCATGAAGGGTGAGTTGTCTCATGCAGAGATAACAACCTAAAACAGTTATTGGCCGGTACGGGCAGCAGACAAGAAATTGGGGGACATGGAGAAAGGGCAAAAAGGCCCACTCCCCTCGGCTAGGCTTGGACATGGCCGGAGTCCTCATTCTATCCAAAAGAAGTTTTCTTGTGTCTTGGCAGCTTCCTCCCCCTGCCTGGCTCAGGCTCGAAACAATACCAGAGTCAGTCCTTAAGCCAGATCTGGTGGTTCCCAGGGCAATCAGGTCTAAAAGTAAATTCTTTAAAGTGTGCTTTGTTCTTCCCAGAGAAGCTCTAGCCAGCTCACACTGGGAAGGAAATTTACATTATTCACAGACCCTAATCCTATACCCTTAGGCACTCTGGTGTTTACTGTGCTCTCCTGTTTAGTCCTCTCTATTGTTTACTAGTCTCCTCTCAGGACCCTTGTAAATCCGTGTGCTCCAATCATTTGTTTTCTTCAAAACATCACCCATTCTCTGTGAACATTAACATACTGATATAATGAGATAATGTATGCATTCCTGTTACCTAGCCCCACTGATAACCCTTTCAATAAAGGCCTTTGAACAAAGGGACTCTGGGCCTTCTCCACTAGAGGGATGTGCCACGGCCCCTCTCCTGGCAAACATAGAAGTGTTTGCAAGGACTCATGTTTACTCCCCCATCTGTGACACAGCTGGGACTGGCTCTGCAGGATTCAGAGTCCCCTGTCCCATCTCAGCTGGCCCCGGGCTGTAACCCTCAGGTCCTGGGGAATGGCGCTCCCCTCAATGCGCTCCATCCCCCATGTTACACTTCCTCAGACCCAATGAGGAAGTGAAGACTTTATAAAGAGATTTAAAGACTTAAGAACACAGTGCTGGGCCCCAGAATCAACCCCACCCACCTACAATTTACACCAATATCAAAAGATTCTTAGGTCAGTTAATTCAATTGCACAAAAGCTCCTTTACTATGAGTAAAAGGATCAATAACAATATGGATTGTATCGATAAGTATAAGGGACCACAAAACCATGACATATCCAGGGAAGTCCCACTTAGAGAGAGACCATCCTGAGGTCCCCGTTTCCTCCCTAGGTCCAGAGCTGGGAAACCCTCATGCGTGTCCTCCCCAAGCCAGGGTCCCCCAGAGAAGGGTTGCTTAGTGGTCACTCTGTTTTCAACCTCTAACTCTTAGATAGCTTTCTTGCTCACCCTGTCCACCACCCACAAGCTTTACTCCTAAGATTACCAAGTTCCTCAGGAGTTTCCACTGTTCTGTTTTCTTTCCTTTCTGATTAATTCATCCATTTCACACTGTTCTCACTTTCAACCTGTTTTTTCACTGCCTTTTTTTTTTTCAGGTATTTCTTAGTATGCCTGGCTCTCACATTACAAATCAAAAGTTATAAGGATGTGCCTTTACTTCTACTTCCAGTAGAGTATAAGATGGTACACATTTCACTCAGCGAGGAGCAATGTGGTAACAAAACATTCCAGAGCTAGAGCCAAGCTGTCTGGGCTTAAAACCTGAGTAGGTCACTTACCACTTCTGTGTCATAGAACAAGTTACATACCGCCTCTGAGCCTCACTTCTCATCAGTGAAATGGAGATGATTATAATCTTAGAGAGCTGGAGTGAGAAATTAATACTGTGCCCAGAACAGGGCTTGGCACACAGTAGGCATTCAACAAATATAAACTGTTGTTATTAATATAAAACATGAATCATTATTTTTACTATACTTTTCATGAAACTAAATTAGAAAGAATCTCAGCAATATATTCAGGACCATATTAGCCTCATTATAGTTGGCTCCTGAATTCTATGCCAAAACCACTTAATTTCCTGCTTTTCCTTTTCATCACAGGCCCAAGAACAGAGTATTATCATGGAACCTTTAAAATTTTAGACCTACGAGTCAACAGTGATTCTGGACAAAATGGCAAATACCAACTTAAGGACTTAAAAGAGATGAGTGAAAACTTGGTAAGTCAGATAAAATTCTTTCTATCATAGAATAATGCAGATAGAAGGGATTTTGTGGATAATTTCCCTCAAATATTTTTCAAAACATGATTTTTAGACTACCTGCATCAGAATCATGTTGCAGATACCTAGGTCCCACTCCGAAACCACTGTATCAGTGTCTGATGTCAAGGGGAGGCAAGGACAGGGGAGCAAGGTAATCGCCATGTCTAAGAAATGGGTGACTCTTATAAACTACTCTTTGTAACTAAACCACTTCATTTAAAGGTGAGAGAACTGAGGCCAAAGTATCCCATCCCATTGTTCTACTCCTTCCACCACAATACTACCCAAATGAAAAAGCTTACCCATACCTGAAGTAGTTATTTGTAGGGCCACATGCTTTTTCTTTTCCACATTTTAAATTTTTAAATGTATGAGGAAAGATGATCATAATGTTCATTTTATCTTACAAACATAGTAATAAAGTTAAAATACCCAGACCTGTTGTATAATATTTAAATGAAATGCTAACAGTCATTTTTAAAACTAAAGTAATGGAATGTTCCCAAAAGGGAAGAAAGAGTAAATAGGCTATATAATAATTCTGTTCAGGATACCTGTGAACACTCATTTAGATACGAAGCTCAAGTTAACTTCCCTGACTTTATCCTCATAACACACTCCCATTCATCTCCCTCTGCAGGCAACCATTCTGTATTTCATGTGTAGTCTTTTGATTGTATTCATTTTTGCAAAAAAATAAATTTTTTTCTTTTATGTGCACATGTTTTAACTTACTCTTTGTGTTATAAATTGCTTGTCCTAGTCAGTTTTGGCTGCTGTCTCAAAGTATCATAGGCTGAGCGGCTTATAAACAACAGAAATTTCTCTCTCATAGTTCTAGAGGCTGGAAGTCTAAAACCAGGGTACCAGCATGGTCAAGCTCTGATGAGGGCCTTCTTTTAGGTCTGACTGCAGACCTCGAGGCACACTTGCACATGGTGGACACTCTTGAAGTCTCTTTCATAGGGCACCAATCCTATTTATGACCTATCATTTCCCAAAGGCCCCACCTCCAAAACTCTTTACACTGGGGGGGTTAGGATTTTAACGTATGAGTTTGGAGGGTAAAGAAATATTCAGTCTATTGTATCACTTTTTGTATCACATTTTTTCAGTCATATTTATTAAGATCTCTCTATGTTGTTACATGTGCATATAATTAATTGCTGATAAGAGCTACATGATGATCCATAGTGAATATCTACCATGTTTTATCTCCTGCTTATTATCCCAAGAAATGCTGCACTAAACAGCCTCCTATTTATCCCCTTATGAACCCATGCAAGCTCCTCTGGAAGCAGATTTACTGGGTCATTAGGTGTGCATACTCTTAACTTGACAAATCGGTGCTGGTTTGCTCTTTGGAATGGCTGACTCAGTGCGCATTCCCATCTGCAGGTACAGGGGTCCCTACATCCCTACATCTTTGCTGACACCTGGTATTAGTTGGCTTTCCTATTTCTACCAACCATTAAGTTGTGTTTTATTTGAGATTTAATTTGCATTTTTCTAATTACTAATGGGTTTGTACATTATATATACTTGTGAGACTTTAGGGCCTTCATTTCTATAAATTGCCTGTACCTACCCTTGGCCTGTCTTTCTCTTAAGGTTGTTTTATTAATATTGCTTTGCAGGAGTTCCTTATGTTGCAATGTGAGCAGTTTGTTGGTTATGGGCATTGTGCTTATCCATTCTGTCTGCTATTAATTTCAGCCGTGTTGTCCCTCATGAAACAGAGATTCATAATTTTGAAATCATCATATTACCGATTTTCTTTGCCTTATGGTTGTATTTTTAAGTTTTTTTTTAAAAGAAATCATTCCCTCTTTCTAAGTCTATATTAAAATAGTCTACTATATTTTCTTCTATTAGCTTTATAATTTGACCTTTTACATTAGGTCTTTAATGTATCTGGAGTCCAACTTTGAGTGTGATGTTAGCTGGAGATCCAGGTGTTACTCTCCATATAGTGAACCAGTTTTCCCAATTTTACTAAACAACCTGTTTTCCCAACCAATATATGGTATAATTATTCAGCTCTTCACATTTCTTGGCATCTGCATCGTGCAGGAAAGGAAATATGGCCTGTCCTTTCAAACTGCTCCCAATCTCTCTGGAGAAATGAGAATAATGCATATGAAATAGAATAGCGTGACATGACATAATTAAGGGTTAAGTTATATGTTGAGGAAATAAGTACTGAAGGACTTCAAAGAAAAAGAAAGATTAACTAGGGTTCCCATGGTCAGGGATGGCTTTGTATTATTTTAGCCCTACTTGAATAGACAGGTGTCCCTTTCCCTCCACTCCCCACTAAGTTACCCTCAGAAGAACTACAGGAAGGGTCATGCCTCATCTTGAGCCACTCCTGTTTACTGTTGCTAAATTCTAATGAATAAAGCCAGATTCTTCTTTCTGCTCTCTATGGGTGCTAATTAGACAGCCAAGAAAAACTGGTTGCAGGTCCTGTTCTTCCTCATAATTTGGGATTTACTGATGTGAATGCACATGGAGATGTAAAAGGAAAATTAGTTCATGCTCAGATACTGCTAAAACTCATCACAATTCCCTGAGATAATGGCACGGATATATCATTTTTCATATCATTCTTGCAGTAGACTCTAGTAACCAGATACCAGCAATTTGTGACACTCCCAAATAGGTCACTTTCATTATTATTATTAGTTTGGGCAGGGTTACTGACAGATGGAGTAGTACTTCATTTGGAAAAATATATTTAAGAAATAGTTTTAAGTTATAGTGTCATTACAAATATGAAAGTTACAAATGTGTAACACTATGACAATAGCAACAGCTAACATATTGAATGCTAAGCATACTAAGCATCTTATGTGTTATTTTAGTTAATCCTTAAAAACAGTGTTACAAGGTAGATACAATTATTATCAGAGTTTTATAGATGAGAAAACCAAGATACAGGAAAGTTAATGTACTCAAGATCATAGAACTAGTAAATGATATAGCTAGGACTTGAGATTACAAGTTCTTAATAAACTCTCATCCGTAAGAAACATCTATGTGATTTTACTTGCCATTTACCATCCTATAACATACCAGAAATCAAATAATTATTCCTGATACATTAGTTTCTTTCTATTATACTGTTAACATGGGCTAGTGGTCATCATCTGCATGAAGAAAGGCAACAGCTGGAAATTTTCTTATTGGGGTTGTCTCCCCTCCAAAAAACACTACTTCTGCACCCAAAGCAGTGAAATTTTATGTTCTTTATATCTAGGAACACCAAGAATGGGGCCAGAAATGATCCTTAAAGTATCCTTCAGTCTATGTGTATAAAGATGAAATGACAACAACACTTAGAAAATGATGTAAGGAGGTGAATGTAGTTTGGAACACTCTCCAAATGAATTAGAACGCAACAGTGAGGTTTGGCTCAGATGAATACTGAAGCAGGAAGTTCTGCTGAGAAAAAGCAACTGGGTCAAGATAAACCTACACTTAGCAAAGGTGTTACACAATTTAAAGTCTGGAATTGGATAAGGTAAGAAAAGGAAAAGATGCCTAATGCTTGGTGAAGAGCTGCAGCCCTATACCTAGAAAAAGCAGATTGGATTTACAAGCTTTGAGAAAAAAATAAGCAGATGATATCAAGAACCTTTATATTCAGAGCTTAGAAAAAGTGGATATAGAGAATGGCTGAGCTCTTATTTGAGACCTCAGACTTACTTTTATTTTGTAATAAAAAATTAGGCATGATGAAAAGAGGAAGTTGTATAATATTATCTCTACTTTCATAATCTTTAATGTAAATCCTGAAAGAAAAAGCTAGTTGTTACATATTTCATGATAAATCTTCAATATAACACTGCAAAGGAGACATTATCATTCACATTTTACAGATAAGAGAACTAAGCTTCTGAGGGGAAAGTCCACAGCTAGAAAATGATAGAGAGATTTGAAGTCATATGGGTAACTTGAACATACTCTCTTTCCACTGAATTGTTCTGCTAGTCAAGAAGGAACTCAGCTAAGATAGAAAACTCAGTTCTATATCAATTCTTCTTGTGATTTAAATCTATAAAGATTATAAATCTCATATGCTACTAGATTACTTTTATTTAAGCAACACATTGTGTTTACTTATTATATAAAGATGTCTTTATCCCTACTTTCTTTACTGCCCTGTATCAGTTTTTATTCAGCTTTGTTGAGATACAATTGACATATAACATTGTATAAGATTAGAGTGTAAAACATATTGATTTGGTACATTTATATATTGTAAGATGATTAATACCATAACAGTATTAATTTTTCCAATCCATGAGCATCAGATATCTTTCAGGTGTTTCAGTTTTTTTATACTTACTATTTTATTTATTTATTTTGCCTTTCCTTCTTCTTTTCAAATTTTATTTTAAAATCATGTTTATTCTACTATAGTTGTCTCAATTTTTCCCTCTCTGTCCTCCTCCACCCATCCCACCCTGCCCCCGCTTTCACAGTCCATTCCCACTCTGTTGTCCCTGTCCATGGGTCATTCATACATGTTCTTTATTTAGTTCCTTCTCTTTCTTTCCACCATTGTCCTCTTTCCCCATCCCTTCTGGTCACTTTCAGTCTGCTCCATGTTTCCTTGCCTGTGGTTTATTTTGTTCATTCATTTATTTTGTTGAACAGATTCCACTTATAAGTGAGATCATATGGTATTTGTCTTTCACCGACTGGCTTATTTCACTTAGCATAATGTTCTCCAGTTCTATCCATGTTTCCAAGGTAGGAATTTTTTTTCTTTTTTTTTAAAAGGCAGATTGATTTTATTTCTTTGTTTTTTTAAATGTCGAGATCCATTATACAATATTAAAAAATTTAAATCTATTATAAAGTCTCAGCTCATGACACCTGCACAGAAATAATCAAGTAGATAAATGACATAAAATGAGCATTCTAGAAACAAATGTATATATCTTTCTACCAAAGTACTATATGATTAAATTGATATTTTAAATCAATGGGTAAAATAAGGCTTATTCAACATATAAAGTGCATGGATCACTATTACTTGAAATAAAACAAATATAGAGCCCTATTTCACACATTATACGATAAATATTCAGGTGAGTTAAATAAATATATAAAATCTAAGGAGTTTTAGGAGAAAATACAAAATAATATTTTTCTTACTTTGAAGTAAAATCTTCAAACCCAGAAGATATAAAGTAAAATATTGACAATATGACTATATTAAACATTTAAGACTATACAGTAATATCATGTACACAAATTTAAAGGAAAATTAATAGAATAGGAAGTATTTGCAACACATCTATGAAAGGGTTAATTGTAGTTTTTTTTTAAGAAAAAAAATTCTACAAACGTCATCAAAAAGTGGGTAAAGAATACTGAAAAATCCTTAAAGCTTTTCTAAAATAATAGAAATAGGCAAGAAATATACAAAAACAGGTTTAGTTTCAGCAAATAATAAACAATTAAAATAATACATCATTGTCACAATCAGATTAATAAGTATTAAAAATATTGATAATATCAAGTACTGGTGACTTTGAAAGGAATTGGGTATTGATAGACTCTTTTTCTTCATCTTCTTATAGCAGTCCCTTTAGCATATTTTGCCATGCTGGTTTGGTGGAGGTGTATTCTTTTAGCCTTCTTTTGTCTGAGAAGTTCCTTATTTTGCCTTCCATTTTAATTGCAAGGCTTGCTGGGTAGAGCAGTCTTGGTCACAGACCTTTGTTTTTCATTCCTTGGAATATTTCTTGCCATTCCTTTCTGGCTTGCAGTGCTTCTGTTGAGAAGTCAGCTGCTAGCCATATCAAGGCTCCCTTATATGTTACTAACTTTTTCTCCCTTGCTGTCCTTAGGATTCTCTGCTTGTCTTTGATATTTGCCAGTTTCATTATGATGTGTCTTAGAGTAGCCTCATTGGGACCCTCTATGCTTCCTGGACTTGTGTGGCTTTTTCTCTCCTCAAATGAGGGAAGTTTTCCATCATTACTTTTCCAAAGAGGTTCTCTATCCCTTGCTCCTCTTCTTCTGGTATCCCTATTATGAGGATATTATTACATTTCAGGTTGTCCTGCATTTTCCTAAAAGCCTCTTCATTCCTTTTGAGTCTTTCTTCATTTTCTTGCTGTTTCTGGGAGCTTTATTGCACCTTATCCTCCAGCTTGCTGATTCGATTCTTTGCTTCATCTAGCCTGCATTTGATTCCTTCTACTGTGTTCTTCATTTCCTGTTGTCTCTTATTGATAGTTTCTATGTCCTTTTCCATGCTGATATAGTTTGCAGTAAGTTCCTCATAGTTTCCCTGTAGTTTTTTGTAATTCTCTCTGAGCTCACCGAGCTCATTGACCTTCCTTAGAACCATTGTTTGGAACTCAATATCTGATCGTTTACTTGCCCCTATTTCATTGAGTTCTCTTTCTGGGGATTCCTCCTTTCCCTTTGACTGAGAGGTGTTTCTTTGTCTTCCCATTATTTGTGAGACTCATCTTTTTTGCTTCTGCTTCTTAAATTGATCTGTCTTTATTTCCTGACTTTGTAGTGAGAACTTCTATGGTAGGAGACCGCTGGTTTTCTTTCTTTCTGGATCTGCCTCTGATGATGTCAGATGTTGACCCTGTCTGACCTTAGGCTGTCTGTTCGAGACTTCCAGGAATCTACTGCCTGTGGTTGTCTCCTCTAGCTGTTAATCTAATCACTCTGCACTCAGCAGGCCAGCTTAGGGACACTACAGGGTGAGGCAGAGTCCCTCCTAGGGGTGGGGTTATTGGGTCCTCTCATGCTGCTGTCACTCAGGGGTGTGGTCTGCCTGAGCCAGATTGCTGCTGCTGTATGAGGGAGGATTCATCACTGGTATCCCTCTGGCTACTCTCTCCGTTTCCGCCCCAAAGCCTCCATCTCCATTCTCTCCTCAAGTGTTTCTAGACCACTCTGTGCCCTCTTTAGCCACGGTTTGCCTATCTGTGGCTGCCACTCTATACTCAGCCATCAGTTTTTAGCACTACTGGGCCCAAGCAGAGCCTCCAGGTGGCCGGGGTTATTGGGTCCTCTCCCACTGCTGCTCAGGGGAGTGGTCTGCCTGAGCCAGATGGCTGCTGCCTCATGGGGGAGGAGTCAGCACGAGGATCCTGCTGGGTAGTCTCTCAATTCTCTCCCCAAAGCCTCCTTCCCCAGTCTCTCCTCAGGCATCTCAAGCCCACTCTTCCCCCACCTTCGCCAGAGACGAGGGTAAGTGGCTGCAAACAAAAATTTATGTGTTGGTCTTGTAAACGGCTTTTTGAATCTCCAGCCACCCATCTGTCAGAGAGCAACCCTGCTGCTTTTCACAGCTGGCTGTTATCTGTGTACTTTTTGGGCTCTGGTGCTGTAGGCTGGAGACCCCCACTTATGGTTGTCAGGGGAATTCAACTGGTTGTTTCAAAATCCTTCTGCTGCCGCCACCCATGGGTGCCCCACCTGCCTTCTTGAGTCTCTACTGCATCCTTACCAGTTAGGTTGTGCTAACACTGATTTTTCTGTCTGTCCAAGGTTAAAAGGCTCCTCTCTCACTATTGTTCAGTTGTTTGTTCCAGGTGATTTCTCCACAATTTAGTGGTAATTCCAGGTTGGTCCTGGGAGGAGGTCAGCGTGACTTCCACTCATTCCTCCACCATCTTGATTTTCCTCATATGTGTTAGTTTTCTTCAATTTCCTTCACCAAAGTCTTACAGTCTTCAGTGTAGAAATCTTTCACCTTCTTGGTTGAATTTATTCCTAGGTAGCTCATTATTTTTGATGTTATTGTAAATGGTATGTTTTATTTATTTCTCTTTCAGGTATTTTGTTGCTAGTGTATAGAATGCAACTGATTTCTGTATATTGATTTGGTGTCTTGCAACCGTACTGAATTCATTGATTAGTTCTAACAGTTTTTGGGTGGAGTCTATAGGATTTTCTATATACAAGATCATATTTCTGCAAAGAAAGGCAATTTCACTTCTTTCTTTCTGATTTAAATGACTTTTATTTCTTTTTTTATGTTATACTATGTTGAATAGTAGTGGTTTGAGTGGGTGCCCTTTTTGTTTTATTTCTGATCTTAGAGGGAAAGCTTTCAACCTTTCACTGTTGAGTATGGTGTAAACTGTGGGTTTGCTACATATGGCTTTCCTTATGTTGAGGTACATTCATTCTATATGCAATTTGTCGAGAGTTTTTATTGTGGAAGATGTTATATTTTGTCAAATACTTTTTCAGTATATATTGACATGATCATATGATTTTTATCTTCCATTCCATTAATGTGTGTATCACATTTATTAATTTGCATATGTTGAATCTTTTTTGTATCACAGGGATAAATCCCACTTCAATGCGGTCTATGAACCTTTTAATGTGCTGTTGAATTTAGTTTACTGATATTTTTGTTGATAATTTTTGCATCTGTATTCAGCAAGGATACTGCTCTGTAGTTTTCTCTTAGTGTCCTTCTCTGTCTTTGGTATTAGAGTAATTCTTGCCTTTTAAAATGAATTTGGGGCTGTTACTTCCTCTTCAATTTTTGGTAAGCACTTGAGAAGGATAGGTATTAATTTCATCTCTAAATATCTGATAGATTCACCATTGAAACCATCTGGCCGTGGGCTTTTCTGTGTTGGAAGGTTTTTAATTACTTAGTCTATCTCCTTATTATTGATCTTTCAGATTTTTCTGTTTCTTCATGATTCAGTCTTAGTAGGTTGTATATTTCCAGGAATTTATCTATTTCTTCAGGATTATCCAATTTGTTGGTATATATTTGTTTTTCTTTTGTTGTTGTTGTTTTTTTTTTGTTTTCAACTCTACATTTTATTATTATTTTTTAATTTACTTATTTTTTCAAATACATTTGTCTCTGCCTACCCCCCACAACTTTCCCCTGCCCCCCTCCCTCTCTCCCTCCCTCAATCCTTCCCCACTTTGGGTTTGTCCATAAGTTCTTGCTATATGTTCCTTGACTTGCCCCTTCCCTTCCTTTTCCCTGCTCACCCCTCCTTCTTTCCCTCTTGTCTCTATTGGTTTCTTTTCTTTCTTTCTTTTTTTTTTTCAGTGTTGCTGGTCTTATTTTCCTTGCATCTTTGTATTGTTGGTTAGGTTCCACTTATAGGCGAGATCATATGGTATTTGTCTTTTGCCCCCTGGCTTATTTCACTTAGCATAATGCTCTTGAGTTCCATCCATGCTGTCGTGAAGTGTAGTAGTTCTTTTTTTCTTTCTGCTGTATAGTATTCCATTGCGTAAATGTACCATAGTTTTTTGATACAATCATCTACTGATGGACATTTAGGTTGCTTCCAATACTTGGATATTGTAAATTGTGCTGCTATGAACATTGGGGTGCATAGGTTCTTTTCAATTGGCATTTTGGGATTCTTAGGGTATAGTCCCAGCAGAGAAATCACTGGATCAAAAGGCAGTTCCATTTTCAGCTTTTTGAGGAAATTCCACACTGCTTTCCACAATGGCTGCACCAGTCTGCATTCCAACCAACAGTGTACTAGCGTTCCCTTTTCTCCACATCCTCGCCAGCACCTGTTGTTTGTTGATCTGTTTATGATGGCCATTCTGACCACTGTGATGTGGTATGTCATTGTGGTTTTGATTTGCATTTCTCTGATGGCTAGTGACACCAAGCATCCTTTCAAATGTCTCTGGGCCCTCTGAATCTCTTCCTTGGAAAAGCATCTGCTCAGGTCCTTTGCTCATTTTTTGATTGGATCATTTGTCTTCTTGGATGGAGTCGAGTGAGTTCTTTATAAATTTTGGAGATTAAACCTCTATCTGATGTATCATTAGCAAATATATTTTCCCATACAGTTGGCTCCCTTTTCATTTTGCTAATGTTTTCTTTAGCCATGCAGAAGCTTCTTAGTTTGATGAGGCCCACTTATTTATTCTTTCCTTTATGTCCCCTGCTTTAGGAGACAGATCGGTGAAAAAATTGCTGCATGGGATATCTGGGAGTTTCCTGCCTATGTTCTCCTCTAGGACTTTGATGGTGTTGCTACTTACATTTAAGTCTTTTATCCATCTTGAGTTTATTTTTGTGTATGGTGTCAGCTGATGATCCAATTTCAATTTTTTGCATATAGCCGTCCAGCTCTCCCAGCACCATTTGTTGAAGAGGCTATTATTGCTCCATTTTATGCTTCTGCCCCCTTTGTCAAATATTAGATGCCCATAGAGACCTGGGCTTATTTCTGGGCTTTCTATTCTGTTCCACTTGTCTATGGGTCTGTTCTTGTGCCAGTACCAGATTGTTTTGAGTATAGTGGTTTTGTAGTAGAGTTTGATGTCCGGTATTGTGATCCCTCCTACTTTGTGTGTCTTTCTCAAAATTGCTGCGGCTATTCGGGGTCGTTTATGGTTCCATATAAATTTTTGAAATGTCTGTTCTATTTCTGTGAAATATGTCATTGGTATCTTAATAGGGATTGCGTTGAATCTATAAATTGCTTTGGGTAGTATGGACATTTTGATGATGTTAATTCTTCCAATCATTGAGCACTGTATATGCTTCCATTTGTTTGTGTCTTCCTTAATTCCTTTCCTCAACGTTGTATAGTTTTCTGTGTACAGGTCTTTTACGTCTTTGGTTAAATTGATGCCTAGGTACTTTATTTTTCTTCTGCTATATCGAATGGTATTTTTTTTCTGATTTCTTCTTCTTCTATTGCATTGCTGGTGTACAAAAATGCCTTTGATTTCTGAATGTTGACTTTGTATCCTGCTGTTTTGCCAAATTCACTTATGAGGTTGAGGAGTTTTTTGGTAGAGTCTACAGGGTTCTCTATGTACACTATCATGTCATCTGCAAACAATGATAGCTTTACTTCCTCCTTTCCTATTTGGATGCCTTTATCTCTTTCTCTTGTCTGACCGCTGTGGCTAGGACTTCCAATACGATGTTGAAAAGAAGCGGTGAGAGCGGGCATCCTTGTCGTGTTCCCGATCTTAGTGGGAAAGCTTTCAGTTTTTGCCTGTTGAGTATGATATTGGCTGTAGGTTTTTCATATATGGCCTTTATTACGTTGAGGAATGCCCCATTTATTCCCATTTTGCTGAGTGTTTTGATCATAAACGGGTGCTGTACCTTATCGAATGCTTTTTCTGCATCTATCGAGATGATCATGTGGTTTTTGTCTTTTCTTTTATTTATGTAATGTATCACGTTTACTGATTTGTGTATATCGAACCATCCCTGCATGCGTGGGATGAATCCCACTTGATTGTGGTGGATAATCTTTTGAATGTATTGCTGGATGCAGTTTGCCAATATTTTGTGGAGGATTTTAGCATCTATGTTCATCAGCGAAATGGGCCTGTAGTTTTCTTTCTTTGTAGGGTCTTTATCTGGTTTTGGGATCAGGGTGATGCTGGCCACATACAAAGAGTCTGGGAGTCTTCCCTCCTCTTGGATTTTTTGGAATAGTCTGAGAAGGACTGGGGTTAGCGCTTCCTTAAATGTTTTGTAAAATTCTCCTGTGAAACCATCCAGCCCAGGGCTTTTGTGTGCCGGGAGTTTCTTGATGACTGCTTCAATTTCCCCAGCTGTTATCGGTCTGTTCAAGCTTTCTGCTTCTTCCTTCTTCAGTGTTGGAAGATTATACTTTTCTAGAAATTTGTCCATTTCATCGAGGTTTTCAAATTTCTTGGCATATAGTTGTTCATAATAGTTTCTTACAATCCTTTGTATTTCTGTGGTATCAGTTGTTATTTTTCCCCTTTCATTTCTGGAATCATTTATTTGGGTCCTCTCCCTTTTTTTCTTGATGAGTCTGCTTAAAGGCTTGTCAATTTTGTTTATCTTTTCAAAGAACCAGTTCTTGGATTGGGTGATCCTTTGAATTGTTCTTTTTGTCTCTATGTCATTCAGTTCTGCTCTGATCTTGATTATTTCCTTCCTTCTACTTGCTCTGGGATTTATTTGTTGTTGTGTCTCCAGTTCTTGAAGTTGTAGTGTTAGGTCTTTTATTTGAAATGTTTCTATCTTTTTTAGGTAGGCCTGTATTGCTATGAACTTCCCTATCAGGACTGCCTTTGCTGTGTCCCATAGGTTTTGGACTGTTGTCTGTTCATTTTCATTTGTTTCCAGAAACTTTTTTATTTCTTCTCTTATCTCATTATTGACCCATTCATTGTTTACTAGTGTATTGTTCAGTCTCCATGAGTTTGAAGGTTTTTTAGGTTTCTCTTTGAGGTTGATTTCCAGTTTCAATCCCTTGTGGTCCAAGAAAAAGTTCGGTATTATTTCAATTTTCCTGAATTTGCTGAGGCTTGCTTTGTGTCCTATCATGTGGTCTATCTTTGAAAAAGTTCCATGCGCATTTGAAAAGAATGTGTATTTTGTGTCTTTGGGATGTAACATTCTATATATGTCAGTTAAGTCCATTTGATTCAGTGTGTCATTCAGGTCCACAATATCCCTGTTGATGTTTTGTTTGGAAGATCTGTCCATTTTTGACAGTGGGGTGTTAAAACCCCTACTATCAGTATGTTGTTTTTTATATCTTTTTTGAAGTTGTCCAATATTTTCCTTATATATTTGGGTGCTCCTATGTTGGGTGCATATAAATTTACAATGTTTAAGTCTTCATGATGGATTCTTCCTTTAAGTATTATAAAGTGTCCCTCTGGGACTCTTTTTATGGCCTTTGTTTTGAAATTTATTTTGTCTGATATAAGTATTGCTACCCCTGCTTTCTTCTCTTGCTCATTTACTTTCAATCTGTGTAGGTCTTTTGTTCTGAGGTGGGTCTCTTGCAGGCAACATATGTGTGGGTCATGTTTTCTTATCCATTCAGCTATCCTATGTCTTTTGATTGGGACATTTAGTCTATTTACATTGAGAATTATTTTGATAGAAACTTATTCATTTTTTCTCTTTGTACCTGTGTTTTTCTCTTTCTCACTCTTTTTCTTCATCTTCTTAAACCAGTCCCTTTAGCATATCTTGTAGTGCTGGTTTGGTGGAGACGTATTCTTTTAGCCTTCTTTTGTCTGGGAAACTCCGTATTTCCCCTTCTATTTTAATTGAGAGCCTTGCTGGGTAGAGCAGCCTTGGTTGTAGGCCTTTGCTTTTCATTACTTTGAATATTTCTTGCCATTCCTTTCTGGCTTGCAGTGTTTCTGTTGAGAATCAGCTGCTAGCCATATCAGGGCTCCTTTGTAAGTTACTACCTGTTTCTCACTTGCTGCCTTTATGATTCTCTCTTTGTCTTTGACATTTGCCATTTTAATGATGATGTGTCTTGGAGTGGGCCTCATTGAATTTCTCTTGAATGAGGCCCTCAGTGCTTCCTGGACCCATGAGACGTTCTCTCCTCAAATTGGGGAAGTTTTCCATGATTACTTTTTCAAAGAGGTTCTCTATCCCTTGCTCCTCTTCTTCTCCTTCTGGTATCCCTATTATGAGGATATTATTGCATTTCAGGTTGTCCTGAATTTCCCTAAATGCCTCTTCATTCTTTTTGAGTCTTTTTTCCATTTTTTGTTCTTTCTGCGAGCTTTTTTCTACCTTATCAATCAGCTCGCCAATTCAAACCTCAGCTTCATCCAGCCTGCTTTTGATTCCTTCTACTGTGTTCTTCAATTCAGAAATTGTATTCTTCATATCCTCTTGTGTCTTCTTGATAGTTTCTATGTCTTTTTCCATGTTGATATAGTTTGCCTTAAGAGCCTGATAGTTTCTCTGCAGTTTCTCATAGTTATCTTTGATCTGGCTGAGCTCATTGAGCTTCCTTACAGCAATTGTTTTGAATTCAATATCTGATAGTTCACTTGCCTCTATTTCATTTAGCTCTCTCTGTGGGGAGTCCTCCTTTCCCCTCATTTGGGGGTAACTTCTTTTTCTTCCCATTTTTGTGAGAGTCTATTCTTTCTTTTTCTTTTTTTCTTCTGCTTCAATTGATCCATCTAGATTTCCTGACTTTGTGGATTAAATTTCTATGATAGTAGGTGGGTCTTTTTATTTATTTGTTTTTTCTTTACTTTTCTTTCTGGATCTGCCTCTGATGGTGTCAGCTGTTGACCCTATCTGACCTTGGGCCATTTTTTTGAGCCTTCCAGGAATCTACTGTCTGTGTCTGACTCCTGTGATTGTCATTCTGGTCACTCTGTCCTCATCTGTCTGACTTAGGCACCACAGGGCAGAGCAGTGCCTCCTGATGACAGGACTGTCATCCTCTTATAGGCTGCTGTCACTCAGGGGAGTAGTCCGCCTGAGCGAGATGTGGATTGTGGACTGGGGAAGAATCAGCACTGGGACTCCCCAACACCTCTGTCTCCAGTCTCTCCTCGAGGGTCTCTGGGCAGCTCTGTGACCTCTTTGGCCAGGGATCCACTATTTCCAGGGACCGTTTTTTATCACAGGCCCAACGGCTAGTACACCCACTTCTGCCTCTTTGGGGGCACGTCCTGCCCAGGCAAAATGGAGACTATGGAATGGGGAGGGAGTCAGGACTCCCCGGTTCCTCCTCCTGTTCTTTCCCCAACGCCTCCGTCTCCAGTCTCTCCTCAAGGGTCTCTATGCAGCTGTGTGTCCCCTTTGGCCAGGGATCCTCTATTTCTTTCAGCCAGTCTGCACTTAACCCCCAGCTCACACGTGCACAAGCTGTGTGCAGAGCATGCAAAAGACAGGTTTATTAATTCCCTTATGCCTGAACAAAATGGTAGTTGCAGAGTGGGAGGTGAGTTATGACCGGGGCTACGCTGGCCACCATCTCTGTTCTCTTCACAAAGTTTTCCTCACCAATCTTTCCTCAGGCACCAGCCCACTCTGCTGCTGCCTCTACCCAGGGAACAAGTAAGGTGGCTGCCACCGCAAATTTTTGCTTTGGCCCTTTAAAAGTCTCTTTGCATCCCCAGCCACCTGTCTCTGGCAGAGAGCACCCTTAAGCTTTTTGGGGTTGCGTTTTGTCTGTGCGTTTTCCTGGTTTCAGCTGCTATAGTCTAGAGGTCCCTGCTTATGGTTCAGACCCTGTTCTTCTCAGGGGGATCCAAATGGCTGTTTCAATGTCCCACTGGTGCTGGCGCCCGATGGCGCCCAGCCCACCCTCTCGAGCCTCCACCGCACTTCTCACTCGTTCGGATGTGTGAAAGTTGATTCCACTGTCTGTCTGCAGCTCCAAGGCTCCTCTCCCTCTATCATTCCATTGTTTTCCAGGTGATTTCTCCACTACTTAGCCACAATTCTAGTTTGGTCTTGGGAGGAGGTCAGCGTGACTCCCTTTCACTCCTCTGCCATCTTTTCTCCTGAATAATGTTGCTCACTTTGTGATCCCCTGGGTTCCAGCAAAGGACAGTCAGGGTGGACTACAAACACCTGGGGAGAGACTGGGGGTGGTGGCCTCGGGCAGAAAACTAAGAGAGCAGCCACCAGAATCCCAGTGCAGACTCATCCCCCATACCTCAGGAGCCATCTTCCAATTTGTAGAGTATGAAAAATTAATTCACTGTTCCTATCCCTAAAGCATTCGCCATTTAGTAGAGAAGATAACATATTTTCATAAGTAACTATATTAAGGAGTAGAAGGTGTGAGAGGGATAAGAAAAATTAAGACTGGGGAGAAAAGATTCCTCTGGGGTTTGAGGAATAATCCCAAAGGAAGTGTTAGCTGAACTAGACCTTGAAGGAGAGTTGTGCTTGAGAAAAGCAGAGCTGGCAGAGTGGGGAGGGTGCTGCAGACCGAAGGAAGAGCCTGAGAAGGGCAAGGCACAGCCACACCTGAAAGGTAGTGATAGGGCTGAAGCCGGGGGTGAGGGGGGTCGGGGCAGATGGCGCGGCCCTTGGAGTTCTGACTGTGTGAATGGAGGCTCAAAGGCAACTGTGCTCTGTTCTCTATTTCTACCATGAGTCCAGCCCTTGTAGCAAGGCAACATCCATGAAGCCTTATTTAGGGCCAAAGGTGTATTTTTAAAAGCCTCTTTTATATATTCTTTGTGTGGTTTCCTTATTACAATTAGGAGAAGACAACAGAATCTGAAATATTTTTCATGGCGTATTTTGGTTCCTTTAGTTCCCGGGGGCTCATCCAGTGTGATGGTGGAAGAAACTGCTTTTACGGCCCATTGGCCAGTCTTCAGTGGCCAGTTTTCAGTGGCTTAACTATCTGAAGTTTGCATTCTCAGCCCTGAAACTCGCTGTATGTGAGTACAAAGACGGCTGTAAGATTACTTAATTGGGAGCATCTGACAGGGTAAGGCATGCTGCATGTGTAGACAGAATGAGTGAGGTTGGGTGAGGTCTGTTTGAGTTGACGGCCTCTCCCTAACTCTTTCATTAAACACCCAACTAACCTCCAATTGCCCTCTTAGAACTTAATCTCAGTGCAATTACCAACATTTCAAAATCATCAGACCTAAGGAGATACTACCCTGAGAGGCAGTCTTTGTTCCACGTTAGGAGACTAACGTGGAACAAAGTTGGAGACTCCAACTACAAAACTCTACAAATACCTCAGATGGGGAGCAGATAGATTTAGAAATCACTAACTCTAATAGGTTGTATCAATAATAAATTTATAATAAGCGAGCACACAGCTTTAAAAAGAAATGTGTCCTCCAAAATTCCTGGGACTTTAGAATTCCAAAATGTTGGCAGAGTGTTAATGATGAGGTAGGCCTGGCCTTAACCTACCAAGGAAACATGATTTCACGGTCTCTAGAAAGCTAGTTCATACATAAATGCCAGTCAGCAATAAAGTTTAGCTCGTGTTTACTCTGATTTTCCCCATTGTAAATTTCTTCAGTGTAAGAACGCTCCTAGCCCATCTTCTCCCTAGCATTTCTCAAAATGTTTTCCTCACACTACTCGATCACCTGAAAATCCTGGGTTGGACCCTAGGCCTAATCAATGAGGCAGGGTCCTGAAGTTTGAGTTAGAAAGAAAAAACTTCTTTATTTCTATGATTACTGAAGTTGCTTCTGCCTGGATTCTTCTTATGTTATTATTTCAGTTCCTATTTTCTCAGACAGTTGAATCATTCAAAGATGGAACTGATGCTGGATTTAGATACTCTTCTCAGTAGGCATGCTGCCGTATGAGTGATATCATCCAGGGTCAAAAACTTACTCCAATCCCTTTGCCAAATTGCAAATGGCCAAGGGATCAATTGGGGTTGGAATTTCAGAAGATAATTATAAATCAAACTTTTTAAAATACCCAACTGCTATTAACTTTTCTTCTTTTTAATACTTGTGACTTTTACCCTGTTTTTTTTTTTTTTTTTTTTTTTTTTTTTTTGCCTTTGCTTTTCTTTTGGATTTCCCCACAAATGTGAGTAATAGGACTGGCTGTGGGTGACAAGAAGAGTGATATAACGATATCACTGCTGTGAAAATGTATCT
This sequence comes from Pteronotus mesoamericanus, assembly GCF_021234165.1. Taxonomy (NCBI): domain Eukaryota; kingdom Metazoa; phylum Chordata; class Mammalia; order Chiroptera; family Mormoopidae; genus Pteronotus; species Pteronotus mesoamericanus. Next base: position 9,185,616 of record NW_026555076.1, on the reverse strand, counting down.
TACAAAACAACTTTGTTTCTAACATATAAACCCCACACTTCCTCAGCCTCTTTAAACTTTTCTTAAATACAAATAAAATTATATTTTGGATCCTGGAAATTTTTCTATTTTCCAAGTACAGCTATTTCCAAATGCATATCTTTACAACTTTTATACTTTATCTTTTAAAGTCAACCAGCTACTTATTCTATAACTTACTATCATGTGTTCTATAAAATAAATTGAAGTAAAATGTACATCACATTTAACAGGGAGGCTGTGTGTTTGATAAGAAGATGGACCTACAAACAAAAATCCTAAGTTTAAGTCCCAGTTTATTATCCATGTGATGTCAGAGAAATTCATATAATGTCTCTGAGCCCTAGTTTCCTATTCAAATAAATTAAGAATGAAAATAATTTGTGGTTCATAGAGTTATTGTAGGGATTAAAGGACATCATTAATATTTTTGTTCTTGAACATTTATGAATGCTTGACAATGTTAAGGAAGTTATGAGTTCCTTGATCCCTGAAACAGCCTTCCATTTATTTTTATCTTTTATGGTTTTCAAAATGAGAGTTGGTTCTTATCCTTTCCATAAGCATGTAGGACTTGTGTTTTTGCATGTGTGGCTCATCTGCCATCAAATGTGAAATGCAGTGCTAGCATTCCAACGACACTGATGCCACCAAGTGGTCACTTTAGGATTCTACAAGTCAAAATCTAGGTGCAATACATCATGGCATAATACAATGACAGGCAATTAAAAATGTGTGTATAAACCAAAACAGTGGCTTTTCTTCTCTTTCCTAAAGTAACACAACTTTTATCTAACCTGCAATAATACCACCTTACTTTTTCTTCCTCCTTGATTTACCCTAGAGCCCACAATCAACAACTTAAAAGTTCTTGGTTCTTCCCTAAATCCCTAATCCCTCTCTCCTGTACATAGAGCCAAAGGCCTGCAAAGGAATCTGAGACTTTATGTGCCCAGATGGAGACTGGAAATCACCAGTAGTTTACTACCGTAATATAGCCAGTATTTTATATGTGTTTAATCTCTAAAACCCAAGGAACAGCATAAATATCTTTGTTTTACAGGGTAAGAAGTTAAAGCTCACATTGGCTCAGTGTGTGAGCAGCAGGATAGACTTCAAAGACAGGGGTGGGCTGAGGTTCTCTCTACCACCTCTCAAGGTGTCCTCCCTCTATGTCCCATTCTGCTCTGAGTTTTTCTGCTTTACCTGCTATATGGGGTGTAGGTATCTTCTACCCAAGATGCCTGCACCAGCACATTCAGAATCACCTGGTGAAATTCTTAAAATACAAATGCCGAGGTACCTCCCACACCAATTACAACTAAACCTCTGGAAGACAAACTCTAGCATCTGTAAACTAAAAAAAAAGTCTACAAATGATTTGGTTACACTGTGAGTATAGAGAACCACTGGTTTAAATAATGGTATTACTCAGGTTAAAACTTTTTTTTACCGCTCTAACATTTAATCAGGGGTATCTTCTTATTATAAAATATATTATTAACAGAGTTTCTCTCTTGTTGTAATAACAGGTGGATGAGACATTTATAGATTCGTCCTTGAATGAGCATTATATCAAGAATCGAGTAGTCAGACTAACGTATGTATGTTTGGGCAAAGGTGGAGCCGCAGCCTAGGGACAAATGCAAAGGGGACAGGGACCCTCATTTATTGTGTGCCTCTATGAGCTAGACTCTTGGATAGCGTCATTCATAAATATCATCTCTACAACATTCTCAAGACATAGCATTGACCACCACTTTGTAAGGAGAAAACTAAAACTTGGCGAAGTAAAGTGATATGTTCGAAGTTCCCCAAGTGACAGTTTCCCCAAATGACAGAATGAGGATTCAAACCCTATGAACTGATTGCAAGGCCTGGAACTATGAGAATCTGTGGTCTTGGGAAAACCCAGTAGCATGTCACTGCAGGCACAAAGTTGTATTTTTCTGACAAATACATCATTTCAAAAATATTAAGACTACAAAATTGACTGCCATATGGGATAATAAGATTTACCTGTAACAAAGCCCCAGTGTCAGGAGGCATACCTAAACAAAAAAGATGTTTCTGTTTTAATATTTTTTCTGTTTGTTGTGGTTGAGGGGGAAACTTACATCAGTTGCACAAATTGCTCAGAGGTTTCAATTTTGTTATTTGGAAAGCACATAGCAAAACATATACGTAATAGGTGCAAACCTATAGGCCTGTATGAGTCATCTTCTTAAAGAAAATGAATATATCCAGACAGATGTATTTGAAGGAAGTAATCACTTTTCTCACCAATTGGCTAATGCCTATTAACAGAGTAACTCCAAGTTCCTTCCACCTTCACTGAGTAACTAGAACCTCCAGAAAATTTTTATAGCATAAATGGAGTCAATTCCATAACATCTAGGAGATTAAAAGCACATATTTGCTGAAACGATCTACATTTCATGACCTCTATTTTCGAATTCTGATTCACCATAACATTCTAGCAACATCACCATAATCTTATGAACTCCTTTGAATTTGTAATCATCATCAATGAATTTTTGTGTGAGTCCAGAGAAATGCCACCTTACAGCCAAAGTCTTCCCTGTGATAAAATAGAGAAAATTACTTGGTCATATGTTTGCCAATTTGACATAAAATTCTGATTATTTATTTATATTTTCATATTCCAGAGTCTAAATGGACAATATATAAAAATGCCCCAGAATTGCTATGAGTTCCGTTTTAGAGTCAAAGTATTCCAGAAAATAGGCCATTCATATTTTTTAGAGCTTGAATCTCATTAAGTATTCAAAGACATGGCAGATCAAAACACACATTCTAATTTTTTAAAAACATTTAATTGTTTTGTTTTCCTACTTTAAGAGTACATAAAAATTCTGTCCCACACGTGGATGGACTTGAATCTATATATTTTTTAAAAGTTCAAGAAATTGGACATGTTTAATCTGGAGAAGACTCAGGGACCAAAATATCACTCTCTTCAAATATCTTATGTGGAAAGGGATTAATGTTTCATATATACCTTACCTAATAGACCTAAGCTTAATGAATGGAAGAGATAAGGAGATATATTTCTACTAAAACTGAACTGTCTTAAAATCAGAGCTGACCACAGAGAAATAAGCTTCTTTAGGGAAGTAAACTTTCCATTATTTTAATTACCGAGCTGGGGTTAGAGGACCACCTGTCCTAGAAGTTGTGGAGGTAATTTGAGTATGAGATACAAGAGTGACTGGTCAGAGAGGTCACTAAAGTTTCTTCCAATTCTCAGAGTTTGTGATCTCAATGATAAATTTTTGATGCCTGACTCTTAGTGAACTGCTATGACAGCCTTGAAATCAATGGGGAAAATACACTCAAAATGTAATGAAAACTTGAAGAGGGAACATATGAAATGGCCTTGGGTCAGAGAGTGACATATGAGAGAATGTCAGTGTGAGAGGATTAGCACTTGACATTTTCAGCAATCGAGGCATAATTCAGGAGAAGAAAAAACAGGAAACAATGTAAGTTGATACCAGATGTATTCTTGAAATAATCGTCTTTCTCTTGGGTCTCATAGTCCAGAGGAAGACGGTGTGAAAGCAGATGTCATTATGGTGTTCCAGTTCCCCTCTGCTGAGCAAAGGGCAGTAAGGAAGAAGAAAATCCATAGCATCTTAAACCAGAAGATAAGGAACACAAGAACCTTGCCTATAAATGCCTCATCAGTCCAAGTTAATGGTGAGTAGGTACCTTTCTATGTGATGTGAGATTCTCTATTAAGTTCATTTTACGTCTAATCTTCGATTCACATGCCATATTTCTGACAAATAATAGCTAGAATGTAGATAAAAAATTCAAGTTAAAAGAGTAAAATTTCAGAGTTTTATTATTCTATGATGAAAGCAGGTCTGAGGTTAGTTGTCAAGTGGTTTTTCCTATAGTAATGACTGGTGCTTTTACCATTAACAGAGTAAATCTGACCTAGCCACTGCCTCCATGACTAAGTGAAAAATCTAAGCATTTAGAAAAAACAAAACAAAACAAAACAACTGCTTTTCTGGGCAGGATCTTCTCAAAACATAAACTCGTGTTTTGCCTTTTAAAAATATGGATAATTTCTGTATTATGTCATGACTGTTCAGGGCTGGACAGGTTCATGGGATTTGTGCATACAGAAGAATATTCACAGAGCCGTTGGGATGTCTGACATGCCTTTATTCGAGGAAGCCACGCAGGCCACAAGCCCATGTCTATGTCTGCACCCACACTAAAAAGCCCCTACCTTCTTTAGTACTAGAAGGAACAAATCCAGCTATAGGCCAAATGGTTAGGTAACACAGCATGAACTGTGCATACAAGCCCACTTCATGTTATGGGAACTGTTTATCGGACCCAGACTCAAAGCTGTGAGACACAGTCTCAAGGCTGTGAGAACACTGTTTTATCAGACCCCTTCCAGGTTGTGAGAAACTGCTTCCTTTAGTTACTCAGACACCTGGAAGAGGAAGCTGGACTGCCTCCAATTACCCTACATGTATATGGTGAAATTATAAACTTTTGTTTTCTTTCTTCCTATCAGCATTTGGAAAAGTAGTAAACTAATTTTGGATCCACTAAAGCCATTTTATAAGTAATAAGTAAAAATCACTAACCTAAAAAAATTATTATAATCATTATACTATTATCACCTCTTTAAAAAAGAGAATCAACTTTAATCAAGGCCCTTTCTATGCCCTTTACAGGCAGCATCTAATTTCTCAATTTCTATGAAGTAGGCAAATTCACTTTTATAGATGGGAAAGAGGGCTAAGAAACTTAAGGACTGTAATTATTAAAAAGAGGTAAGATTCAAATCTAGGTCTCTCATTTATTGAGAGTATTTAAAAGGCTCTGTGGTCAAACACATTTTAGAAATTCTATCTTAAGATTCATCTCTTGGAAATTCATTCCTATATTAGCATAGTAAAAACTTTGAGGAGTCCAGCTAGACAGAAACCTGTTTACGCTTGCACACTAAGCTGCTTCCATAAGCATCTCCTTCCAGTAGACAGGGGCAGGATTCCCTTACAAATTCCTATGGGCACCATACTTAGAGTCACAGAAGAGATACAAAGTGACTAATATCACATGTGAAACAGGATGCCCTGCCCTCATAAGGGTCTGGCTGACTCTTGAAGAGGAACCTGACCAGGAAATGAAAATCTGAGCAAATGGGATGGGCAGGAGTTTGCTGATGTGGTGAAGAGTCAGCTACTCAGGGAAAAAAGCTAGGGACCTCTCCCAACCTGGGAAGGAAGAACCTGTCAAGGGCTTAATCCACCTTCTTTGTTAGGTGGGAAAGCAAATGAATTGAGGTTATGAAATAGTGGTAATCATGATAAGTTACATGATGTGTTCTATTTAACTTCCAATAGCCAGTTAACTTGCCAGGAATTTAAAAGCCTGAGCTATCTGAAACCTGAAATAAGGCACGGAGTGGTCCTGGACTGTCCGGTCTTTTTGTTTCTTACGGGCTGAGTTTGTGAGCTGCAGTTTATTTTAATGACTGTAATAGATTAAAGGACAGGATGTGCTGATGAAGAACCTGATTTAAGAGTTACCTGACTAATTCTAATTCCAGTTCCACTGAGTAACTGCAGGACCACCCAAGTAATTGGGCCATACCCTTGGCTCCATTTTCTCCATCCTCTGATCTATAAAATTGTAATGATAATGTTTGTCCTTCCTGAAATCATAGAAATACCATGAATGTATAGAAAAAAACACCTATAATATGGAAGATACAGGCTATTACCACTTAGAAAACTAGTAAACAGTTCATATGCTTTGCAAATCTGAAAACATTTAATGTGAGTGATTGGTAGTATAGAAAAAGCTAGAACCTTGAAGGTTTCCAAATTTCTAAATGTAAAAATATTAGTGTTTACTAGCACTTAGGAAAGACCCGTTTAGTGGAAAACTCAATGAGAAACCTCAAGACAGTTCTTATAGGCAAAAAACATTGCTCTCTAGGAACACGGTTTTAGGGACTTTCTATTCCCCAGTGAATAGAAAACTGCTGCTCAAGATTTGGCCATAATTTGTCAAATATGCATTTTGTTATGGCAAATAACTGTGCGGTGTGGGTCCTTGATACAATGCCGTGTGTCAGAGCAAAACCAAAATCAACATCTTTGCATTGCAAGCGCCATGGCTGTGGAAGAACAGCTCACTACCTAAGTGCAGTGGGGTTGTTCTGGTTCCCATCATGTTACTTGTAGTGTAATAGCCCTAAACACTAACTACATTACTCCCAACTCAGAAATGTGCTAGAGAGTTACTTTCAAGATGAGGGTGTTATGTTTCCTCGCATTCCTAGGTGTGAAAAGTCAAAATATTGATCAAAATAAGAAACCTTCAATAGCTAGTTACTTGTGTATAGGTAGTTTGCTTCCAGGTGTGGTCATTCTCCCTAAAAATTCAACCCTTAAATACCAATTACACTTACAACCATTACACTTAACCTGGTATCACTCCTGGAAAGGGTATATTTGCATCTTGCTCAAACTAAGCTGAAGAAGTTTTAACTGAAGAATTCTAACTATTATACTATTCTCCATTCTAGTTCACTACTAATATAGAACATATTAGTTTTTTAAGTAGAACAAGAAATTTACTAAAAACTACATGTGACAGAAAACTGAATGCTTTCCATAGAGTAAGCATTGAGAATCTGTCCTGAGGAATTGATTTTTCACCATTGAATGATTTGGTCATGCTTTAAGGGTATTTTTGAATTCAGTATTTTCAAAACCCCTACCTTGCAAAGTTTATCATCACTAGTTTCCCATGTGGAATTTATAGAAAGTGAATAGGAAAAAAATATTCTTATTTTGCACAATGAGAAATTACATGCAGAGAACATGAGTCTAAGAAACATGCCACTGGTAGAAATCTGTAAAACAGTTTCTCTTCATTCTGCTCAGTAAGCAATTTTATCTTGAAAATTATCAGTTTTCGGCAATCTCCTACCAACTTGTTTATTTTTTTTAATTATATCTTATTGATTATGCTATTACAGTTGTCCCAATTTCCCCCTTTGCCCTCCTCCACACAGAACACCCTACTCACTCAGGCAATCTCCACACCCTTGTTCATGTTCACGGGTCATGCATATGAGTTCTTAACAACTCCATTTCCTATACTGTAGTTTACATCCCCATGGCTATTCTGTAACTACTTTTTTTATACTTCTTAACTCTTCACCTCTTCACCCATTCCCTAACACCTCCCTTCCATATGGCAACCATCGAAACTCTCTGTATCCATGATTCTGTCTCTGTTCTTTTTGTTTCTTAGTTTGTTTTTCAGATTGAATTGTTGATAGATATGTATTTATTACCATTTATTTTTCATAGTTTAGATCTTCTTTTCCTTAAATAAGTCCCTTTAACACTTCATATAATAATGGTTTGATGATATTGAACTCCTTTAGTTTTTTCCTGTCTAGGAATCTGCCCTTCAATTCTAAACAATATCTTTGCTGGATAGAGCAATCTAGGCTTTAGGTCCCTGCATTTCATGACTTGGAATATTTCTTGACAATCCCTTCTAGCCTGCAAACTTCCTTTTGAGAAATCAGCTCACAGTCTTATGGGAACACTCCTGTAGGTAAATAACTGCTTTTTCTCTTCCCACTTTTAAGATTCTCTCTTTATCTCTAACCTTTGGCATTTTAATTGTGATGTGTCTTGGAGTGGGCCACTTTGCATCCATCTTGTTTGGGACTCTCTGTACTTCCTGGAATTGCATGTCTACTTCCTTCATCAAATTATAGGAAGTTTTCTTTCATTATTTTTTGCAAATAGATTTCCAATTTCTTGCTCTTTCTTTCTTACTTCTGGCACCCCTATGATATGAATGTTGAAATGCCTGAAATTGTCCCAGAGGGTGTTTATACTATCCTCATTTTTTTTTGGGGGGGGGGGGGATTCTTTTTCCTTGTTCTGATTGGTTTTCTTTTGCTTCCTTGTATTCCAAATCATTGATTTGATTTTCAGCTTCATCCACTCTACTGTATTTCCCTCTAAATCATTCTTTATTTCAATTAGTGTATCCTTCATTTCTGACTGGATCTTTTTTTTGCTGGTGAGATCCTCACTAAGTTCCATCCTTATAACCAGTGTTTTGAACGCTGCATCTCATAAATTGTTTATCCCCATTTTGTTTAGATTTTTTCTGGAGTTTTGACCTATTCTTTCATTTGGGCCATATTTCTTTTTCTTCTCATTTTGGCGGCCTCCCTGTATTTGTTTTTATGTATCAGGTAGAGCTGCTTTGACTCTATGTCTTGGTAGAGTAGCCTTACATAGAAAGTGTCCTGTAGGGTCCTGTGGCACAGACTCTCCTATCACCCAAGCTGGATAACAAGGTGCACCCTCCATGTGGGCTGAGTACACCCTTCTCTTGTAATTGAGCCTTGACTGCTGTTGGCAGGTCAATGGGAGGAATTTTCCCAGGCCAGTCAGCTGCAAGGACTGGCTGTAACCACTGACCAACAACTTCTGCCCTCCATGGAGGATCAGCTCTGCAGATGCAGAGTGGTAGTTCTCCAATGTGGTCTGTAGTTGTCCACTTGGTGCATAGGCCCTAGTGTTCTGTTCAGGGCTACCTTGCCTGAGTTATAAAGCACTCTGAAATGGCTGCTACTTGTGCTGGGCTTGGAGATTCTCAGACAAAGCCTAGCTGTGAATCTAGGCTGGCTGCTGCTAGTGCCTGATCTGGGCCCACTTAGCAAGAGGTACAGGACTCACTGAGGCTGACTGCTGCTTGTTTGACAGGATTAAGGAAGTTGTGAAGCATGAGCCAAGACAAGGCATTCATATGGAAAAATAGCTTGGGTGGATCCATAAGCTGGATGGGATGGAGTCTCAGGAGATCCCAGGGTGGGTCAAACAGTGTTAGCCAGGTTGATGGAATCAGATATGGCACCAGCCTGCTGGCTCTGTGGCCCTGTTGGGGGAGGGTTCAGAAAAGGAACAATAGCCACTGCCCACCTTTCTGTCTGTGAATAAGCTGTCCCCAGCTCTTGCCTTGATGCCAGACACTTCAGTTCCTCTCCATATGCCACTGGAACCTTTCAAGCAGCTCCCCTGGTGCTGGAGCTCAGAGGGAGTGAGTGTGCATAAGTCAGTATGTTGATTCTTTAAGAGGAACTGTTTGAGACTCCAGAAGTTGTTTCTATTGGCTCAGTCCCAGCTGGTTTTTGCAGCCAGAGTTATGGGGACTTCTCTTCTGGCACTGGAACCCTGGGCAAGGGGACCTGGTGTAGGGCTGGGACTCCTTACTCCCAAGGTATCCCTCACAGATTTTTACCCACCACACATGGATGTGAGACCACCTTGTTCCACGTCTCCACCCCTCCTACCAGTCTGGATGGATGCAGTTTCTTTAATTCTGTAGTTGTCAGACTTTCATTCAATTCAATTTCTGACATTTCTGAGTAATGGTTGTTCTATAATTTACTTGTAATTTTGATATGGTTGTGTGAGGAGGCAAGCCATTCTTACCTATGCCACCATATTGCCATAAGTCTCTCAACTTAAGTGTTCATGTTTTCTTTATCATATTTCTAACTTTGGTGGAAATTAATAGAATTCAATCTTAGTTTAATACAATAATTGACCTTTGCCAATATATTCAGCAGATATTGGATAAGAGTACACAATAGTTCATTCTTCAGGTAAAAAGCAATTTGATAATTCAGGAATTGTGTTTTAGTATTTTAAACATACTTTTTTTTGGAGTTTTCAAAGTGTTTTCATTTTTAATTGCTAAATGCTTTCACCAAAGAAAGTCTTATCTGAACTCTCAAAGAAAAGAGGACTTAATTTGTTCTGATTAAGTCTGGGTTTCATCCTCAAAACCCCATCTACTTGTTCCCTCTTTCCCTATTTTCCCTTTCTTCTGAGGCAGAATCCAAAGAGGCTTTATCCTGCACCATTGGAAAACCACTGTCCAAAAACTATATGTGAATTTTAATCATCCACTATTTGTGTGTTAATCACTCACTGCTAGAGGTATTATAAGCCCCATTGGAGGTTACCTATAAGTCTACAGAAATTATATCCATATCCTATTGTATCAGGTAACCATTCTCCTGTCTGATGAGTATGTTCAACTATCTCTAATCTATATATGGTCAATATTCTCTGATAATTCAGGTTATGAAGGCCAATCAGGAAGATATCAAATTATTACTCTTTCTTCTATTTTGTTTTTCAGCAATGAGCTCCTCAACAGGGAAGTTAACTGTCCAAGCATGTAAGTCTAGTTAGCTTATAAAAACAAGTTCAATTTCTATATCAGAAAGGATAATATCTTCAAATATTACCTCATAATTTCCCATCAATGTCCAACTTTTCTTTGGGAGAGAATAAAAATTGGACAATATGGAAATACTTTCTTCTAACTGTAAGGTTGATCTTTTCTCATGTTTAAAAAATATTTTAATATATGTATAACTCATGTACACAGGCAACAGAGTGGTGATGGCCAGAGGGAAGGGGGTTGCAGGGGCTGAGTGGAGGTGGGCAAAATGGGAGGGTGATGAGGACATCTACAATAACATAAACAATAAAAATAAAGTAAAAAAAGAAAAGTGTTTTATATGGTTACAATTTAAAGCAATTTGAAGAAGTTACATATATTTCTGGTTTGGAATAAATGGACTTGTGCTAAATTTCTAAAATGCTATTAAAAAGGTGCTTTCTGCTGAGAAATAAAATAATGAGAAAGTGATAAGTGAGAAGATAGATCCCTACCTGTGACTGACCTATAAAATTTGCTTAGTATATCTCACCATCATGGTTAACAGCAGCTCCGTTTTTCTTACTTTATATCATTCTGATCAAAATTTTGAAAGGTTTTATAAAAGGATGATGAATTTGAGCAAACATATTTATGAGTTCACCTATGTATCTTGCAAGCACACCACACTATACATTTTCATTCATTCTTTCATTCATTCAACAAATACCATTTTAACATCTCCCAAGTTCCAGAAAGTGAATACCATTGGGAATGACATAATTCTGCTTCTAAAATTAAGAATCTAAAGGTAGGGAAAGACATAAATAAATCAGGAAATGCTAAAATATTGTAATAAATGCTATGACAGAACATCCACACTGCTATGACAGTGAATCACATTTAGCTAACCTTGTCTTGTAGAGTCAGAAAGTGATTTGAGAGAGCAAAGAGGGAGGCCGTGAATCAAGTGACAAGTGGGATGGCTGTCTTGGTCAGGGGAAGTAGTATGTAAAAATGTCTTTTGAAAAGGAAGTACACAGTCATTTCTTGTAATTGCAAAATGTCATTGTGGCTGGGATATAGAATGGGGGTTGAAGGTATCAGAAAAAAAGCATGATTAATGGTGATCAAAGACCAGAATCATGCTGTAGCGTTTCAACCTTATTTGGTGAGCAGTGAGAAATCACTGGAGGGTTTTACTCATATTAGAAAGATGACTCAGTCTTCTATGTGGAGAATGGAATGGAGGAAAATGACTACAGTCAGGGAGATAAACTGGGAAACTGTCACTGTCTTCCAGATAAGAAAAATGGTAGTCTAAACTTGTGTAATGGCAGAGCAATGGAGATTTCTAAAATGACCAGCCACAGCTGGAGTGTAATCAATACCAGTAAAATAAATTTTCTTTTTTAATACCTAATGAGTTGGATCAAGAATTGAAGTTATTGTATTTTCTTTGTTAGCACCATACTCTAAACAGGCTTAATTCATAACAGGAACCCTAAACAGCAAACTAATCTCTGATCTGATGCACATAATAGAATACATATTTATTCCCACCAATAGCAAATGTGGCATTTATGTGGAAACATGGAACCCTCCATCCTAAAGAGTGAGAGACTGGTCATGGTACATTAACTCATGCACACTTTAAGAACTTGTCACTCAGAAAAATATACAGGAGAAGGAGTTCCAACAAATAGGCAATTACTTGTCTGGTCAGTTCTCTTGTGAAAAGTTCATGTCAAAGTAATACTGTTGAATCACCTAAAACTAGAAAACAATTGTTAGTGTGCACTCCCAGGACATGTAGATAATTGACACCACAAGTTCTTAGGATACACACTTTGTAGTGTCAACCCTTCGCAGCTGTACATAGCTTTGATAAACAATATATAGCCACATCTATAAATGTAGGGAGAGAGCAAAACATCAACATATCAGTAAATACAAAAAATAGGTATTTTATTTTGTTTAGATTTTATTTATTTATTTTTAAAGAAGGGAAGAGAGAGAGAAAGAGAGGAAGAGAAACATCAATATGTGGTTGCCTCTCACGCACCTCCCTACTGGGGACCTGGCCCGCAACCCAGGCACGTGCCCTACACTAGGAATCAAACTGGCAACCCTTTGGTTCGCAGGCTGGCACTCGATCCCCTGAGCCACACCAGCCAGGGCAAAGATAGGTACTAATATTGAACACATTTATATAACAATAGATGCAAATATTGCATTACAATACTCTATTAGGTTCTTTGTATCAAAAATTACAGAGACATTTCTATAACTTAATAATCTCATCTCTTTCAGGTTGTGGTAAACGAGCTGTGTCATTAATTGTCAATAGGATAATGTCCGGAGACATTGCGGCCAAGGCTGCCTGGCCTTGGCAAGCTTCCCTTCAGCGTGATAATGTACATCAGTGTGGGGCCACTTTGATCAGTAATACATGGCTCATCACTGCAGCACACTGCTTTAAGAGGTGAGTAGCAGACCTTAAGTAACACCCCACTACCACTAAAAAACAAAAACCAAAACTTTGAGCTTTATTATGTTCTCAGTAATAAGCAATACCTGCAAATATTAACTGAGGTAAAATGAGAAATTCCTTTCAGATTGTTTTCTAAAATAATGTTACACTTGCATACTTACGTGGAAAGTTGGGAGGGGGGCAGTTGTGGTAGTCATTACTCTAGTATTTGCAGAGTTTTAAAGAAATTAGGTAAAGAAACGAAAGTCATCCTAGCACAAAGTATTTACTATTAACACGTATAATAAATCCTTTTTCAAACAATCCTTTCTGCTTGATACTAGTGTCTTTTCTGCCAAACACTTGGGCCAGTCTCATGCATATCACAAATAATCAAATTAACTACAAAGTAAAATTGGAATCTTCAATGGATGTTGGGAGTTGGTAACTGTGATAATGGAGAAATGCTCAAATTAAATTTTATAGCACTAACATGAAGATCTGATGTAATTAGAGCGGGTCACAACCAAAATGGGAAAATTACCAAGATGATAAGAACAGGTAATTCAAAAAAGATTCCTCTGAGTAAGGATTAAGAGGCCTGTGGGCCACCCAATGAGACCTTCATAAAACCCTCTTGACAATGGTGCTGCAAAAGGCAAACTGGAAGGAAAGACAGCACTTGTGCTATCATATATTTGCTTCAGATGAACAGTTAACAATTCTTTATACATTCTAAGCATCATTACAATATACATTCCCTAAATATGAGATAAAATGACTTCTTTTCATAAGTTTTAGTTTTATTTTTCAAAAAGAAAATAACCAGTCAGACCATTTTATTACTGTTATATTTAAAATTTTGGATTTCTTTTTAAGTAGGTTCACTTTATGACCTTTCTCTAGTACCAAATATCATGGTGATTACAGGGGTTCCTGGGTTTCTCTGTAAAGCAGGTAGCAGGAGGATTTAGGGAGCAAAACATTGTTCCAGAGAGCTGGAGAGCTGTACCTGATCTCCATGACCTTGGAGAAGTTATTAAACTTCTCCAGTTATGAATTCTCAAGTTATTAATACACTTCATAGTGTATTAAAAATAGATAGTCTTGGGTTCCTCTGGAGCCCTAAAATCCTGACTTTTGATATGATAGTAAATTCTGCTTCCCTATGAGTCTAAATCTTTTTAAGATTTGGATCCTTCAACTACAAAAGGCATGAGAGCTCAAGAGGCCAATATGTGAGAAGCATAGAAATCCTTTATACAGGTACCTAGTTTAAGACTAAATATCTCAAAGTAATGGAGAGCTTACTACCTCCAAAGTTAGCCAGTTTTGTGGGAGATAGTTCTACTTTTGCAAAGGTCTTGAAAACACTGAGGACCAAATCTGCATTCTAATAACTGCTATCCATTGGCATTTGTTCTTTCATTCATAGAACAGCTATTCCTTTCTTTCTCTTTTCAAAACAAAAGATTAGAAAATTAGTAAGAATATCCAAAGCATATGTGAAAATAAATAAATATCACTACTTTATTTCACAGCATCAACTTGCCCATGTCCTACCATCCTGGTGCTTCTATGAATGTTCTTGATTTTGTCAGTGTCCCTTAAAATATGCTTCCAAAAACTAAACATATTTCTCCAGATGGTAGTATAATTAATATCCTAATGACAAAGTAATATAAAAATGCTTCTGGAAAAAATTAAATAATATAAGTTGAATGTAAGAGTAATAGGTAGTTCAGTAACTAAACAACTCTATCAAAGGATGATGATTTAGAATGGCTGTAGAAATACTGAGGATATTTTTTTATGGCCCATCTAAGACTCTAATCCTACAGCCTATCCAAGACAGTATATTTTGTAGGCTTGGCAGGTAATGTGGAAGTTATGCCCAAAGAGTAACTGATAACATACACTGGAAAGGAAAAACAAATGGGTTTGAAAAAAGGAATTTCAAAAGAACTTTATGTTAAAGTAATAAGCATGAGTTAAATGATGAAATTCAATAGATATATATGTAAGGCTCTAACTTGGATTTTAAAAATCCAATACATCAGTACAAAAGGTAGACATATGCTTTAACACATGAAAATTGCTCAGAAATTTTTATTGGAAGATAGACTACTATGAGTCAGCTGTTCACAAAACTACACTGTGATTTAGATTACATTAAAAGAAGTGCAAGACCTAGAATACATGAGATGTCAGAACTTTGTTGGTCAGATCCTGACTAGAATGGAGAGTTTCGTCCTGGACAATACACCTAAAGAGAACTTGACAAAATGAAATACTCTTAGAATAGTAGAGAGTACTGGCTGGTAAAGAAAGATGGTGGTATATCCATACAGCCTTGCCATTCAAAGCATAGTTCACAGACATGCAGCACTGACATAACTAGGAAATTTGTTTAAAATGCAGGATTATACTAAGTGAAATAAGACAGTCAGAGAAAGGCAAACACCATATGATTTCACATATATGTGGAATTTAATGAAAATAAACTGATGAACAAAATAGAAACAGAGGCAGAGATACATGGAACAGGCTGACAGCTATCAGAGAAGAGGGGTATTGGAGGGCAGGATGAAAGGTGAAGAGATTAAGTAAAATACACACATGCGCGCGCGCACCCCACTCCAGTGTGGTGATAGCCAGAGAAAAGGGGGATTGTGGGGGGTGGGCTAGGTGGAGGTAGGCTAAAGTGGGGGATGGGGATGGAAAGAGACTTTGCTTGGGGCAACGGGCACATAATGCAGGGTGCAGATGATGTGTTATTGAGTTTTACAATGGAAACCTGCATAACTTTGTGAACTGATGTTCATCCCAATAAATTCAGTTAAAAAATGCAGAAATCTCAAGCCCTATCTCCAGCCTACAGAATCAGGAGCTGAGTTCTAATAGACCCCTCATATTATTTGTTTATACATTAAAGCTTGCATAACTATCTTAGGGGACCATTTTATCCTGAAAGAACTCTGGCAGAGATGATACATAATTATGTTCATGTATCTGAGATATTTTCTTGTGAAAAAGAATTAGATAATCAAGTAAGAACTTGCCAATAATCACAGATGTTCAAAGATGAAAGAGATTCCAAGGTAAAGAAAGGGATTTTAAGGCAAAGATGTCCCCATCTGCAGAAGGGTTCATGCATAGACAATCACCACTTGAGGGTGTTCTTTTAACAACTGTTATCATTTACTAAGCCCCAATATGCTACAAACAGTTGGTTAGGTTCTTAAGATTTATTTTATATAATTCTTAAATCTCCCTCACTTGGTAAACCTTGCTTAGTAAGCCCTTTTTCACTGAGGGAAATAAGGAAAGGAAAGTAACTTGCCCAAAGTCACAATGTTAGAAGATGGTAGAGCTGAACACAAGAATGTATCTTTCTCATTGCAAATCCCATCTCTCAAACACTGGCTCAGTGAGAGAACTAAATGACTTTGTATGGCTTTTTCTCCTCAGACGATTTGATATTATTGCAGTATAATACTGAGTTAACACTTTAAGAAACCTTATTATATGCTTTTTTTAAGCTGATAATCAACAAAATTCCCAGATCCTTTTCATAGGGATGGTTTTCAGACCAGGCGTCACCACTTTGAATTTTTTACAATTTATTTGGGGATCTAAATTACTATTTTATATTTATCACCAGTAAATTGCATCATGTTGATTTGGGGCCAGATTTAAAAATTTTTAAGTTTACATGTAATCTTCACTTAGCATCTTTCATATCAGGTATTTCTTTCTGATTGTAATCTACATATGTAACAAACACATACTGTATTAAATAGTATCAAGCCCTTGTTGGAAAGTGTTAGAATGAGTATATATAATTCTGTTCTTTTCCAAGTTCAAAATACCCATTTTATGTGAAGTTTGTCTAGGCATGATTAAGTTGAGAACACAGATTTGCACCAATAAATCTCACAAAAGACTGATTTATAAATAAAAATGTTAACCTATTTATGCTATCTAAACAATTGCTTATAAACAAATTTTTATTCCTCTTTACTCATTATTATTTTTCCACATCAAAATTGTGTATAAAATGAAATTTTAAATTGCTTCAAAAATAAAAATAATAATACCAGCACAATCAACAGCTGTCATTTTGGACTTAATCCCCATTGGTATGTTTATAATAAATACTTCTCTTTAAGATACTACCTATTAAGAAATAATTAGGTTGAGAAACAAGTCTCTATATGGGTAGTATTTATCTATTTGTTCATCCCTTATAGATAATGTGCAATTAATTAGTAAGGAACATTTATCTTGCTATTAATAAATAGATTTGGATGAGAGACCATGTTCTATAAAAAGAAGAGCAGGGCGAGAAATATATATGTGATACTAGGTAAATAATAGTGTCACATCTGTATACTGGGTAAATAGTGTCACATCTAGGCCTTATTCCATACTAGACGATCTTCCATTACTAGATAACCTTTCCAATCCCTGTATGTACCATTACCCACCAGTTACCCAAGCCCACAAGTTAGAAGTCACACACAATCAACCATCTCTCATAGGACCACTGACAGCTTTTACCTCATCCACTCTTACCTTCCAACAATCTATTCTCCAGAAAGAACCATATGATTTTTTAAAAATATGAATGGAACTAAAGTACTTTCATCCTAAAATAATCCAGTTAATTCCTATGTCACTTGAATAAAGTCCAGGCACTTTGTTCATGACCTGTAAGACACTCTACAACCTGATTCCCCTCTACTTCTCCAACCTCACCCCCCCACCATTCTTCCTTTGTGTCCTGAACTGCAGCACTTCTGGTCAAAATCTTTGGGAAGTTTGTTTTCCTTCACTAGAAAGTAATACTTTCACCTCAGAGAACTTTTCTGTCTTGTTCAGCACTTTATTCTCAGCAGTTGGAATAAGGCTCAGCACATAGATGTCCAATAAACATTTGATGAAAGAGATAAATGAATATTTTCTGTGCTTTACAGTTCTAAAAAATTAATAATTCTGTATTAGTTTCAGCTCTAAGATGTTCTTTGTATATGTTTATCTTTTAAAATAATGCCTATAGACTGTATTTAAATAGTCAAAGCTATTATTGCAACCAAGTATTTTTCAGGATGGTATTTTCTCTTTTATTAGCCTACATGCAATTATTTTTGTGCTTTTTATATATTCTGTCCATTTCTAATCTTTTTTCAGTAATGCAAATCCACGTCAGTGGACTGTTAGCTTTGGGACAACAATCAATCCTCCACTGATGAAAAGAAATGTCAAGAGAATTATTGTCCATGAGAGGTATCACTCGCCAGCAAGAGAGTATGACATTGCGGTTGTGCAGTTTTCTCCCAGAGTCTCCTTTAGTGATGATGTTCGCCGGGTTTGTTTGCCGGAAGCCTCTGCATCCTTCCGACCGAATTCAACTGTCTATATCACAGGGTTTGGAGCACTTTACTATGGTGGTAAGTATCTCAAAAAGGACCACAGAGTAGTACTGAGCCTTTTTTAGGGCTGTGTGATTTCATTTCTCCTTCGATATTATCCTGCCAGCCATTTCACACAATTTGGTTGCATTAGTTAGGGCTCCTATTTTGCAAGTGACAGAAATTTAACTCAGATTAGCCAAAGAGAAGAATAATGATAAAATGGCAAATTTTGCCCGTGTGACTTGGGAATCAAGGGATGGGTTTGGTCTGGCTTCCGCCACAGCTGGTTTCAGGACTCCGGTCACCAGGCTGGAAATGCCTGGATCACTGCATTTCCGGGCCCTCTTTTCCTTTTCCTGTGGAGGGATTCTCACTCCTAAGGTGGCCATCAACAGCTCAGGGCTCACATCATCCATCCCTACAAGATCCTGAGGGAAGAACACATCTATCTCTCGGCCAGAATCTACATTAATCCCTGGAAAGATCTCTTTTGGCCCAGTTTGGGTCCAGGGGCACTCGCATTGGCTGGCTAACTCAGATAGTCAACCCAAGCCTATACCACAAAAGGCAGGTGTGTGATTGGCAGCCTGGTCAAGATCACATGGAAAGGGGAAGAGGCAGTTCCAAAAGAGTGGGCTCTAAAAGACATAGAGGATGTACCTTCAGCATCACCCAGCTTTATTTCTATGTGCTGTTCTCTATGCAATTCCAGGTATACTTCAGATATGTTGTAATCCTCATACCCACCTTCACTCCAACGCTCCCTCACATTGCGCCCCTGCTCTGGGAGCCTTCTTTGTCCTTTCATCTCCTCCTCTCAGTTTTCCATCCCTTGTTTTCACTTTCCTCAGTCACCCCACAAATTTTTCCTTTGGTAGGCTACAAACTCCATCTGCAGCAAAATCTGCTTCGGAAGAGGCTAATTTTAGAGTGATCAGGAATAAGAATACTGAATAGAGATAAATTGTCTCCGATAACAGAACATCTGTTGCCCTCTCTAAGATGATTTAGCTTAATAATACTAACTAGTTTCTTAAGAATAAAAATAATTTTATTTTTAAATATTTTTTGGGCATACGTAGTCAGACACACTCTGGATTCTAAAATCTGGTCCAGGTATATACATATAAAATAAGGAGAGGATTTTTTTAACTCGGGGCTTGAGAAGATAAGAAAAGGCTTTCTGAGAATGACAAAATCCATTCACAGACTTCTAAACAATTTATATACAATAAATTCTAGAGAATAAACCCTTAATTCTCAGTCTCTACTAAGAAACTAGGAACCTTTCACTAATGTGGCTAAGAATAGATGTCCTGTGTGTTTTCATTCCATATTATACAAGCTGAGAAGTATATGGCTTTCTTTAAGGTCATATTACCGATAACAGCAATTATTATCCATAGTTCCTTAATTCCTGGGGTGGCTGAGTGGAGCTGCAGGCCAGACACCTCTATGTCTGCACTCTGTCTAATAGGTTTTGTCCTAAGACAGAGTTTGCAGTCTCTGCTTCATGATGATGGGGCGGGGGGTGGGATGGGCATCGCAGATTCCCTGTGGCTGGTGGGATGAAGCGTTCCCGGCCTGGAGTTATACCTGGCATAATATTTTTTTAAGTAGCCACAAAATTTATCTGACGTGTAGGACTCTATGCTGAACAACAGGAGACCCACTTTTTCAAGCACCTGGGGACATTCGCAAAGATAGACCATATCCGGGTCCATAAAACAACCCTCCACAAATGTTAAAAAATTAAAATCCCACATAGTATGCTCTCTGATCATGAAGGAATCAAACTAGAAACTAGTAACAGAAACATAACAGGAAAATCTCCAAATGCTTAGGAATTAAAACAACATACTTCTAAATAATCCATAGTTCAGAGAGGAAACCTTGAAGAATATTTTAAGTATTCATAGAATTGGATTAAAATGAAAAATAACATATCAATATATTCAGAGTGCAACTAAGATGGTGAAGAGAAGGAAATTTATAGCAAATGTGTAAATTAGAAAAGCAGAAAATTCTCAGATCAATAATCTAAGCTCCCACTTCAAGTAACTAGAAAAGAGCAGAAAAATAAACCTAAAATAAGCAGAAGGAAGGAAATAATAAAGATTAGAAAGTAATAAAAGCAAAAGAAAATAATAAAATTAATGAAATTAAAAAGCTAATTCTTTTCAAAATTATCAATATTTTGTAAGAAATGTTATTCAGCATGCCTACAGTAGTTGAGGAATAGTTTAAGGGGTTCCAGGATTTATTTAAAATAGCAATCAAGGTATTGACTGGGGCTGTGATCTCATCTGCAGCTCTGGGTTCTCTTCCAAGCTTATTGATTGTTGGTGGAATTTGGTTTCTTGCAGCTATAGAGCTTGTGGCAGCTTGCTTCTTCAATGTCATCAGAAAAAAAGCCTTTAAACTCAGAAAAGGCCTAAATCCCTTGTAAAAGAATTCACCTGATTAGGTCAGGCCCACCGTAGATAATCTCCCTTTTCATGAACTCATATCAAAGGGAATTTATCTTAATTACACCTAAAAAAAAATCCCTCACCTGTGCCCAATAACTTAACCTAATCATAAGAATGACATCCATTATATTCCAAGTAGAGGGGAAGAAGATCACAAAGGAATCATGGGGATCATCACTGAACTCTATTACAGTGTCCATTTCTCAACATCTATGAGGTCTCTATAAAGAATCTGTGAATACTTGGGATATTCTTTGTTTCTACCATAGGCAGTAGTCTTCCTGCCATTATATTGGTTCCTACAACCCTTACTTTATAATCTGGAGTCCCAAACTTAGAACACACAAAAAATGATATTGTTGCCTTTAAATGTTATTTTATGTGTGGAAGTTCTTCATAAAATGTAAAGGGTAAAATAAATATACATAGTATTACAGTTATTTTATCAAGCCAATGGAGAAAACTATCAAGACCTACAAATACAAACTTTGTTTGTTTAAATTAATGTCTTCCTAAATACATAAATTTATCTTTTTAAAATAAAGATACAAAGATTTTCCGGCAAAAGAAACAAAACAGTTTTTCTTGCTAATATAGATATTTATAAAAATACAATAAGGATAAAAATCATTTCAATATGCCAGATTTTAAACAGAATTTTTTCCCCTCAGGAAACTGCTTACAACCTCATACTGTATGGACAATTTTAGTATAAGAAAGATTTGAAAAGAATCTTCTCACTTCATTCTACTGAAGGATGCTGATTGTAAATGCTAAAATTACTTTGTTTTTTCTTCAGGGGAATCTCAAAATGATCTCCGAGAAGCCAGACTCAAGATCATAAGTGATGATGTATGCAAGCAACGAAAAGTATATGGCAATGATATAAAATTTGGGATGTTTTGTGCTGGATATCTGGAAGGCATTTATGATGCCTGCAGGGTAGGTGGAGAGAGATTACTTTTAATATCACTAACTCAAATTTTTTTATCCAGTTTAATAAATATTCTATGGTCTTTATACTAGTATAAAATAATAGATATCTTGTCAGTTCAAAAGTTTCTAAATGCAAATTTCACAACATATGTATTTTTAAATCTTTTAAGCAAAATGAAGTAAGCAGAGTTCTATTGATGCTCTCAAACTAACCTTAAAATTAAATTTTCTTAATACCAGAATTTTAAAGATTCATAAAACTTTCTTTCCTCAAAGGGATCACATCTAGAAAGGAAATAATCATGAACAATGAACTATGATGTCATGTTATAAATGACACAATGAAGAGAAAATATTTTTATCTTTAAGGGAACATTTCAGAGCAAGTTATCCAAGGGATCGCATTAAATTGAAGCCTGAAGGATAAATAGCACTTGCCCAATTATAGAATAAGAAAAGAATATTTTAGAAAAGAAAAAGAGCATAGCCACAATTATGAAGGTATGAAATACCTCATAATTTTATACCCTCAATACCCTCAATATTTGAGGGAGCACCAGGTAACCTACTGGGTCCCAGCATAATGAGCAGTGAGAAGCTGCAAATGCCAAGAAGGTGGATTAGGCCACATTGTGACTATCTAGAGCCCTACCACGTCCTCCTCTGTCATCCAATATCTGTCCTGCATCTGTGTGTTCTGACAGGGTATAAAAGTGTGTTTCTTCTTGGAGGCACTTGCCTTATAATGTGAGATCCCTGAAAACACCAAGGACATAATTCTACCTGGGGAAATGATTGGGATGGTATTAACATCAGGTGGCGGCAAGCCCTTTCAGAGTTCCCACAGATTACACAACATGGGCAACCTCTGTCAGACAAAGGTATTCCACCTACATCTATATGTAGCCTATAGGCTGGACAAGAGCAGGATCTGACACATATCTAGCCTCAGTTGTTAAAAACATGGGAGAAGGAAGCTAACATTCAGAGAATCCCGAGAGGTGCATGCCTGACAGACAAGGGGAAGGTAGCGCCAGGAGGTTAGGAGCATCCATAATAGGGAGTCTAGGCAAATGGTGAGGTTAATGACAAGGCTCAGGAAGGACTTGTGGTCATGAAGAGGCTTCCCTGGATTGGGGAGCAGAGGTAAGATTCCTAACCCATGACTGTGCAAGTGAATAATATGACAAGGCTGGAGTCATAGAAAAAGTGGGAAAGTTATTGAGGAAGGGACTCAGGCACCAGGGTCCAACACAAGAACACAGTTATTGCAACTGGGGTTCATGGTGTGGGGCTCAGTCTGCCTGAGAAAAGAGAAGTCAAAGCACACTACTTAGAGTCAGGAGAAAAACAACATCGGCTTGACTGTCTGTGTTATATTATTGAAATTTGCTAAGAATAGATGTGAAGCATCTTACCCTTCTCCCCACGGAGGTAACTATGTGAAGGATGGGTGTGTTAATTAACCTCATGGTGCTAGTCATTTCACAAAGTATAGTATGTCAAATCACCACATTTTCCCTTTAAATATATACAATTTTATCTGTCAATTCTATATCTATAAAGCTGATAAATAAAATGTGAGAACTAAAATTTTTATAGGCTTTTAAAGACATATAGTTTTTAAAATCCATGTTTCAATTAATTATCCTATCATTGGTAATCTACATATATGTTTAATAATAAAATATATAGTTCATCAGAAAATCAAGTAATAAGCTTTACATTTAGCTAATTTTCCTTCTCTTTTTTCTTTTTTTATTTTCAGGGTGATTCTGGGGGACCTTTGGTCATAAAGGATCTTAAAGATACCTGGTATCTCATTGGAATTGTGAGCTGGGGGAATAACTGTGGTCAAAGGAACAAACCTGGTGTCTACACAATGGTGGCTTATTACCGAAACTGGATTGCTTCAAAAACAGGCCTCTAAGTCACTGTACAAGTTAAACATTGAGAGCTGTATGCAGGCCATACATGTAAGAGAATCCAAATATTCAGGGGATGCAGTTTAACAGAGTGAGATTAATGACTGGACATAGAAACAAGACACGTGACATGATTTATTTAAGAATCACTTTAATCAACCAATAACCTACAGCCAATTCATGAAGGATTTAAATTTGTAAAGGGGTGGGTCAATTTAGCCTGACCTGAAAAATATAGCAGAGGTGCTCAGCTCTTTAAATCATACAAGCTGGAGTATAAAAGAGGGGCAATGCACTTTTTTGAGAATAATCCATGAGAATTGTCCGGGTGTGACCTTAGGTGAGTGACTTTTTAAACTCTCAAGAGTTCAAGAAACATTTATGCAGGGGTGGGCAAAAGTGGATTTACAGTTTTGAGTACATGAAACACAGAGTTTATTCTTGTACTATTGCTTATTAATTATTATCTTATTTTATATACAAACAACTGTAAACCTACTTTTGCCCACCCCTACATAATCTCCAGAGTTCACAAATACTTTTTTCTCATTATTTCAGGTTTTCCAAAGAGATTTTCCACCATGAGAAAATAAATTTTCTACTTATAGTGTCATTGGAGGGATACTCATAAAAGAAAGTTATATTGGGAAACAAAGTATTGTGATAAATTAAGCCAGAGGTCTTCTACCCTTTTTCTTTTGGTTCTAACCTCCCTAATTTTTGGTGACGTTTTGCGCGTGTGCGCACACACACACACACACACACACACACACACACACACAGATATCCCCACCCTACAGATATACTCAGAGAAAGCCTGATTAATGAATGAGTACATAAATTAATTAACTAGTCAAAAGACATATTTTTGTTACAAGAAATTTTGGAGAAGGTGATAGTAACTTCATGAGCAGTCCCAAAACAGTGAGACAAAATATTGACATTTTATAGATGCACTTACATGTTTCTACCAAAAGGAGGTGACTTTGTATACTATTATTTAGGTTAAGTGCCTAGGAAAAAAAAATGAGAATTTGCCAATACCTTGAAAAATCAAAGAGCATTGTCCTTCTAGATAAAGCATTTCTTTGTGTTGCAGCAGCCAATTATTCCCTAAAGTTTGTGGCAGTAGGCTGACTATTGCAACCCTGAAACCCTAGTTTAAAAAAAGTTTTTAAATAAATATGAATTTTGAAGACCTGCCACGCAGGACACATGAACAGAGAGGTCTGAAAGAACAAATATCCCTCCTAAACCAAGTGTGTTGTGAAGACACTGGCAAAGTCAGGCACATGTATTCCAGGAAACAATTAAATGAAGGCTTTACAAAAAAATTATTCTGTATGACAACAACAGCTAAACTTCAGCTCTGTGGGTGGGGTGTCAGTTACTCATCTGGTCCAAATATAAGCCAAAGCATTGGAAAATTGAGTTACTTTATAATAATTTTCCCACATGTGCTACTGAGAAGACATGAGTATAATCCCAAAATAATGGAAAGGAGGTTGACAATTTACCCACACACAAAAATAATTATTCCATAGCTTAGACTCATAGAATTTTAAAATTTAGAAAAGACTGTATAAGTCATGCAGGCCAACACATGTGTCAGACAGCTGAAGTCAGGAAGCATAAATGACTTAGTAAAAGTAGCCTGTATCCACCATGGGCTGCAAACCCGGATACTAATTTTACATGCCCTTTTCTTTGCAAAATATCTTTATGATCACCTATACTTATTGAACCAAGAGGTCTATAAAAATTATAGCAGCTATTATTGATTCCATTTTAAGTTAGGATACTCTTAAGAAAATACTTTTAAATAATGGAATTCACTTAGGCAGCTGGTTGTCAATTCTCCAAACTCACTTCAAGACAAAATTGCTTCTTTATACATAAAAATATATACAGCTGTACAAATCATTCTATATTTTGGTGGCATATAATATTAACTTTTAATGTTAAGATTCAAAATGATCTTAGAGTTATAAACTTTGTATTTATAAACTGGTGCAGCATTTCATTCTGGGTCACAATGTAAGCAAATATTGATGTCATTTTAAATTTAAGAATAAAGTTGGTGGTCAGAGCATTCTGTAAGTAAGCTCACTGAATCAGTGTGAGGCCATAGCATGAATCTTTCCTTCAACAGCTCCTAAGGATTGCATTTCTTTTCAATAACAAGTCTGGGTCACTCTGAAGCAGCATTTGTCAACCTTTGTGGTTTTGACATTTTGGCCTGGATAACTGTGGTGAAGGGCTATCCTGCACATTGTAGAATATTTAGCAGCACCCTGATCTCTGCCTACTAGATGCCTATAACACACTCCTTCCCCACAAACTGTGATAACCCAAAACATCTCCATACATTGGGAAATGTCCCCTAAGGAACGAACCTGTCCCCTATGGAGAACTACTGTTTGCATTTGATCTTTTTCAGAAATACAATAGATACCTCAAATTTTGATATTGGTTATTCAAAAACCATAGGCTCATAATCAAAATGAACATTCACTATCATGTTCCTAAAGAAAATAGCAACTGTGCTCCTTGGTATACACCCAAATGAGTTGAAAACTTATGTCTATACAAAGACATGCACACAAATGTTTATAGCAGCTTTTTTCATGTATTTCCAAAACTTGGAACCAATCAAAATGTTCTTCAGGAGGTTAATGGTTAATAAACTGGTTCACCCAAACTAGACGATACTACTCGGTGATTTTTAAAAAAGTTATCAACGTATGGAAAGACATAGATCCATAAAACTTACATGTTACTAAGTGAAAGAAGTCAAACTGAAAAAACTACATATTGTATAATTCCAATCACAGGACACTGTGGAAAAGGCAAAACTATGGACACTGTAAAAAAGATCAGCGACTATTGGTGACTGCAAGAAGGAGAGAGATGAATAGATGGAGCAGAAAGGATTATTAGGTAGTAAAATTACTCTGTATGATACAATACTGGTTGTCAAAACCCATAGAATGTCAATACCAGTAGTGAATCCTAATAAAAACTTTAGACTTTAGGTTATAATGATGTGTCGATGTAGGCCCATCAATTGTAAAAAGAAAAGAAAAAACAACACCAAAAATAAACCACTCTGGTGGGGGAGGTTCATCGCTGAGGAGGCTGTGTGTGGGGGATGGGGTAGGCGGGGGCAAGGGGTAGTGGATATAGAACTCTTTGTACTGTATACTCAATTTTTTTGTGAACCTAAAATTGTTCTAAATATAAGGTTTGTGTTCTTTAAAGAAAAGCTACCAAAGCTTCAAAGGCCCTTGGAGTTGTGGCAGAATATAGAGGAATGTTGAGTTCTGGATAAAGCTGTGCAAGAAATTAGTATAAACAAATTATTCTGCAGCTGAAGAATCCTCTGTGACTGAATTATGTTGTTAGCAGAAAATACCAAATAGATTGTCTGCATTACCAAGTTGAAACTTTTTTTCTCAATAGGCTTAGGCAGAGAACAGGAGCTAAAAGTGATTTTTCTACATAAATAGCTGAATATTATGTAGCTTAAAATTCCATAGAAGATGATGGTGATAAAGGGCCCGTGCAGGAACTAACCACTGCAGAAGGGTATTGGAGGCCTTCAGGACAGTGTTATGTCAACGTTAGTGGGGACATAAAAAAATAAAAATAAACTGTAAGCATCAAGATTCAGAAAAGAAAGAACAAACAGCAGTACCTCAGATTACCCTAACCTGTCCTCAGCCTTGAAAGGGGTGTTTGGGGTTTGGGCATGCTAGATGATGTTATGTGATGAGCAGAGTCACTGCAAATCCCTGTAAAACCTGCTCAATATTTTTCATGGGCTATAGTGACCAACTAGAGTAACCATGACAGTATAGAAAAAGGATTTGGTTGAGCACCACCCTGACTGAGTTATGTGGTCACTGCCTTCAGAGAATAGACTGCCCTCTCGGCCTCCCAGAGCCATCTCAGCAGGCTCCGCCCCTCAGCTGGGCACTGTCACTCACGGGAGTTCTCCTGCTCTCCTCGAAGGGATCATCTGCTTTAGTTGGAATCTGGAGGCTCGGTGACATCCACATTCTCAGGTTTGTTAGATTTCCCCAGGAAGCATTTCCTTGACCTATCCCTGGCGCCCTGGCCTCCAGGACTGGAGGAGCTGTCTGGCAGTTCCATCTACCCCTGTGAACACAACACACCAGGAGGCAGCAGTAGCAGTTACTGTGGATATCCAGGCACATCTATCCATGATGCTGGCTCCCCTCAAAGGAATATTTCTAAACCTTAAAAGTATGCTTGATCTCAAAGACATAAGGTACTCTACCTTCGTGGGAATGCTTTCCTGGAGTATTTGGCATGAGTGGAGGTCCTTGAGAAAAGATGCAGTTTCAAAAATGGAAGGCAGGGCCAGTTTAGGGAAGGAGATTGGGGTAATCCCTTTCTATAAACAGGAACTACAGTTATCTCTGAGGTTCCAGACAAACCTCCTTCCCCCATAAAGGTTTGTTTTCTGGGATGTAGGTGTGTGCATGTTTAGAAAAGTATGAAATGAGTCTATGGGGAACCTTAAATATATTTGATCAACCTTGAAGATTCCCACTTAGAACACTGTTGTCAGTTATCTTGCTGGAGTTCTGTCCTAGATGGAGAGAGCACTCAGGGCTCCTGTTAGTGTTCTTCCTGAAACTGCCGAAAGGGGTCATGTAATCTGGCTCCATCACATACCCCACCGTGGTGGTCTGGCACAAGGTGTACCTGTGCCTCCGACACTCAGAGCTCTCCCAGCCTTCCCAGGAGTCTAGATGGACAACTGGGAAATAGGATGGAGAATGGAGAAGCCCCTTCTAGGTCAGGACTCATGCTCACAGCTGACCACAGCTGTTTCCCCTCTCCCACTTTGTCTGAGACAAGGAATCCTGTTCCTGGCGCAAAGCACAAACATTACCCCTGGTTTTTCATGAAAAGCACTCTAAAAATAGCCCTGCCCTCACATGCTTTTCATTGGATCATTTAGGAACCTAACAACATACTCTGATTACATCACCTATTTTATCCATATTCCTTATTTCCTTCTCATTTAGGTGCCTCTGGAAAAAAGTAGATCAGCAGATTATAGCTCAGGACAAATAACAATAACAAAAACAAAAACCCCACATACTGGATTTCAAGGTGAGTTGGATAGCTTCTCCCCGATCCGTGGCTAAAGACTATTTTTAATCCCAAATAATCATCAGAGGTTTAACTGTTCCTGTTCAAGTGCCCTGGAAAACAAATAGGATGAATCAGTGGAAATGACACTGCATTGCTAAAAAAGAAAACAATGCAAGGACATGCTCTTCTAACAATGAGAACTGCTACCTTGTATCAGAAGAGTGTTATGACACATTTTCATGGTTCCAAATGACCTCAAACCCTGTTCAAGTACCTTACTACAGCCACATATTTCAAAGTTTGGTAAATGAATAAAACACTAATACAAAAGCTGGCATTGATGACCACTTGAACCAACTGGATTATTGTATATAGGTTCAAATTATCTTTTAAAATATTTGTAAAACATTATACTACCAAATCATACATTTGCTAGATAGTGAGTAGTATGACATAGAGGTCAACAATATGAAGTGAAACAGAATTTATTTGAATCCCAGTTCCACAACCTACCACTGAGTGACAATGAGTGTTATTTGAACCCCATGATTGCTAGTTTTTTGTGTCATCTTGACTGGGCCACTGTGCCCAGATTAGCAATTGAACATTATTCTAGATGTCTCTGTTAAGGTGTTTTGGGTGTTATTAACATTTTTCCAGCTTTATTGAGATGTGATTAACAAATAAAATTGTTTATATTTAAAGTGAACAGCATGACAATTCAATAATATGTATACATTGTAAAATGATTGTCACATTAAGTTTCAATAATTAACACATCCACTATCTAATATAGTTATCTTTACAATACAGTATTAACTATATCCAGTACACTGTACATTAGGTTGCCAGGGGCCAGGGGGGTAAATTTGGGAAGATGTCGGTTAAAGGGTACAAACATTTAGTTGTATACTTGAAGATTGAATAGAGCCATAATATTCTCATAACAATGACAATAACAACAATAAAATTGTTATTATGTGAGGTGAAGGATGTGTTAACTAACCTTACTGGGATAAACATTTTCCAATATATGTGTGTAACAAACAATCATATTATACATGTTAAATTTACACAATGCTACATGTCAATTATACCTCAATAAAGCAAGGGAAAAATAAGTAGATTGTCCTGAATTTAGCAGTAAACACCTAGAAAAATAAATGGGAAAATTCATCTATTCAAAATAACAATAGCAAATCAAACAAGACAAAATCAAGAAATTTACTTTGACAATTCTCACTGCCAAAGCAGGAAAAAAACAAGTTTGATGAAAGGTCTATATGACCAAAGATCTAGTAGGACATATTATGTATATTATAAGTAAAACAAAAACAAAACGGAAAAACAGCATTTTCACATACTAACCCTAAATCGAAGATCACAAGGGCAAATATTCTATTACAAGGGTTTGATTTGTAGTTTACATAGGCAACCCTATGTAGCTTATTTTGGAAAAGATAGACCCAGGGGTTTACTTATTTAAATATAGTTAATAATTTATAACAGATTGATATGTTTCTTAGTGATTCATCAAAATTTTTATTAGCAAAGATGACATCAGCATTACAAAATTCATTGAAAAGAATTTAGCATGTTCTTTACTTGGGAACAGTTAAGATAGCATAGAAAATAACTGTTTCTGGAAATACTATGAGTCCAGACGGTTTTAGGAAAATTTTAAATACCTTTTTTATTTCTTCCATGGTGATTTTTCTATTGAAGTTTCCTAGCTCTTGAATCAATTTCAATAATTTGCTTTTTCTTTCAGAAATATTTTTCTGGAGACTAAATATTTTAATATAGTATCACAAATCATTTCTTATCTCTTCTACATTTGTTGTAGAACAGTATTCTCATTTTTAAATTGTATATTTGTGTACTCTTGATCAATACAATTACCCTCTTTATTCTGGTTAATGTTATTGCTTTGGATCTCTACTCTTACCATGTCTGTATATTTTCCTGCTGTCTTTGCTTCTTCTTCTCTTTAACTTCCTTTTAGTTATAGTTGTATATCTGATAACATATATGTTCCTAATGATTGTATTTTCTTTTTAAAACCATCAAAAGATTCTTTGCTTTCTACTATAGCCTTTGAAACTATTTATGTATATTGATATAATTTTTATGTTTGGTATAACTTTTGTCATCTTTCTTTTTACCATTTGTTTCTTGTGTTTTCTTGCTAAATTCTTAATTATCTATTCAGGGGCCAGAAGTAGGTTTACAGTTGTGAGTATGCAAAACAAATTTTATTCTTGCATTATTATTTATTAACTATTGTATTATTTTCCTTACAAACACCTGTATACCTACTTTTGCCCAACCCTGTGTTTTATTCCCAAACACACACCCATCCCCCAGAGCAGCAGAGGGCTTCGTAAATATTTCTAGGTCCTTCCCCCCCTTGCTGGGAAGTTTTCTACATCTTTTTCATAATGGTCTAATCACTCTGTTTTAAATATATATAGGTTGTTTCTTTTCAATCGCCTAAAAATAAAAGGGAAAAAAGAAGTTTTTAATGCCGATACTTAATGTAATTTTATTTCCTACAACACTGTTACTTGTCCCTCCTCTCCAGGGAAACCCTTCTGTGCCAGAGGCCTGGCCTGTGCTCCTGCAGGAAGTCATGATGATTCCCAATATTAAAGAGAACACTCACCATGCTGATAATATAATATCCATAATTTAATGAGTGCTAATTATAACACTGCATAGCTTTAGGTGTATATATATTTTAATTACTACTTCAAAAATATTACTATGTATTCAAGTCAATAGATGATAAAGGCATTGTCTCTAACTTTAAGATTTTAATTAAAGTCCTTTTATCATCTTTGCTATCTTTCATGACATGAATTGATGTTAGAAAGAATCTTTTAAATAATACTTTCCTATGATTAAGAACCCTGTCCAAATTCTTGTGAGATTTTTATACTGTCTTTGATGCAAACTTAATATCATTTTTAAATACAAATGCATGGTCTTATTACTGCTAAAGAATATTGTTAAGATGAAAAGAGAGATACAAGAGATATGACACTGGGAAAAACCCCACATCACAGTCCAATTACACTTAGTCATAACCAGAAAAGAACATAGCTTATAAGAAAAAGAAACAACAAAAAAAACCAACCTGTCACTTCTCTGAATTTTGTCTCTGCATGTCAAGTAAGTGAAAATACATTGCAGGTTGTATTGCCTAACATTCTCACTCCACTTCCAAATGAGTAGGACAATATAAGATATTTTGAATGACTTGTAATAATCACAATGAAAGCAGTTATTAAATAAGTTTCTCCAGAAAAAAAAAATTCTATTCTTGATTACAAGGAATCTACCCAGTTACAACATTTACAACAACCTGAATAGTGACTGCTGGCTACTGCTCTCTGGGTAGGTAAGAAAAACTCAGACCCAGAATAAATGGTTACCCCTATGAGAAAAAAATGGCTGGTCCTTCCAGGATGGAAAAGGCTCAAAGTAGCTGACTTGCCACCAGGTGGCCACTTGGTCTTCTTGAGAAATAGTGCCATCCTGTGGGTTCAGTGTTTGTCTCTGTTAATAATAGATTGGACATTCAGAAAAGGAGTTAGTGAGATTGGTGGTGGTCAGTGAGAGTTCATGCTGTTGGGCCCATTCAGGCCACCCATCTCTCCCACCGTGGCCTTGTCATTTATGTGCCCATTTTACCATCATTTAGTGATTCTGGCTTAGAGTGACCAGCTGTGCAGTCTGTCTAGGATTGAGGAGGCTCCCAGAACACTCCGGACTTTCTATTACTAGCACATTTTTGATGGCCTCAGTGAATGGTATATAATCCAGACCCTTCCATGAACATAATATTCTGATGGGTCTTCTGGCTTCACATAATACATCCATTCCATTGTGCCCACTTCTCTGAACTTTTTAATCCCTTGACCTCCACTGTCTCCCACAAAAATTCTGGCATGTCAATGTTGCTTAGCATTATCTAGGAGCCACTCCAGCACTGAGTTTACACTATGCTTCCTGGGCATCTTATCAGGTGTTATGCCTTGAATACAGAATGACTGCTCCCAAGTCAATAAACCCTTTTTAATCCAGCCTTGTGTTCTGGCCCCTTTGATCAAGCACCCTCAGAATCTACTCCCACAGAAAGGACTTCTATAGCATCTGTTGGTACCTGCTGGCTTATTTTTGCAGCTCTTTTGGTATATATACATTCTTTCTTCTCTCTCTTCAGGCCTGATTATGTTTTTACTTAACCTTGGTAATAGGCTCAACAGGCAGGAGAAGAGATGGTTACGGCTTCTGGAGAGAACAACTATTGCCTTGTGGGAAAGAGGCCTCTGCAGTGTCTCTGCAGAATCCTGGCTCTCAAAGAAGAGAGAGAACCCAGTTCTAGAGACTCAAGGCTCAGAAGAAGCCTTTGCAGGCAAAAGCTTCAGGGGTATCTGGCCAGGTATCCACATCTCATGTGTGAGGTCCCAGCACATGACTTTGACTTTGGAAAGATGTACGTACCTCTTTCTGTTGACCATTCAAACATCAGTGGCGTTCAGCCACGTAGTCCAATCCTATACTTGTTATTGCCGCTCACCCACTGCATGAGATGAGGGCTTCCTAATAACCTACCAGGGAGACTCTCTGGATCTCATATTCAGCTTTAAATGTTAATTGCCTTCAACCTTTTTATCCACCTTCGGGTATTCAGGTAACCCAGTAACATCCATGTAATTCCACTGTCCCTATGTTTGCCATCCCTCTCCCCCAGACCTTTCAAATACATGAATCATTGCACTAACCTGTGCTTTCAGCTCTACTAGCATGCTGGGCCAGCCTGCTACTAGTGAGAATTTTAACAAGCAGATCACCACCTTGTGCTAGAGGCCATTGGCATGCCACCCACCCACCACCAAGTCCTCATTGACAGCTTAGGGGAGAGTGATCCAGCCCCCAAATCTTGTTTGAACTCCTGTTTTCCTGGAGCTCTCTCAGCACTAACTAATACAATTTGGATTTTTGAATAGCAGACATTTAAAGTACAAAGGTTTATTGAAAGGTAGCACCTGTTGAAGAAAAAGGAAGGAAGCAGGTATGGGTAGAGGGAGCTATCAAACAAGAATATCTATCTGACAAACTTCTACCATGCCAACTGAGAACTGAGGAGTAAATGTCACATGTTAGAGAAATCTGCATAGGGTGAAAATAGCTAGATCCTTGTACCACCACCTTGCTCAGTCACTGGCCGAGGTCTACCCAGAGAAGATCATACCCTTGGCTAGAAAATTAAGGTAGACACTGACAAAGCTAACAGTTGTATCAGGTTGT
This sequence comes from Pteronotus mesoamericanus, assembly GCF_021234165.1. Lineage (NCBI taxonomy): Eukaryota > Metazoa > Chordata > Mammalia > Chiroptera > Mormoopidae > Pteronotus > Pteronotus mesoamericanus. The sequence goes on along the minus strand of NW_026555076.1, from coordinate 9,151,658 downwards.
CTTAAGTATGTCTTTTTATTCTGATGCTTTGATATTTAGGGCCTTGCTGACCCAAAGGGCTACACCTCCTAGGGATACCTAATTCCTAGAAACAGTAAATGTGCAAACCAAACAATCCAGATCCCATACCACAACCACCTCCTTTACTGAGCTTTTACTCTGCAGGCCATTATTACTCTTCCCTAATCATCCCAGGGCGAGATACCAGACAATTAGGGATAGTCACTATACCCCATAGCCCACTGAGCTTATTCAAACTAACCAATCCTAAACCTGCTTACCCTGCTTCGCCTGCCTCTTCCCAGGGAAAGCACATAAAGACTCTTGTGCATAGTTCTCTGCCCTCTGCATCCTGGCTCTGCTTGTTGTTGCCTGCCTCTTCCTCTTGGGAATGGTGAATAACAAACTCTTTTCAATGGCAATCATTTCCTGATCCATTGGCCTCCCACACCTAAAGAAAAATAAAATCCACATTTTAAAACACAAGCACTCATACTCTTCCTAGCAGTTGTCTTATGGGGTTATCTGAAGGGTATCTTCTTGTCTCCTACAAGAATGAGTCTTTTAAACAGCTCAAAAAGAGCAGCAAAAACAATGAATTTTTATTCACTATTTCATTCAGTAATTCAAAAATTGAATGAGTGCTCAACCACATGCCAGGTAGGGATGACAGGCTCTGAGAACACAGAGTTCTTTCCCTTATGGCCGTAGGGTGCACCATGGAATAATTGCAAGAAGTGTGCTGAATGCTATGATGAGCCTGATGGTAAAAGCCAACTGGTGGAGTGTCACATTGAAGGGGAAACCAACCTGCCTCAGAGTTAAGAAGCCCTCATGGAGGAAGAAGCATATAGTTAAACCTAAAAGCTTATTCAGATTTGGAAACTAAAAAGAGATTTATTAAAAGAGGCAGGAAAATATGATGCAAGCTGAAGAAACAGACCTAGAAGAGAAAGAGAGGGCAGTATATTCAAGTAAGTAAAGTAAATTCAACAGATAGGGTGCAGAGTGTGAGAAGCAGAGAGGAAAAGGAAGGCAAAGAAGGCAAGATCCAGATGTCGCAGAGCTTTGCTACACATGGTAAGGAGAATGAACTCTATCTTAATGTAAGGGAAGCTAAAGAGTTTTTGAAAGGAAAGATTCAAAACAATTTGTAATAATCATTATTGTAGTTGTAAAGAATGCAGTAGAGTAGAAAAAGATGAGAGGAAGAGAAGTGCAAAGACTGTGGCAGAAATCCAGCTGAGAAACTATAATGGCCTGAAGTCATGTGGTGGCAGTGGGAATAAGGATGAGAAAATAAATGGGATTAATAAATATCTATGCACATAAGACATTGAGGAAAGAGAGCGAGGCAAGGGGGATAGGAAGATTTCTGAGAAACTGGGTGAATGGGGGGTGATTTATGGAGATAGGATAGGAACACTAGAGAAGCAGGTTTAGAATGAAGGAAGAAAATGGAATACAAAAAAAAGATTAGCCTTCAAGAAAAGGAAGAAAACACTCACTGTAACAGAAGCATATGAGCAGATGTGTAAGATTTATATGTATGACGATGGGAAATTAGGAGAGTGTCCATCTAAGGATATTCTTTTTCTTTCTCCAATAGTAGAACTGTAAGTAATCTGTTGAAAGCAAGGACAGGGAATAGGGATAGAAAATAAACACCAGGGAAGGATAAAGAAGATTTGAAATGGTTTTTGTAAACACTAAACTAGACACTGACCAGAGAAACCAATCTGCATTTTTGGGCAGTATGGAAGAGTCAGCTAAGACCAACAGATATAACTTTATCATGGGATCATTAAAATATATATGACTTATAACAGTTGTATATATTCATGCTGTTCTTGCTAATAACCAAATAAAAGGTCACTTAAAGGCTTTTTGTGGATATATTGGATAATTTTAATTGAGTTTATCAGCCAGACCCTTCAGTTTGTGACATGACTTATGGGATTGTGAATAAGTTTGTATCATATGTATTTGCCCTCATCTCTTCTCTGAACGTGGAGGAAAAGTTCAGGAATCAAATGTGTGTATGTATACAGGAAGATAGAAATGACCCTCTGTAGAAGAAAATACCTAATGTGGTGCTAAGGAGATGGATGTGGAGAACTTAGGAGACGGGTGAAGAATACATACTTCTTCCTTTAACAAGACAAAAAGTAACCCATGACAAGATGCTTTTTAGTAGTAGACTCTGGTTAAAAAAAAAAAAATCATGTAGAAAGCACAAGAAAATAACTGTCAGTCAACATGAAAGTAATCACAGGTTGTGATGAGCTGTGGATTTCTTAAACCATGTATGAGCAAATGGTTTAGGAATAAGATTGGTTTGGAGAAGCCAAATCACATGTATGAATCTAGGGAAGAGGGTATTTTAGCAATATGCAAGGTTATTCTCAAATTGGACATGCTCTCCACCTTTCAGCATTGTGACTCTTACACATACATACACACAAACTGGTTGGAGAATTAGTGCTGAAGGTATGGTGACGTTACATTTGTTGTACATGCCACATGCTTTAAACTCATTAGTTGGTTTGATTGAATTTAATTTTCACAAAGTGAGAATGTTATTTTAACTTCATATGTACACACAGGAAAACTGAGGCTTTCAGAAATAAACAACTTTTCTAAACCCTGCTGAATAGTAAATAGAAGAGCCAAGATTTTATTATAGGTATGTTTAACTCCAAAGAGCATACTGTTCCCACTACAACATGCCTTCAGAATAGACAAAAGCCTTTGAAATACAGTGGTATATACTTATTCGCTTATGTCCAACTACATACATATATATATATATATATACACACACAAAATTAAACTTGACTACACTTACAAAATTCAATCATCACCCAATTTTTAAGTGTATATTTACAATAAAAGTAAAACTCGTATGCAAATAACATTTTATATTAAATGGTGAACACATCCATTATCTTTGTTTTTCTACCTTTATAATTACCCTGTGAGAGAGGTCATGACAAATGCATCACCAATCACAGCCATATGACTGTACTGCCCTGAATTTGAGTAATCAAACTCCAGATTCAAAGAAATCACTACTGGCCCACGCCCTCTTAGATCATCTGCTTTTTCATTGTTTGTTTTTTTTTTTTTTGCTGCTTATATTGTCATGATGGACACCATTGAGTAATTCATATTTCTTTCAAAGCTCAGTCTGTTAACAGATAATAGCCTATTTGGAGATATTGTCTTCACTGTGATATCTCCGCATCAATCTAGGCAGACAAAAGAATCATTTTCAATAGCTCATACAATGTACAATTTATCCTTCATCAAAATTGATTTTCTCTTTTCTGTTCCATGAAAACTGTTCCTGTCAGCCCTCCTAGCAATGGTTGCCTTGGTTTTGTGAATATACAACTGGAAGAATAAAATCAAGCCTATGAGAGGAAGGAAGACAATTCTGATATTTTTTGTATATCATTCTATGTTCCTTATTCCTGCAATGGCTGTCCCCTAATGAAAAGAAAAGGTCATGGATTATCCTGCCACTTTCTGAGAATCTTAAGATTAAGAGTCAATATCTGTTGTTGCTGGTAAGGATGCAAAGAGAATGGAATTCTTCTCCACTTGGTGGAATTATAAATTGGTGCAGCCACTATGGAAACAGTATGGAAGTTTCTCAAGCAATTTCACTCTGGGTATTTATCCAAAGACATAAAAACCATTAATTTGAAAGATACATGCATCCCTATGTTTATTGCAGTATTATTTATGATAGCCAAGATATGGAAGCAACCTAGGTCTCCATAGATAGGCAACTGTATAAAGAAGACATGGTACATATGATACGATGGGTTTGCTCAATCATAAAAAAGAATGAAAACTTGCCATTTGCAACAACCTGACTAAAGAGGGTATAATGCTAAGTGAAGTAAGTCAGAGAGAGAAAGGCAAATACCAAGTGATTCCACTTATACATGTAATTTAAAAACAAAATAAATTAACAAACCAAAAAGAAACAAACTCATAGATAACACAGAAAAAATTTATGGTTGTCAGGTGGGAGGGGGTTGGGTGGGTAGTAAAGAAGGTAAAGTGATTACAAGAAGTAAAGAAGTACATATTGGCAGTCATAGAAGTAGTTACAGGACTGTAAAGTACAGCATAGAGAATATAGTCAGTAATATTTTAATAATTATGTGTGGTGTCAGGTGGATACTAGACTTATCAGGGTAATCACTTCTTAAGTTATATAATGTCTAATCACTGTGTTTGTACACCTGAAACTAATAAATATTCTATGCCAACTGTAACTGGAAAGAGAAAAAAAACTTTTTTAAAAGAGTCAACATCTTTTGAACTAGTCCCTGTTAAGAGCAAATCCTTGCCTCACAAACCATAATTTCATGCCCCAGCTCTCTTTCTGTGTTGAGCTTATTACAGGCAAGCAGGAAGTCACTTTCAGACTGAATACCTGCCACTCCCCCATATCACTCCCCTGACTCATTCCCAAGTTCTGTTGTGAATAGTGATCGGGCACTAATACATTCAGGTTTCAGACACAGTATGTTTTGACCTAGACCCTACTCATTAAAAAGGCCTTTGCTGAGCACTCCAGGAAACACAAAGAGGAAAAAGAACACACATACTTGGGGGCAATTGCTGTCAGCAAAAACCAGAAGACAATACCTCACATCCTTGAAAGGATAATTAAAACAAATGTAAATTTTTTAAAGCCATTAATATATTTAAATAATTGGCCAAAAATTATTTTTATTTCATTTATTTAAAATAAAAATCGAGTATACTTGTGAAGGCGGCCATTGAAAGAAATCATCAACAATAAAAAAATATCTAAACTTCATATTAGGAGATGGTTTCAGTATTTTATGATGAATTTATTCAGTGAATATGATTCACCCTTGAAAATGTAGCCATTAAAATTGTTAATAATTGGTGAATCTATATACTATATTTGCAAGTTTTCTGTAAGTTTGAAATATATCAAAATAAAAAGTTATACTTTTTATGCAGCTCTTGGATTCAAATATAGCTACTAGAAATTATACAGCTACTAGAAATAAAAATTAGTAAATAGGGATGTGCTTATGAAATAACAAATACAAACACATAATACAAAGTTATACATTATGACATAACTATGTGAAAAAGATGTGTACATGTGAAAAGTACTTAAAGTTTAAAATGTGTTTAGTTAACTTTGTTCAAGAGTTTTAAAAATGATGTTTCTTTTTACTAGAAAAAAAAAGAGAAAAAGCAACAGAATATCAGGCATGAGATACAGGGTCTGATGAAAATATATATTGGGAAAGCAAGGGAAGAACCCACTCATTCCTATCCCTATTGTTTGGTTTGTACATTACATAAAAAATGTATAATTGAACACTTCTCAGGTTGTAGCCTGGAGTGAATTGATTATTAGTTATCAGAGAATTACAAGAAAAAGTTATAGAATTTTAGAGTTGAGAGCATCCTCTGATGCCCCCTGATTCAGCTTGTTGTTTCTCAGTAGATAAATGAGGCTCTAAGAAGAATAAGTGGGTTTTTTCCCCCACTTAGGCTACCAAATTAGCTGGTGAAAAAGCTGAGACTAGAATTCAGAATTTAACACCCAATATAATTCTATTATACATTTCTATTCTTTATCATTCATTATTGCTCACAAAGTAGTCCCAGCATAACCTTCGAAATTTATCTCCTACTTCTTTCCAACACACTAGGTGGGAGTTGTTTTTCCCTCACATCCACATTTTTCTAGCTGCTATGTTTTCTTGGGCTCAGCCCCTGCCTGCTAACACCCACGCTTACCCTAACCCCACACATCTCTTAATAGTGATTAGTGAGAATACTTTTTTCAAAAGATATACTTGGAAAAAGACAAAGTGATTTTCAGTTTCAACTATTCCTATTGCTTATCTTACAGCTTTGTATATCTATTCAATTCTCTGTATCTCTTCATATGCTATTGGGAAAAATAGTATTTTGTCTCAAAAAAGTGGAGAATTCAAAGGTAGTACTACCCATTAAAATAAGAAGATAATTTTCTGATAGTTCTTGGCTTACTGTGCCAAAGAATGAGGTCTGAGACAATATGATAACACAGGCAAGAGCATCCCAACTTCTTTAAATGAAGGATAAATACCCTACAGTATGTAGTATAGCTGTAGGCTTTCACAAGATACCTGTCACCTGTTATGGTATTGAACCACAATTTACCATAAAAGAAATTCTTCCTGTTTTTGTGAAATTCCCTGTTTCTGATTCTGTTCCACAAGTCACACTATTGGTTCAAGTTGATTCCTTCAGACCTGTTTAACAAGTTAGGTATTATAATCATGTGGGATTTCCTCCTTTGACTTCAGCTCTTTCAAAGATCACATATAATACATGACAGTCATTCATTTGAGTGAAAATCTCAGAGGAGCAGAAAACAAGGACCTTGTCATTATTTAGGATTAAAATGTATAGGTAAGTCCTCTCTTTGCCTCTATAGTTTTAGAAGTTTTATTATATCTTATAGCATATGAGAAATATACAGCAGCTTAAGAAATTTTGGCTGTGTCTAGCAATCTTCTAGTTACTTTTCTGGAAACTTCATTAACACTCTTAGGTACTTTTAGATAATATGCTTGATATTGTTTAAATAAGATTCTTGTCTGCTTGACTGATTTTTTTTTTTTTTTTTTTTTTTTGCAAAATGAAATGACCTAAAAGGATGGCTTGATGTTATGACATATTTTTAAATAAGAAAGTGTTTTTGTTTTCATATGTTTTACCTTTCAAAAAATGATATGTGAATATTAAAAAATAAAATCAGTAGAAAAATTCTTCCATGGTTTCAAAATTTTTTGAGGATTCTGTATTTTTGTTCCTGCTTCAGTATCATTACCAGATATTAAATATGCAATGAATCTTGAAGTTTTCTTTAAGAAAGCAAAGGTGTTACTTTTCTACTTTGTATATACTTATGGTATTGTTTTCAGGTAAATTATTGTTGATACTTAAGAAGGGAAAAGTATTTGTCATTTTTTAGGTAAAAAGTGCTTATTTTTATATACTCACATAAAAAAATAGCATAATCTAGAGTCAGATAATACAGTCTCAAAATATTTATACAATATAATTTGATGTGCTCATGTGTGTATCTATGAGTGCACATACTATTCCTTTTTATTTTCATGACAGAAAAATATGAGACTGATGTGATTTAAAAGAGAGATAAATAAAAGCATGAACAATGTGTTGGTTATGTTACATGTAGTTGAGTTTATTTTAAATGTCCCAAACTTTAGAAAACTCAATCAAAATTCAAATTATTTTAATAATAAACTATATGTACAGGGGATTAAGATAGACAAATTACCACTCAAAGAAGTATTCATAGAAATGTAAAGTACAGCATAGAGAATATAGTCAATAATATTGTAATAACTATATATGGTGCCAGGTGGGTACTAAAATTATCAGGGGGAATGCTTTGTAAATTATGTAAATGTCTAACCAGTATATTGCGTACCTGAAACTAATATTGTACATCAACTATAATTTAAAAATTAATATTAAAAAATACAATAAACTGAATGTAAAATACTGTAGGTTTGAATATATATGAACAAATAACAAAATTTAATAAACAAAAATTAACAATTACCAATACCAATATATATAGAAAATAATAACTATTATTTCATATTCATGCAATGGATATAACAAATACATTAAAATAATTAAAAATCTATGAAGAAACTTATACATTGTGTCTATTCTCATTTTATGTGAAAAACAAATTACAAATTGTATTTACTTATCAACTCTCACTTTGTAAAGCTATGTCTGCTAAAAAGTCTATTGAGGACTAGGCTATAAAACAACAGTCATGTTTGTTGTATTACAGTGATGAGCTTATGAATTATATTTTTTCCTCTATTCACAAACTTTTTATAACGATGTAATACATTTTGATGATCATGATAGAATTTGAAATATTTTGCATTTTGCTGAATATTTTTAATTTTGCAAAGGAATTTCTGATTTTTTAAAAATTGGCCCTCATAAGCAGCTAAATATATATCAAAAGTCATCCAAAAGAAGAAGACATGTAAGTAATGCAAATAAGAAAAATATATATGGTTTCAGAATTCCTTGAATCATTCTAATTTCTAAATTGATCATCTTTGCAGTCAATATGACGCTCAATCAGAACCAAACTCTCCAACTACAAAGAGCTTTCCTTGGAATTTTGATTTCTATGGACCACAATTCAAAATATATTATCTCTTAAAGAGGTTGCATCTATTAACAGTCAATTTACTTTTTCTTTTTATTAACCTAGAATAACATAACTTCCAATTTATGTTATTTGTTGGCTGGTTTTTATCAGAATGAAATGGATGTATACTAAACTGACGAAATTTTGAAAATAACTTATGGATCCTCATTCATCACTGAAAACCCATGACTGGGAAACAATTCCTTCTGCCAACATGAATAAAGAGCAGAATTTTCAGTGGGAAGGGAAGACCACATTCAAATAGCCTAAGGTGTTTAAAAAAAAAAAAAAGAGACACATTTTTGTTCTGACGCTCTTACTTCTAAGCCAAGACATCTGTGCGAGTTTAATATTGCAAGGAATGAATTAATAATACATAAATTTTTCTTCTCTGCTAGAATATTCCCATCAGCAAAAAGAAATGCAATTTAAAAAATCTCTCAAACTTCACTATTTCCCAACTCCTCCACGTGCTCTGAGGGAGCAGGGTATTCAAATGGGGTAGGAGAAATGATATATTTATTTTAGGTAATTCTAGATCATTTTTAAGTAATTTTAGATAAATGTCCAGGTAATTCTGAGATATTTTTGGTTCAGAATGGGCTTTCTTGGATTGTTTGATTACTTTTTATATATAAATTAAACTCCCCGACCTCTAAAAAAGGAAGTTCTATCACAGGGCCCAGGAACTTGGGTGATGGTGTTATCGTGATATAGTCATTATTCCTTTCAAATCTTTGGACATTCCAGATGTCTTCAGGTCCACTAAGAGAGTGTCTCTATTCACTGAATTACATTAAAATATGAGTTGAACCCAGGCCGTGTGGTTCAGTTGGTTGGAGCATCATCCCATACACCAGAGGTTTGATCCCTACAAACTTTGAAAGTCAATTTCAAAACATTTTCAGCTCAATACATACAAAAATTAATTTAAAGTATTTGTTTTCCAAAAAGCATTTTGACAATAAAATATCAAATATCATATTTATACTAAATATTTATTTGTAATTTGCAGAAAGCTAGCAAAATAATCTTAATGCCAGTAAAGGATAAAAATCCCCTTTAGTTAAAAGTAAAGAAATAAAGGAAAGTAAATAAGGGGAAAGAATAAAGGGAAAAGAGAAAGAAAAATTAGTTTTTAAAACTACGTACATAAAGGAAAAAGTGCTATTTAGAGAGAAATGGACAAGGAAGCAAACCCCACACTGAACAGTGTCTTGCTTAGGAGCTACTTTGCACTCAAGGCTCTGTCAATAGTTACCCTTTTTTACAGTAGGACTCAGACCGAAACTAACACTGCCCTCTAGAATACATGCTGCCCACCCCCAACCTTAATCAGCAAGGAGATTGGTAACCTGTGTCAGGACTTTCTCTGTTATGGGTATTGTTATTGAAATACTAGATCCACAGACTTCAACAATGATCGAGTCAACAAAGTATTGATTTTATCACTTGGTGAATTTGGTTAGTCCTAGAGAAATGTACTTAAGATATCAGCATCATGAAGTTCCAGAAGAAATATTTCCATCTGTTGTGTTGTTTTCAAATCACCTAGCTAGGCTCACATTTGTAAGTGATGGCATCATCTACCATAATGCCACTATGCTCATTTGCACACTAAAAAGACTCCATAATCTCAATTATGGAAACCTGAACCCACCTTTTGGACAGCTGTAGTTCCAGCAAAGATAGCTTTCCTTCTAAAAACAAGTGTACCTTTAGTTTATAGAGCAGTAGCCAAAATATACCCTCTAAGTCTTTAAGTGACTCTTTGTAAGTTAGCAGTCTTTAGACATCTTCTATTAATAACTACTCAAGACTGATTCTACAACATAAATTTCCTAACTCCAGTTCTCTTTCCACATCCCCTTAAATATCTTTTACAATGTAAGAATTAAACACTATGCTTAATTTAAAGTCAATTAACCAAATTTTGTTAAATATCAGACCCTTCATTTCAAAAACATGACTGATATTAGAACAAAGGAAATATCAAAAAAGAAATGATCATTATAATTGAAAAAACTTAGCATCTGCCTTATATTTTTGCACAAATATAAAATCAACATTATTAACAAAGAATGTATTACAAAACTGGAGCTATGTTTTCAGTTGAGTAGGGGCCAAATGAATTAAGAGTTGGTACCCTAAAATGACACATAATCCACAATATCTTCCTTCTTTAATAATTGTTCAGTACACTCTTCACTACTAGAACTCAATGAAATCTTTTAAAATCAGGTAATAATTGCTATAAATCAGTTTGAAATAGACTTCAATGCCATACTAACAATGAACTAGAGGAAAAATGCCCATGTGCTTCCATGTATGAAAATGATTTCTTCACGTTTAGAACCAATTAAGCAAAGTGTGAGTAGAGCATCACCAGGGGAGGCATTAATTTTTCTCCCAGCAGTAAAGGGAGATTTGCCCAACTGTGACCACACCCTCTCATGAGGTTGACTATATGACTTAAACCTGTTAAAAAGAGCCTGAGTCCCAGGAAAGGAAAAACTTGACTAGCCTGTGAAACAATTGAGTGTATACTCTTAGCTTCACTGGCAGCAGGTTCTCATCAACCTGCTTCAGCTCCCAACTTAACCATTATATACATATACACATATTGTACATATTATTCATTTGTTCATATTGCTTACAAAATTTGTGAGAATTTGAATCCTTGATTGGCTTTCCCTACAAGTAGCAGATTTCAAAATGTTAACACATCATTACAGGTCTGCTATATGCAGTCATGTAGTTTGTGCAATACACAACAATGGGTAGCTCAGGGGAAGGCTGGAAGCAGATATGGAGCCTATGCTCTGTGCCAAGTTGCCTGTCCCAGAGTGGAGCTAGATGCCACCCAAGGAGCACTCTTTTATAACTGTCTCTGTCTCCCAAAGAAGTTTACTTTTCCTAACCCTCACAAAAGTATTATACAGGCAAGTGTGGGTCCCTCACCACTTGCCCAGCATCTGTATCCTCAGGAAGTATGAAGTAATTTATATCCTCAGGGAAGATACAATTACTTAAATGCTATCCAGGATTAAAAAAATGAACTGGAAAGTTAAGCATTGAATTTTTAAAAATTCATGCAGTGCATTCCAAAGATAAATACACATAAAGTGGTGCATATTTGTAATTCTCTTTTTTGTCCAACTACAGTTGACATACAGTATTATATCAGTTGCAGGTGTACAACATAGTGTTTAGACATTTATATAACTTACAAAATGATCGCCCTGGTAAGTCTGGACCCACCTATCACCATACAGAGTTAACACAATATGATTTAGCATACTTCCTATGCTGTACTTTACAAAGGGTAGGATTCTTATCTTTAATATAAGCCCAGAGTTTTCAGAACACATGATTTAATTAAACAAATATATTCAAGAAGTCTTACAGCTGTGGCACTAATTCTGCCACCATCAAGTCCTATGATCTTAATCCTCTGTGTGTCTTTTCATTTACAATGTATCCCACCAAGTTAATAAACTGAGTTGATATCAACTAAGTTGACATCAAGTTTATCAGCAAAAAAACTTTAGAAATAAATTAAGTACTAGACTGAACCAGTGATTTGCAGAAAATAGATCATTTTCTCCCATCTAAAATTCAAACAGAAAAGCTACTCCATTTTCATCTGATTTCTATTATTGAGCTTCCAAATAAGACCTTATTTGAAGTGCTCTTCAACTTCTAAAAATATTAAACCATTGACTTGGATAGTCTCCACTACTTGCCCAGTGGTAACAATTTAGAGTTAATGAAACTGACAAAAATAGTGTAAGTCCCTTCACTTTGGAACTATTCTCATATTCTTCATAACTCCAATACTCCAATATAAAATCTAGACACACACATATTCAAATATATGTGTTTGTACATTCTGTAGTATAAGATCTGTACAAATATTCTTGAACTTCCCATCTCTTAGTATCAACAGTAATGTAGTAAGTGTGATAGAGATTAATAACAATGACATGAGAATTAACAGAAAATCTTCTCCCATCTGATGGGACATTTGCAGTTTGAGCTTGAGAGACCTGCATTCACATGCCAGCCGTGTCATTTCTAGCTGAGTCACTGAGCCTATATTTCATCATCTGTAAACCCCTCTAATGTATTTTCTCTACTCCCCAACCTGCTCGTTCCACTTCAGGCCAGCTGCTCCCTGCTGTTCCCTCTCCCTGGACTATTCCTGGTATCCTCAAGGTTTGTTCACTCACCTGCTTCTGGTCTTTATTTAAATGTCACCTTCTCTGCATAGCATTTCTTGTCCACTCAGTCTAAATTTTCTGTACCCCATATACTCTCTTTCCCACCTCCCTTCTTTTTTTCTTATTTTTTTGGTCTTATCCCTTTCTGTCTTCTCAATGTACTTTCAAATTAAAATAACATCACCATTAATACTGTTATATTTATCTGTTTCTTTCCATTGTACTCTCAGCACCTATAATATTGCAGGCACCCACCAAATGTCTCTTGAATTAACTGATTTGTTAATGGAAGAAAGGAGACCAGTTCAGAGGCATTTCAAGTAATGTAAGTAAAGTAGTAACTGCCAGAACTAAGAAAGAAATAAAAGGTTTAGAGAAAAAGATTTCAGTGGTAAGATGAGTACTCTTTAGTGACCTCTTGAATGTGGAATTGACCAAGAGAGAGCAGGTGCAGATCATTGCTGGATCTCTGACTTAGGGTACCAGGTAGATGATAGTGACATTCACCATTAGAAGCAGTCCGGGGAAAAAAGAGTGAGAAACATTGATGTGAGGTAGAAACATCAATCAGTTCCCTCTTGTACAAGCTCTAAAGGGGATTGAACCCATACCCTAAGTATATGCCCTGACCAGGAATTGAACCCACAACCATTTGATGTATGGGATGAGACTCCAACCAACTTAGCCACCCAGCCAGGGATGAATTGTGATATTTAAAGAGGTTGTAGAGCATCCATAAGATGCCAATGAATAATTTAAAACGATGTTGTGGAGCTTAAAGACAATGGTCTAGGCTGAAAATCTATCTTAGGAGGTACTATTCTACTGAGTACTTGCTGAAACCATGGCATAGGATGGATTTACCAAAGAAAAACACATAGCAGAAAATGACCGTGGAATAAGTCTTCATTACTATGATACCTAAAATCTTACTTAAATGGGCACAAAATTTCTAAAAGTCTCATATATAGATACTATGTATGTCTCAATTTACAATTACCCTGTCACTGTTTTCCTCAAATTACCAAATGCCTCTATTAATCCACAGCTGTATATTAATTATAACTATGTGCCAGTGACAAAGATTAATAAGTATTCTTACACAAATTGGATACAGTAATATTATGTGTCTTTCAAATTTAAAATTAAATCAACAATTATTTTATTGTACACTTACTATATGGAAGACAAAATCTTAACACTTAATGGATGTTGATTCTCTTGACTTCCCCTAAGGGAGATCAAGAGAGACAGGAGTCCCAAACCTTTCCCATCTCTGTAGTGTAAGGGAAGGAGTACATGTTCTTTGGTCCAAACCAACTGGGTTTCTGTTTCCAGCTCTGTTATTCCTGAGTAATTATGAATTATTTACTCTCTGAGCCTCAGTTTCCCTATATTCCAAACAAGGATCCTAGCACCAACTTTATAAAATGATCATGAAGACTGGCAATATACATGTACGATTCCTTACACTTTAGGTTTCAAGTACAGAATAAGTTTTCCAATCCTCATGTAACTATTCCAAGTCAAAGAAAGAGAGAAAAAGAGAGGAAAGCTGATAAAACATGTCACAACTGAATATTTGTTTTACTGTTTAAATGTAAGCACTAAAAAGCTCACTAATCAGGACCCTGCTTTAACAACAAAGTCTTTTTTAAAAAAGATTTTATTTATATATTTCTAGAAAGAGGAGAAGGAAGTCTTTTTTTAAAAGATTTTATTTATATATTTCTAGAAAGAGGAGAATGGAGGGAGCAAAAAAGGGAGAGAAACATCAATGTGAGAGATAAACGTCCAGTTGCCTCTTGTACGCACCTCCACTGGAGACCAAACACCACAACCCAGGCATGCACCCTGGCAGGGAATGGAACCCACCACCCTTCGCTTTGCAGAATGATGTCCAACCAACCAAACCACATCAGGCAGGGAAGCAAAGTCTTTCCTTGCACAGCTTCTCATTGCATTACAAGTCAAAATTCAGACAGTGTTTGGAAGTATATTTTCTCTAATAGTGTCCAAAGTAAATATTGTCCACAATTGAGTTGGTGTTAGCATAAGCTTTATAATCTGCCACATCGATTCCAACGCAAGTTGCACTAGAAAGAGCAGACATTTCTTCAGCAGTTTCTATAGGGTGGAACAATCCATTCTTATGCAATTAACTATGGCTTGTGAGATTATGATAATTTGGGCTCCACACCCTTTGCTGACTGAGTCATATATCTCATGATGCTTTTCAGTCATTGAGTTTAAGATGTTGTCTATGAACTGAAGCAAAGTTGGCATTAAAGTCAATCCCAGGGGAGGTTCATCCAAGCTAAAGCATATGATGACACTAGCCTTTAGTTTTTGTTTTCTGGGGTTTGGAGCTCCAACTTAATCTTGTTTTTCAGAGTGTCTCTGTCCACATTCATAAATCTTGACATATCCGTTCACCTCTGGAAATATAGTCAATCCCTGGTTGAGAAGGAGGCTCAATCAATTTGAAACTTACTTAAGGTTTTATGTTTAGCCTTGCCTCAAAATTTGTCTCCTTCTGGCTCTCCCACTGCTGGACAGCCACAAACATTCACTGAACTCACATATGCCTAACACCGTGCATTTGAGGTCGCATGTCATTGGCACAGCAACCCCATGAAGTGCCAGATGAGTAAACAGGATCAAAAGTCAACAAATGTCAAAGTGCCAATTTTCTCCAACTTGAAAATTACCACTAGTGGTTCCTAAACACTGACACTAGTGGACCAGTGTCAGTGAACATCAGTTTTCACTAGCATAGCAAAACGAACATATAACGGCAATGGAGTAAAAAGACATCATAAAGCTAAAGCTAAATTATTCATCACCTTTTTTTGTTATCTGAGATTATGTCCTGTCTACTTTCACATATTTAAATGTCTTATTAAATGATAATGTTTGAGCATGGTCCATTTTTAATGTGTTTACTTAACAAAATTGAAAGTTAGCAGTTCTATGCCTACTTCTAGTAACTTTCTGACTTGTTACTGGTTCCAGAGCCACAACATACGACATGCTTTGGGTGCCCTTCTAAAACTGTGTGAGTTGGGTAGAGGCCAGACAGCACCTGGCAACTATGCTGCGAAACCTAAATGTCTGGGAATCGCCGACCTCAGAGCGTTCCCTTCCCGCTTACACCAGAACGTTGAGAAAACAAATGTAACTGTTTATCAGCTCTATTAAGGCATTAAAATCTGAAACATGGCCAGGAATCAACACATGCAGCAAATATTTATAAATATCACAAATACTTATGAACCACTTATATATGCCAGGCTCCCTACAAAGTGTCAAAAACATAAGCATTAATACCGCCTTTCCTCTCAAAATGTTCACAGCCTAGTGGATAACCTATTTAACTAGAAATAGATACTTCACAGCACCTAACATAACCTCATTGATCTTCAAAACAGCCTTGTGAGGCAGGTATTATTATTCTAATACTTAAGAAAACGAAAGTCTCAGGTAAATGACAATAAGATCTCCAAAAAAACAAGGAAGAAAACAGGAATTCATACTCAGCTCTTCTGATTGCCTCCCCAGTAGGAGTGTGTGTGGTGGCAGAGGGGCACTGTAAAAGATAGCATCTGGGCTACATGCTTCATGCAATGGCAGCTACTGGACTGTTATAAATCTATTGGCTTACACTGTAACTGACAAATTCACAAGAAAAAGCTCCCTTCTCCTTCTCAAACAGGGATTGACTATATTTCCAGAGATGAACGGATATGTCAAATTCAAACCCTCTGCTGGCGGTGCAGTTCTCATTTATTTCAAGGGTCTGCTACTCTCCTGCTACTCTACTCTCAGCTCTCAGCTTCTGGCCACATCCCCATTTTTATAATATGGATAATATTACAATGAAAAAATGTTTCTGTTCTGATTCTCTTCACCCCTCTCCTCACTCAAAATGATCTGTCTTCTGTACAGTCCTGGGGATGGTGCCCAGGTGAGGGAGCTTGCTACGGTAAGTGTCCAACATAGGGTCCTGGAAGATGTTATAACAAAACAGAAAAACTGGTTATTATTCTTGAGAATTTCATCAAGTGGCAGAAGGGAAAATAATTGCAAACCAAAGGTCAGATTTCCTTATTTTTCTATCAAACTACCTAAATGTCAACAAAGAACTGAAAAAATTGAAAGAAAAACCGTTAAAGAGAATGTTGTCCAGGTCAGGTTTATGTCCAAAACTAAATTCCTATCAAGAATCACTTGGAAATGGAGACAACTGTACTTGAACAATAAAAAAAAAAAAAAAATTTTTTTTTAAATCACTTGGTTTCCACTAAATAGAACCGGTTCAAGATAAGAGACTTAGTGAGGCAGAAAATGATCATGAGCACTGAAATAATGGCTTCTCTGAGTGAAGTGAGTAGGCTTTGATGTTTTTCTCTTGTTCAAAGGCCAGCACGAGCAACAGTGACCTCAAGATTTCTGAATCCATATGTGGTGTTCTTTGCTGTTGTCGCAGTGGTGATAATCCTGGCAGTGACAGTAGCTCTACTGATCCACTTTTTAGCTTTTGGTAAGTTCCAGAAGATTAAAAGTGCCACTTTTCACTCTAAATAACTAAATATACGTTCAGGCCAAAAGTTTGGTATTCCTTGAAATCTTACCATTTGTGACAAAATGGATGGGCCTGGAAGGTATTACACTAAGTGAAATAAGTTAAAGACAAATACCATATCATTTCCCTCATACTTAGAACCTAAAGAACAAAATAAATAAACAAACAATACAGAAACAGAATCATAGATACAGAGAACAATTTGATAGTCTCCAGATAGGAGGGGGTTGGGGGTCTGAGGAAAAAAAGATAAAGGGATTAAGTACAAATTGGTAGTTACAAAATAGTCATGGGGATGTATGGTGCAGCATAAGGTATACAGTCAATATATTATATAACTATGTGTAGTGCCAGGTGGGTACTTGAAGTATCAGGGAGATCACTTTGTAAATTATATAATGGTCTAACCACTATGCTGTATACCTGAAACTAATGTAAATAAAAAGTTTGCCATTTTTAGTCATCATTTTTATTTCTTAATATAATTATATTTCTTATATATTCCTAAATATAGGTTTCTAAAATACACGTACTCCTAAATACATTTTCCCTCAATCTATATGTTTTCTCTTCTCTCTTTTGGCCTTTTTAGTGTAATAAACATTATTACCCAAGGGAGGAGCATTCTAGCCAAAGGAAAAAATCTCTGTAGTTTTCTGATACTAGAATTTGCCTATTTTGTTTTTCATTAATACTACAATTTCCTTTTCCATGTAATAATCTGATCAGATTATAAAAAGTAAATATTTTTAAAGAACCTTAAGTTTCAACCCTAAAATTTGGATATACCTGAGTACTTGCTAATTCATAATCTGTCTCCTGAAATCGCAGTTTTAGTAGCAGAAGTTATAATAGGAGACGAATTTGCAATTGAGTAAAAGAAAGAGATAAAAGCAAACTTTAAAAAGAAATCTGTTTTTTTAATTTTTTTCCTTATTTTGTTTAACTTTTCATTAGTACATTACAAAAATATAGCAAACATGGACAAGAAACAAATAATATAAAGAATACATATACCCTGCTCATTCATAAATAAGTTTTCTTAGTATCTCAGTGAATATTCTTTCAGATGTTTTAATGTAGAGAAATGTGTCAAATTTCACTGGATAATATATGCTATCATCCACTCTTTTACTTAAAAATACACTTTGAGGTTATTTTTTAATTTCAGCTATAATTCTGTTAAACCCTTTAAAACATGTATGGGGATCTGTGTGTAGGTGTGGGGGGATGCATGAGTGAGGAGAGTGAGTGAGAACATACTTTATTGGATGTACTATTGCAAATGGGCAAAAACGCTTAACTATATGAAGGCTGAAAAACTCCAAATGGTTCAATACAATTACCAATATTAGAAAAAACAAGTAACTAGGATTTTCAGCCAATATAATTAAAAGTTGTGGCTAAATTTTGCTTTTGATTACATTTTGCTATCAAGTCTCCTGGGGTCAAATATGTTTAAGGTGAATTATGGAGGTAGGCAAAAAAACAAAATTTCAGATTGAATTAATGTATTTTCACCCTTAAGGGCACTGTATTGTCAAACTTAAACACAAAGGCAGGAACCTAGGTAACTCCTCTTCAAAGTGTATCCCAGTGACCACTTATGGCCCTAGTGAGACTTGCTCTTCTGCCACAAAAGACTACACTATCCTTCCCCCAGGCTCTCCAACTTCTTCCTGCCATTGAGTGATTTCTCTGCAAAAATTATACATAAATGATCAACAGGAAGTAGAGAGATTTTTTTCCTGAGACAGATTAGGTTCTGTTCACATTCACAATGTCTCTAAGATGTGTAGAGAATGTTTTAGGGATTTTTATTTCCTTCAGACAGCCAAATATGTCATCTGGAAGACACTTTTTGGTGGAAATAATTCACATTGGACCACCCAATTAGATGTTATTAGAAGACTTATTTTCTAGCTTAGTCCAGAAAATTAATGGCAAGTCACTAATTCCTCTAAAAGGAAAATTATTTGAAATAATTTTTAAAACTATTTATAATTACTTTAGGTTATTCCTTGATAACTAATAGCATATTATAGATATTCATTAATATTTTAATATAAAAACCTGCAATTATCAATCTTTCCAAAATATAGAATGAAAAGTATATTTCTGAACAATTTCTCAAGTAATGCTGTTCTAATTTTCATACGTCTTTCACAGTCTTAGTTTTGCCAATCTTTTTTAAAACTGAAAGAGAATAATTTTATTATAGAGACATTTATATTCAATTTAGAGTATTTTTTTTCTTTTAAGGGAAGAATATTTAATCTTATATAATAGCCTCCCATAATCCTGGGAGGATTTAGTTTATCCATAATAAACTAAAGGTTAAAGTACTTAGTAATGCAACACTGATTCTGCTTTTTCTTTGTTTTACAGATAAAAAATCTTACTTTTACCATAGCAGCTTTCAAATCCTAAATGTTAACTATACTGATCAGTTAAATTCACCAGGTACACAGCAATATAGGACTTTGAGTGGAAGAATTGAATCTGTGGTAAGTCAGTATTTGTCTTTGTTCTGTATTCTATCATAAAAAAGATAATAAACCTAATATTTTTGAAAAATTTGCAATTGCTAGATGTTCTGCATATTTTGCTACTGTGAATGGTGAAAGATGTGTTTGCTTGTGCTCCAAGTTAATCTACTAGTATACTGTTCTTATTCTCATTTTCTTAAGTCATGAATGAAAAGCATTAGAAGGGTCATAACTAAATACATATTTCATGTGATTATGACTTTAAAACTGGAAGTCTAAGGTTTGTGCAAATTGGGCATTTATTGTGCTCTCCTTGAGATTGTCTTTTAATATCCTTTTCATTTGGTTTAGTTCTTTTTTCCTTATCCAACTAAACGCACAGGTGGTTGGTGTTTAAAGACATGTTTGCCTTTCAATAATAACATAGTTTGGTCAACATCACACTTTGGCTCAATGATAGACATAGAAACTATGCAAAGCAAGCCTGGACTTTCAACTGAAAGAGGCCCACAGGCTGCCCACCAAAAACCTCACAAGCGGACCCTCAGCATTTGTTTATCACCACTAACCAGGGTCTCGCCTTCAGCCCTGCAGAGTCAGAGTTGACCAGTTTCCAGGTTGCTTACTTACCCTTACCTTTCTTAAGAATCCTAAGAATATATGCCCTGTCTGTCCAGGTGGTTCAGCTGGTTGGAGCATCATCATGTATATCAAGAGGCTGCACTTTTGATCTTTGGTCAGGGCAGAAACTGAGCGGCAGGTTAGATCTCCCAGTCACAGTACATATGGGAGGCAACCAATTGAGGCTCCTCTCTTCTCTCTCTCTCTTGCTCTGAAATCAATTTAAAAAAACCATATGCTTGGGTGAGGAGCATATACTCAGGTGAGGATTTTTAAAAATTATTAAGTATAAAAATTATTAAATATTTCCTAATTCTAGTTTGTTATTCTTATCAAAAATGTTCTTTAAAGTAAATAACAATGCATGTATAAACCTTGTTATCAAAATAAACAAGGTTTATTTTGTTTGTTGTACTGTGTCTTATACTATACAAGAGATAGTTGTACTGTCTCTTGTTATAAAGATAATATACAAATGTAGTAAATTTGGTGTATTTAAGAAATATAAGGAAGGAAGAAATATGCACAAAATCTCAACGCTCATATATCCACTATTAACATTTTGATGTGCCAGGTACCTTTTTATGCAAACTGCATATATCATACATGCCCAGACACATACAATTATCTGTCAATGAAATCAGACTATATATGCTAGTTTGTCTACTTTTCTCCCAAAAATGTTGAGTTAAATATCAATAAATTTAGAAATATACCATTTTAAATAATTAAGCAGTATTATAATATATAGATGTATAATATTTTATATAACCAGTCCTATATTGAGAGAGTTTTAAATTGTCCCCAGCTTTTCACTATTATATTCACTACTCTGATGACCACCCTATTGTTTTGTTTGTTTATATATCATTGTACATTTGCATGATTATATGTTTGGGACATTTTCTCAGAAGCAGAGTTATCAGAGTATGAGATCTATGCTTTCTTCCCCCCTCCTAGAGATTTTTAAATGTTTTCTTTGTTTTTATTGAAGATTTTATTTTAGAACCATTTCAGCTTTATAGAAAAGTTGTAAAGATAATATGGACATGTCTTATACATCACAACCAGCTTCCTCTATTAACATCTTCCATACAATAGTGTATTTGTTAAAATTAATGAACCAGTATTGATACATTATTATTAATCAAATGCTTTATCTTATTCAATTTCCATTGTTTATTTATTTAAAGTACTTTTCTGTTCCTTGATCCCATCCAGGATATCACATTCCATTTATTTGTCTCGTCTCCTCAGGCTCTTGTAAATGATGACAATTCCTGAGATTTTCCTTGCTTTTCATAACTTTGACAGCTTTGAGAAGTACTGACTGGGTGTTTGATAGACTGTCCCATCATCAGGGTTTTTCTGCTGTTTTTCTCATAGTTAGAGCAGGGCTATGAGTTTGGGAGCAGAAGACCACAGAGGAGCAGTGTCATTTTCATTATGTCATATGAAGGGGGTACATATTATTAATATGACTTATCACTGTTGACCTCGATCACCTGGCTGTCAGGTCTCTACCCTAAAGTTACTCTGTCCCTCTTCCACACCATACTCTTCAGAAGAAAGGCACTATGAGTGGCCACACATTAAGAATAAGGGATTAGAGAGTTATGTTTTGAATGTTTGAAAAATATTTAAAATTTACCTCGGCTAGTGTGGCTCAGTGGATTGAGTGCTGGCCTGTGAACCAAAGGGTTGCTGGTTTGATTCCCACTCAGGGCACATGCCTGGGTTGCAGGTCAGGTCCCTGGTGGGTAGGCACACAAGAGGCAACCACACATTGATATTTCTCTCCCTCTCTTCCTCCCTCTCTTCCCCTCTGTCTAAAAATAAATAAATAAAAATCTTTAAAAAAGAAAAAAGAAAAATATTTAAAATTCTTCTCTTGTCTATTTCTATATGTATTTGCTTATTCAAGCACTTTCTTATACCAATATAGTGGATCTGTGGATTCTAAACTTTTATCTTAATATCTAGCTTGCACTCCAGAGGTTCCCCAGTTTACATTCTCACCAGTAGTATACAGTATACATAAGTGTGCTTATTTCTCCACAGCATTAACACTAGGCTTGTGGATGTTTTAATTGTTGCCAATAAGTAAAAAATAATATCTCATCATTTTGATTTGCATTTCTTTGATTGTTAGTAAGATTTAATCAGCCTTCATATCTTAATAGGTCATTTTCATGACTTTATTTTTTTAATTTCTTGGTCATGACTTTGACCATTTTCTTACTGCATGGAGCATTTGTCTTTTTTATATAATTTTTGGGAAAAAGACTTTATTTGAATATTAAAATTTACCTGTCATCCATGTTATATATATATATCCCTAATATGTAATTTAACTTTCAACTTTGTATATAATGTAGGGTTTTTTTATGCCCAATAGATTTAATATTTTTATGTAGCTATAATTATTGATACTTTATGATTTCTTACTTTTGTGCCAATTAAAAATGTCTTTCTGCTCTCCAAATATTCTAACATGTTCACTCACATTTTCTTTTTGTATTTGTATCACTTCAGTTTTTATAATTTTATCTATGGTTCATCTGGAACTTATTTTACAGTAAGGTAGGGATCCAGCTTTTTCCCAGGAAATAACTAGGTGGGGGTACCAAAACTATATGCTAAATAGTGCAATTGATTTATTTGTCATGCTACCTTTATCATATGCTAAATTCTTCCTTTTCTATTTTCTGTACTCTACTTTCTTTGAATGGTTAATCTTGCCTGCATCGGTATCAAACTGTTTAGAGTATTGAGGCTTTAAAATATATTTAAACACCTGGCAGAGCAAGATCTCCCTTGAAATTCTTCTGATCTGTGACTTTCCTAATCTTATTTATCCTTCTGTAAATACACTTTAAACATTTAAAATATTATATGAGTAATACCTGAATATGGTGCTTTATAGTTTATACAGAACTTTCACATATATTATTTAACCTTCAACTCACAACAGCCATTTGAATTAATAAATCATATTTACAGCCAGGTAAACAAAGGTTATGCAATGTCAAAGGCCACTCAACTGGAAAGTGGTAGAACCAGAATTCAAACCCAGGTGTCCTGTCCACAAATCCAAGAATCACACCACTTCCCAATGGTAACATGTGTACCATCATTATCCTTGTCCCATAGACAAAATTGTAATGCTTAATAAGCCGTGAAATAGTCCTTCTATTATATTAAACAACTCACTTCTTTCTGGTTCCCAGTTTACTCATCAGGAAAGTTGTTGGTCTAAATGGTTTTTTTTAGTACTTTATAACTCAAAAAGTCTATAATTTTTGTGATTTCCATGAGAGGTATTCATACTATCCACTCACCTGTTTTTCTTATCCTGCCTCTCTGGCCCCTCCTTCTGTGCGCTTTACAGCTCCCCCTCCCCCACACGGCCTGTAAATGCTGAAATTAGCCCAAGGCTTTGACCTACACCCTCCTCTCCTCTCACACTGTTTTCTATCTCTAGATTCTTTCATCCATGACCTGATTTCAACCAAAATTTATATACTAATGACACTATCTCTAGCCCAGACTTTTCTTTTGTACTTCATACATTTTTACCCAACTGTCAGCTTGATCTCTTTACTGTTTTTAAAAATCTCTAATACATTATGTCCCAAAACCAAATCCATGGTCTTTTCACACCATCCTAGCCTTCTTCCAGCAATCCTAGTCCCATTAATGATAATATTATTTATTCAGTTTTTCAAATAAAAAACCTAGAATTCATCCTTGACATACTACTCTCTGTCATTCCAAATATCAAATTCCTTACCAAGTCCTGTAAGTTTTAACCCCCATATTTGCCTCAGATTCAGTGCTACCACCATGCCCTTCCAAGACATCACCTCTAGAGTATTAAAATAGCACCATAACTAATTTGCATTATTTCTTCTCTAAAACTGATTATCCATATGCATCAAGAGATACTGTTCTCAAATGGCAAATCTGACTACATTTTCCTCTTGTTTAAAACACTTCAGTGACTTTCCATTGTTTATGGTAAAGACCAAATGCTGGATGGTCTGGTCTTTCCTATCATCCTGACCTCTTTGCTCTCTATGCTACATACTTGCACTGGCCTTCTTTTACTCCTTAAACACAACTTGTTTGTTCCCACTGCAGGACTTTGCATGTACCATTCACTCCACCTGCAAGGTTTTCCTTCCTCTTCAGCCAGCTAACTCTACTTCTTCCTGAGGGTATCACCTCCATAAGAATTTCCTCTAGGAAGCTTCTCTAATCTCATGGACTGCATCTAATTCCTCTCCAAAATGCTACACTTACCAAAGTTGTTTTACTTAAGTGCGGATGATAATTTTATTTGTGCCTGTCTTCCCCAGTTAGATGTAAGCTCCATGATGGCAAGGATTGTTTATTTTCTCTCACCATTGCATCCCAGTAATTGATACGGGGAAGGGAAGTGGAGCACAAGAAGTGGTCCATAACTGTTGTTGAATACTGATAAATGAACGAGCCATTTAGAAATAATGGAAGCACCTGTTTGCAAAATGCATGTATCAAAAGCGTAAATGCCGATTGAATGGGTCTCTTCAAATAAAACAACAGATTTCAATCAGGATTCATCCATCCTGATGCCCATCCTGGGCATCTGGTGTGATTAGAATGGCTTCTAGTGAAGACACATACTGTCTGCTATCATCTGTGTGTAATAAATGAAGAAAAAGTCCTGCATCAAACGTTTATATAACCTGCCTAAATCAACCCCACAGGTTTAGAAATGCAATTAAACTAAACTGAGCTGAACTGATACCTCAAGTCCCTATTTCTCACTAATAAGTCCCACGCTGCAAGGTTTGGGAGATACAACTAAGGAGAGGAAGAACTGTAATTACAGACAGGTATTTTCCCCCTGTTTCTTTCTACAGATTACTACAACATTCAAAGAATCGAATTTAAGAAATCAGTTCATCAGAGCTCATGTTATCAAACTGAGGTGAGTGGAACTATATCCAAAAAATGCAAACTTGAATGTCCATTTGACTTTTGTTCACAGCATGGAAAATGAATGAAATGTTCACACAATTCATTGCAATATTTTTAAAATAGTTTCATGGGCAGCTTAAAAAACAATGCCAAAACAAAAATAAAACATGCCCGATAGGACCTATTTACTTACTAATGTAAATAACCATATTTAATTCTTGGTAGGAAAAGAAGGAAAGGAAGGAGAG
Source organism: Pteronotus mesoamericanus (assembly GCF_021234165.1). Classification (NCBI taxonomy): domain Eukaryota; kingdom Metazoa; phylum Chordata; class Mammalia; order Chiroptera; family Mormoopidae; genus Pteronotus; species Pteronotus mesoamericanus. The sequence continues at coordinate 9,126,258 of NW_026555076.1, read as the reverse complement.
AGATGTGGGTGAAGGCACAGTCACAGGGCTATCCTGTTGTGTAAATCCGGTGGGTACCCTGCAAATGCAGTCTATGTAAACAGGGCCCTCTGGAGCTGTGCGGTGCTGTGCTCCTGGACACACGCATCCGAGACCAGAAGACCATAACCAACATCAAAGGTGGCTTGGGTATTTGTCTGCCTGGAATGCTATAACAAACATGAAGTTGTGGCAAATCCAAGCATGCCTGTCATGAATTAATAATAGAGGGAGTAGCAGCATGTGTGCTAGCTATTTGCCTTCCCTGCCTTAATTGATTTTGTACCTATTCATATAATGTGATAAAACAAGCAATCACAACTAAAACAGTCACGCTTTACTGACCCTACCACAAATGCCTCAAATATCCACATTGGTCAATCCTGCAAGCAGTTTGCAAAAGCTCTTTGAAAGAAAAAAAGGATTTTTTTCTCAAATACCAACACCACAATAAAATTAATTTTTCTTATTCTCTGTAGAGTTGCCTAATAAATACCCAGGAGAATAGAGCTCTGGTCAGATAAGTTTTGTTGAGGGGTTAGAGAAGTAGAAAGAATCTATGAAAAAAGTAGTTTCCAAAATGCACTTCAGTGTACATTTGCCTTAGTGCCTTCTTGTGAAAATCTCTGTAATAGCCACTAGCTCTCAAAACAGGTAGGACTCAAAGGAGCTATCTGTATTTTCTCTCCTTTTATTCACTTCCCCCTTACTACTTAATCCCCTGCAATCCCAATTCTGAACCCGCCACAAAATGCTAACTGCTCTTGCTAAATTCAACAATGACATCCAAATAACACACTCCAAAGAAATCATTTCAGTCTTCTCTTTAGATTTCTCAGCAGAACATGGCACAGTTAGACTTTCAATCCTCCTTGACATAGTGCCATCCTGTGGTTTCTATAAACCTAAAGACCCCTGATTTTTCTCTTACCTGTCCACTTTATTTTCTTTGCTAGTTCCCATTCTTTCTCTGTATGTTCCTCAACTGTTGTTGAATGTGAAACTGTGCTACAAGCCTCTCATCTTCTCAGTTTCCATTCTTTCCATTCAGTGCCTTCATTACCACCTATATTCTGATTGTTCTTAAAGTTGAATCTCTGGGCTAGAATTTTATTTTCATACACAGCCATCTACTTGATATCATCGTATGTATATCTTGCAGAACACTCAACTTGAATATGTGCAGACCTGAGCCTATCATCTCTCCCTCACCAAATGTTATTCTTTTAGTGTTGCTTACCTCTGTTAATGGCAAAACTTCAACCTGGTTGCTGAAGAAGGAAATATGAGTCATCTTTAATAATTTTCCTGTCTTTCCTCAATCTACATTATACATGTATCAAAGATATATGCATTCTTAATATATATAATATAGATATATGTGTGTATATATGTCTCCTTGAGACATTTTATTTACATATATATGTATAGAAATACTAAACCTTCCTTCATCTGACTTCCTTGTACCATCTTTATGTTCTTTATTCGCTGCTAGACTTCTTTCAGTTCTTCACTTTCCCTAACCCCAAGACCCTCACACAAGCTATTTCCCTGACTGAAATACACACACACACACACACACGCATGCACGCACATGAGCGCGCATATTTTTTCACCTTTCTGTACCTCAAATTCCCTGTTAATAGAGAATTTGAGGTACAGAAAGCCAACAAATCAGGAGATAACTTCCTTTGAAAAGCCAGTTTTTATTCACAACTTCCATGAGGAGGTGACATGTCTCTTTGATAGAGATGTTATGAAGATCAAATAAATTAGTAAGTATGAAACACTTAGTCCTGTTTGAGCATTTATTTACATGTTTGTCATTCACAAAGGGTCCCTCCTCTTTGCATATTCATCTTTTCCATTTTGTCTATTATTCTTTTTCTTATTGATTTGTAGAAGTTCTGTATTTATAGTAGGTACTAATCATCTGTCACTTTCTGAGTTGCAAATATATTCTCCCTGTCTATAGAATATCTTTATATTGTTTATGGAATCTTTTCCTGAAAAATCAGTTGTAAAATGTCTTATTTAAGAAATTCTTTTCTTATGTATGTATGTATGTATCCATGTATGTAAAGATATTTCCCAACATTTCTTGTAAGTTTTAAGTTTTGTTGCACATGTTCAAGTGCTTTGTGTATAGTATGAGACAGAGATTTAATATAATTCTTTCACACAAGTGATTTTTTTTTAGATTTTCATTACCACTTCTGTGATATATTGTTTATGTATGTCTGTAAGTCCTTTTCTGGAAAATCAATTCTGTTCCTTGCACTTAGACTTAATAAGTGTGTCATTCAAATAAAATCTACCATTATAGATTTGTATGTTTCTCCTTATGCAATATATTTTGAGGATATGTTATCAAGTGCCTATATATTTAGAATTGTTGTATCTTCTTCATGAATTATTTATTTTATCTAGGTATTAATTCTTTTTATCATTAATTAATTTTTTTAACCATCATATCTCTTATGTCTGATATAACTGTGGCTACATTGACTTTCTTGTGGTTATTTTTCAGTGTTTACCACTCTTTTATTTTCAACATTTATGTATCTTTACAGGTTAGATAGTTCTCCTACAATAAGAAGACAGCTAGATTACATTTTCTAATGTATTTTGACCACCTTTGCCTTTAACTAGAGAGTCTAGTCAATTTACATTTATTGTAATGAATTTTACATTTGTATTTATTTCTACCATATTATGTTTTCTTTATCTTGCTTTTTCTATTGTTTCCTACTCTCTTGACTTCTTTTGTGTGATTTTTCTTCATTTTCTTCTTTCACTACTTTAGAAGTACTGCATTCTACTTACATTACTTTAGTGAATATACTTAAAATATGAACAGGGAGAGTTGTTTAATCCACTACCCTTTTTCCCAGGGAACTTGGAACTCTTACTCATATTGTTATTCATGGTGTTTTAGTTCCACCTCATTTGTAATGCCAATTAGTCACTATGATTATACTGTCAATGTCTTTTTAGATTACAAGTTAACTATTTTCTTTTTTCCAAATTTTTCCGGTGCTTCTTACCCTCCTTCTGTGTTCAATTTCCTTCTACTGAAGTATTTCCTTTATAAATTCTTGCAGAGAGTACATGAGTAATAAACTAAACCTTTTTTGTTTTGCTTTGATCTGAATAATGTCCTTTTTAGCCTCATGAATAATACCTGAATAATACTTTAGTGTGGATATAAAATTGTAAATTGATAGCTAATTGCCTTCAGCACTTTGAAGATACAATTACATATGCCTTCCATTGTTGCTATTAAGAAATTGCCCCTCAGTCAAAATGTTCTTTGGTAGCTAGTTTCTCTCTATTTTTTGAAATCTTTCCATTTGTTTTTGGAGTTCAGTTTTATTATAATATATTTGTATGTGGGTTTTCTTTTATTTACTTAGTGTCATTGTGATCTGAGGCTTTGTGTCTTCATCAATTCTGGAAAATTCTCATTATCTGTTGTAATATGGCTGCTCCTTTTTTTTTTTGTGCTCTTCTTTAGCACTATGTTAGGAAAGCATTGAGATTTCTCCTGTCTCTGAGCCCATATTTGATTTTTTTTCCATCTCTTTATCTGTGTTAATATTCCACGTGATTTCTTCATCTCTGTCTTTCAGTTAACTAATTTTTCTTCAGCTTTGCCTATTATTCTGTGTAACCCATCCATTGAGTTTCAACAAAAAATACTTTGACTATGTTTTCCTGTCTGCAAGCTCTGTTTGACTCTAGAAAGTCTGTCTAGTCTGTTTTGATAATCTCCTATGAACTGTTTTCATATGTATGATTCCCCCCTTTCATATCATTAACTATTGCAAACATACTTACCTGACTATCTGTTTTTGAGGATGCTCTTCTTGTCCTACAGATTCTAGTTCATGAGGTATTTTTTTTCACCAATGGGTTGCATGCTTATATTTAATCTCACTTTATAACTGGGATTTTACACGCCTAGATTTTATATAACCTTTAGAAAATTGCTTCTATCAGACACTGTAAAAAGATCAGCAGAACATGGACCATTTTTTAGTTAATTATGTTGAAGAGAAAAACACAGGCCCAAAATGGCATCACTCATGCAAAAAACCCATGACACCAAACCTAGATTTAATACCTGATCTAGGCATTGGCTCGGTAGCTCATTTGGTTAGGGCATCATCCCAATATGGCAAGACTGTGGGTTTGATCCTTTGTCAGGGCACATATGACAATTGGCCACTGAACACATAAATAAGTGGAACAACAAACAGATGTTTCACTCTCTCTCTATCTCAAATCAATAAATAATTAAAAACAAAAACAAAAAAACTGATATACTTGCATTTTCAACCTCTCCCAGAAATGTAATCTTAATCAAACAGTCTGGAATTTTCTGGATAAGCACTAGTTAGGTAATCTGTCATGTGGACCAACTCCATTCTCCCCACCATGGAAACAAGAGGCAATCTGCATGATAAAAACCCTAACAATTTCCTCCACCACCCCCCAAAAAGACTTCATGATCTAAAAATAATACTCCTCTCTTGTTAGCAGCTCCCTCCCCGACCTCTCTACCTCTGAAAGCTTTCCATTTTGTACAACCCCTTGGAATGCCCTTCCAGTTGCTATATGGGATGCTGCCTGAATTTTGCTTTTTCTAAACAGTTTGTTAGCTCAAAGTCTCTGGGACCATGCAAATAGTATAAATGCAAACTCAGAACTTTCATATAGCCAGGGTCATAGTTATGAATACTCAAGAGAAACTTTTTTTTCCCATCTAGACCTGGACCTCTGAGACAAACTTATTTACTTTAATTAATTAATTAATTTATTTATTTATTTATTTATTTATCTATTTGTAATGAGATGAGCAGAATTTTTTCTGTCTAATCCATATTTTCACTAAGGATTTAGTTCATTAAAAATTCTGACCTTATTTTGAAACTCATGCTCATCTCCCTATTTTGCACTAACCCAAAGCTTCATATTCAGTGTCTACGTAAATGCTAAAACTCAAGCCTGTTGAACATTCTAGAGTTTACCACATAATATTCATGTTTTTCTTTATTTTTGGTCTTCCAAGATTTCTCATACTTTCATGTGAGCTCACCCTTGTATTTCAAATGGAATTTATTACACTTTTCTAGCATTTCTGGTTGTTTTGGCTAGAAAATTTTTAAAAATTATTTAGACTTTCATGTTGCTAGAAATGGGGGTTATACTTATTTGTTTAGGGTCTGCTCCTCCTTCTAAACTGCAAGAGCCAACTGTGAGTCTTGGTCATAGACAATTTATAAAAATAAAAATAGCACATAGCACTAGAAGGTGCTTATTTAATATTTGCTAAGTAAATACTAAATTAATATCTGGAATGAATACCATGGCATAATGTGATTGGATGAGCGGAGGAGGCCTAGGGTGCATATGAGAGCATCAAGACCAAATTTGCCTAATACAGGTTTTCAAAAAAAAGACATCCAATATTTGGTGGAAGAAGTGATTCACATGGTGATCTACATGGAAGAAGCAGAAATTCTCTCAGTGTTACATAATTATCAAGGCTTGTAGTGAGGAATATCTGTGGTCAATTGAAATGGAGATAAAATCTGAACATATGCCTACAAAAGCTAAAATTTAATTTTGTGGCCAGATAAACAGGTGTAGGAACCAGAAATTTAGCTTGAGCATCTAAGTCAATAAAATTGGAAACTCATTTCTTTATAACTGTTTATTGGGGTGAGGGGTAGTTTGTTTTTTGTTTTGTTTTTGTTTTTTTTGGAAGATTTGTGAAGTTTAATAATAGCTAACACTTATAGTGCATTTACTGTATTCTATACATTATTCTCCAAAATTTTACATATATTAATTTATATAACCTTCATAATAACCTATTTTAATATGAGGAGACTTAGATACAGAAAAATTAAGAAACAAGGAGCTTATCAACTGTCAAGCAGTAAATTTCAGAGTTGGTATTCAAACTCTGACATTCTGACTTCAAAGCCAGGTATAATGCACTATGCACTAAGATCAGATACCTGTGGGATAGTATCATAATATATCATTACATAAGTAAACATGGTTATGTAGACCTGTTTTAAAGTTAAATACCTCAAGTAAATGCTTTTTAATGTTCATTCAAGAGGAGTATATAAATAGAATAGCAGAAAATTATCATAATTATCCATTTTAAAAAATATCTTTATGGTTTTCAGGCAAAGTGGCAGTGGTGTGATAGCAGATACTGTTATGAAATTTAAATTCCCTAGAAATAACAATGGAGAATCAATGAAAAGCAGAATTGAGTCTGTTTTACGTCAAATGCTGAATAATTTTGGAAACTTGGAAATTAACCTTCCGACTGAGATAATAAGCAAGTACCATTTTTATATACCATTTTGTTTCAATATATCCTTCAGTTTAACTAACCCATATTTTAACTTAATAAGAGGCTGACCTTTTTTTCCCCTTGGAATTAAATTTCATTAAAAGAATATATTATAAAGCTACATATAATATGTAGCCCTCTAATATAAAACATTCTAAAGTTTAGAGAATCATTTAGTGTTCATATAGTAAATTTTATTTGCTAAAATGTTTTATTAATATTTCCCTTTCAATATTCTTTATGATGAATGTTGTGAGATTTTGATTTGCAGGTATGTTGCAGGAATGGTAAGTGGCTTCTCAAGGCCAGAGAACAATTTAATTAATGATCACCTCATCCAGAACAAAGCATGCAGCTGTAAGTTGCCAGATAAATATTTGTAGACTAAAGGAAAAAAGTAGGAGATTGAGCAATATCTCTGTATTCTTTTGGAAAATCATGTCCATTTCTGCTTTTCTTGAATCTATGCCCATTTGCTCTTATCCCTATTGCTACTGCTCCAATCCATGCCAACATCATTTCTCATTTGAACTTCTGTACTCGCCTCCACACTACTCTTTGTACATATTTTCTTGGCTCCTTCCAATCTATTTCCCACATATTGACCAAGGAAATATTTTACAGTATAATCTTGCTTAAAATTCTCCTATGGCTTCCCATAAAACACACATGCACGCACGCACGCGCGCTCGTGGGTGCCCTCACACCCCTGTAAGTGGAATACCGTATTTTCTGGTTTGCCCAGGACAGTCTCAGTTCATGTCAGTTGTCCCAAGAACCACAATTAATATTGCTCCCTAAGTGTCTTGGTTTGGACAATAAATAATATGGTCATCCCATCTAAAGCACTGCATGATCTGGTTCATACTTGCGCTCCAGCCTCGTAGTATACCACTCTCTTTCTCATTCACTGTAATCTGGCCATACTGTCATATTTTCCCAACTGCCAAGCTCCTTTCATCTTGCCTCAGGGCCTTTGCATGCATTTTTCCAGCTTGTTATAATACTCCCTAGATCACCCCTGTGCCATCTATCAGGTCTCATCAGAATTGTTACTTTCTAATGTAAGTCTTTTCTAACTTCCATCACTCAATTATTTACCCTTGTCACAGACCCCTTCATTTACCTTCATAACATTTATCACAAAAGAAACTACAAAATTATTTATGGTTTTTTGTATTGTCTTCATACTATTCTACAAGCTTCTTAAAGGCAAGAACCAGTCTGTCTTGCTGATCCAACTATCCTACTACTTAGTATCTAGTATAACAGATACTCCATTAATATTTGTTGCATGAGTAAAAGAAAGGAATTACTTAATGTGTGCAGAGAATGGAAGGACACTCCTCCAACTTTGTCATATACTACTAGCTTAGTAAACTATGATTCCCTCATAATAAGCTCAGGATTAAAGGATATTGGCAGCTCCTACACCAGCCTGGTATTCAACTTGATTGTTTACCAACAGATAGGAAAGCGATTTGAAATCTGCTGTACCAGGACCACAAAGTTGTCTCCACAGCCCTAACCTGGACTCCCAGCTCTGCTGCAGCTCCGTGGCTGGTGTGTCCTTTCTGGCTGGTGTGTCCTTTCTGGCTGGTGTGTCCTTTCTGGCTGGCTGACACTCGGACATTAGCTTATTTAATCCTCTCAACAACCGTATCTTATAGATACTTTCATTGTCTCCACTCAGAAAATCCAGATAATTGCCCAGTGTCACAGTCAGCACATAGAGAAGTCAGGATTTGAAGTCAAGTATCTCTGTTCAGAGAAGGAAAAGCAGTGGTCAGCTCTTTTTATTTCCTGCTGCCAAAAAGATTATTTAGCTCTTCTGTCACTTACAAGGCAGATGTGATAAGCCCTGTGAAACTTCTGTCAATAAATTTACACGTCTGAGAAGTTTAGATTTATAGGAAATAAAAGCTTATTTCTCATTAAAAGATTTCGGTCAGAAAAAGATATGATCTATCACACATTTTTAGAAAAATCAGTCTGATAAAGTAGAGGTGGATGCATGGGAAAGTACAAAGTGGACGCAGGGAACCCAATTTGAAGGTTATTGTAAGGGTATAGGCATCAACTGATGAAAGCATTAACTAAAGTAGTGGTCAAAGGGTGGGGAGGATGGAGCTAATTCAAAGGAGAATTAGAGGCAAGAAGGTACAAAATCTGGAAACCAACAAGATGTGAAAATGACAAGAAAGAAAGTGTCAAAAGACCATTTCAGCTGTCCAGCTACTGGCAGAAGTAGTGTCATTGCTACATGAGAAGCCTAGAAATTTTATTTCAGCAGCCCTCTAAGTGTCCCTGATAATGGGTATCTGAGGGCTACACTTTAGGAAATGAAAATAAAATGATATACAGTCCTTAATGTATTAACCCTACTCTGATTCTTTTTGTCTTTTGATACCAGCACTTACTGACCAAGATGCAGTAAATCTGTTCACGCAAGGTAACTTTTAAAATTATTTTGTAAAGATGGTTTACCAGAATATAAAGAGTAAGTGGTCGAGTTTTTTGTGCTCTTTGCCAAGTCTGTATCTGTTGAGGTGATAATGTTATTCTTAGTTCACTCACAAAAGTTGTTGTAGAGATAAGACATTGCTGGTTCCATTGGCCCATGGAGTGACTGTCAGGTTCTCCTCTCCTTTTAGAAGGGAGAAGAGGTAGCAGTGGCATTCCACCCAATCTGTATTGAGTGTGACCTCATGAAAAATTTCTTGGCAGCTTTGGGAAGCTGTCCCTGCCTGGTCTTATGGTGGCGTTTCTGTAGAGTTATAAATTATGTTTGGTGACATCATTTATATGGCTTCTCCTAACCACCAGAATAGTTTGCTTCATTGTGGATTTAAGTTAATTATAAAGTAGAATTTTTAAAAACCATATAAAGAGTTGTCAGTTTTATGTCAATTACCTAAAGGAAAATCACTACTTTCCAATGCCATTCTGTATGCTCTTTAGGTAGAATAGCAGAAATACAATCACTAGAAAACAGCAATTTTCTTCTCTGCTGATAAAATGTAGTTAGAGGGTATTTTGATATGCCTGGATAGCTGGCCTATTTGAGATACTTAAGTTATATTTCAAGATAATGCTACCTCTATGGGTGTTTTTCAATTTCATTGTACATTTAAATCATGCTTTCTTTTTAATGATAATGTGCTTAAGTAAATTACTAGAGGATTTGGTTGGAGGCTGAAGCAAAGGAAGCTCTGTTTCATGTATATTCTTAATGGAAATCTGGCCCTTCTCTATCTGGGAAATCTGTCAGGGGAAAAAAAAATGCCTTTGGATGGTTGTCATATTGAAGCAGTATCTCTCATTTAGATCTGGCCCAGCAATAGAAATTGTTGGTGGTAATTTGCTGTAATTTCTTAGTGACAGACTAAATAAGGGGAAATAAATCATGGGGGTGGAAGTTGAGAGGAACTGAGTGATTGCCCCACCCAAGCCCACTTCAGTTTTGGCCACTGGAGCTCATGGACTCTCTTAAGATAATTTTTGTTTATTTGTTTCACTTTTTATTTTTAAAATTTTTCAATTATAGTTTACATTCAACATTATTTTGTATTAGTTTAAGACAAAGATGTTTAAATAAACCTGTGTGTGGGGCGGGGGGAGAATGTTTGAGGCCTACTCTCAGCAACCTACAAAGACTAAATTGAAAGGAATTACTTTAGATCCATAGAATATTCTTAGGAATAACAGGATCTTCAGCATTTTCACCACACACACACACACACACACACAAAAGAGTTAACTATGTGAGGTGATGGATGTGTTAATTATCTTGATCTTGGTCATTATTCAACAATTATATGTATATCAACTCATTGTATGCTTTAAGTATACACAATTATATTTATCAATTATTCCTCAATAAAGTAGGGGGGAAACGTAGAATCTGATTTGTTCCCTAGTATGGGTCTAAGAGTCAATATTTCTCTTTTTTTCATCTTTGGGGTAAAACTGACAAATACAACTGTAAGATGAAAGATATAAAGTATACAGTGCCATGCTTTGATATATAGAGAGAGAGAGAGAAAGAGAGAGAGAGAGAGATGTACAGTGAAAAGATCCCCCTAGCTAGTTAATTAACGCATCCATTACCTCACATGTTTAACCCTCCCCTTCCTTTCCTCCCCTTCCTTTTTTTGGTAAGAACATTTAAGATCTATTTTCTTAGCAAATTTCAACTATACAATAGAGTATTATCAACTATAGTCACCATGTTATATATTAGATCCTCAAAACATCTTCACATTATAGCTGAAAGTCTATACCCTTTTACCAAACTTATTTCCCCCACCCTTAGGCCCTGATAACTAATTTCTACTCTCTGTTTCTAAGAGTTTGACTTTTTTTTTTTTAAGATTCCACATGTGATACCATGTAGTAGTTGGATCTTAAGCATTAAGTTGTTTCTGCTGGTTCATTGCACTTAATACAATATGTTCAAGGTTCATCAGTGTTATTGCAAATGATAGGATTTCCTTCTTTTTAAAGTTAAATAATAGTTCTCATTCCACTGTGTGTGTGCGTGTGTGTGTGTGTGTGTGTGTGTGTGTGTGTGTATTACATTTTGTTGATCCATTCATCCACTGACAGACACGTAGGTTGTTTCCATACAGCATCAACACTTGCAATAGCTTCCAGGGATGCCCATACTGCAGGTCAAAGACCACACTGAGTAACAAGGCTACAGAGAAGATGGAAATTTTCTAGTGAACCTGTGGCCTGAGCTGGTGCATCCAACACTGAACTATCTTAATCCCAATTCATGAGGAATTCCAGAAAACTCTGAAGCTGTTCCAAAATTTGAAACCACGTGCCAAATAAGTTCAGAAATGTTCTCTAAAATTCAGTTTATAGACAACAGTAGTCACCTAAGTACTGTAAAAATATAATAAATTGATCATGCTTTTAGAAAAGCTAGCATGTCCAGGGAAAGAATACATAAAAGAACACATAAAAATCATAAATGATGGAGAGACCCTTGCAACATCTCCCAAAAGTAAATGAATCATGATATTCCCAGCACATTAATGCCCTTTTCTCATTAGAATGTGGGGCCCGTCCAGACCTAATGACATTGTCTGAAGAAAGAGTCATCGGAGGCACCAAGGCCGAGGAAGGAGACTGGCCATGGCAAGTTAGTCTACGGTTGAACAACGTTCACCACTGTGGAGGCATCCTGATCAGTAACATATGGGTTCTGACAGCAGCTCACTGCTTCAGAAGGTGAGGCCACAGCTACCTGCCCATCTGGAACAGGAGATGGAACAGAGGAGCCATATGCATAAGGACTCCACCCACACCCCGAGGACTGAACATGATCAGTTCGAGTCGTAAATAATTCAATGCAAAAACATTGAGTACTTTTTCCTCTTCATAATAGCAAAAGCTTCAGCTTACTAATTTATTTCTATTTCTTTATTTCAGGTAATAGTATATCATCATGGTAAATAGCAAAGAGTTGTATGTCAGAATGATCAATTTAAATCTTAGCTTCAAAGTTAGGAAAATTATTGAAACTTCACAAGCCTCTTTTTTACTATTTTTTTCAAATTAGGGGTAAATAAGGATATACTATTATCTATGTCTTGGTGTTATTGGTATAATTAAATACACTAATGCAAAAATGTTAAATGTTAGCACAATGAATTCTTGCAGAAAATTTGCACATTAAATTATGTAAGCCAATCAACAGACTGATGGTTGATCTTAGACTGCTCTATGCCATTAATGTATTCTTTCAAAAATATTAATGAAAATAGTTACCTTCATTGACTACTTACCTTGTTCCAAGCAGTGACATAGTTTACTTGTCTGAATTATTACTTACAATTGTGTGAGAGGGAATCATCTATAATATATTATGCATTAAATAAACTGAGAATGAGAGAGTTTAAGTAACTTGCACTGAATAACACTACTAATATGCGGCATAGCCAAGATTCAAATCTAAATCTAACTGGTTCCCAAACCAAGCTCTTCTTCATTTGCTGGAAAAAAAAAAAAATAAGGAAGGAAGAGGAGTATGGAAGCAAGAAGGTAAGAAGGAAAGAAACAAAAACTATTTTTCAGAATCTTCACTGTAAAGATGCCAATCAAATGAAGTTCAATTTTAAATAATTATATATTTATTTGCTGTCAAATATTTTTTCTTTAGAACTTTTAACTAGTATTTAGTCTTATACATGCCACTGTGCCTTATAAAAGTATATTCTGGATAAACAATTTTTATTTTCTGTATCAATTTCACTACCTATATCTCAACTCCACAAAATTAATAAATTATTATATGGTTAAGTTTTGTTTTTATTCAACTTTAGGAACATGGTGAGTTAACCTTACAATTCACAGATCCTTCTTTTCACCAGTCTATACAAGATCTTTCTCTCTTTCTTTCATTTTATTTTTCTTCTTTTATATGTGGATCCTACTTCTACGACCTTGCCTGCCCCCCTAGACCTCACTCTAATATTTTACATGTGTCTTTAAGTATACAATCACCTACAAAATCTAAAGGGTTTTTATTTTTTGTGTGTGTTTGTTTATGTCTTTAATTTATATAAATATCATTGTATATAATATCTCATATCTTTTCTTACTGTTTTGGCTCAATCCTGGGAATTTTAATCTGGTCCCCCACAGAATCTGCCATATTCCTTTATCCAAGTAGGTTGCTCCAGCTTCCCACTACCACATAGAGTGTGTATACACACACACACTCCCCTTCATATGTGCATCTCTGTAAACCTTCAAGAATTTCTCTGAAATATGTACTCAGAAGTACTTATGTAGTTTGCCAAATACGCTAGAATGCTTTCCAGGAGTATACATCTTCACCAATAACGCAAAAAAGTTTGAATTTTTCTTCTTCACCAACACGATATTATTCTCTTCTTAAATTTTTGTCACTTATGAATATACATTACATGCTTATTATTATTATAATTTCCATTTCTCAGCTTACTAATGGGTTTGAGTATTTTTTCACATATCTGTTAGCTGTTTGGCCTTCCTCTTCTATGAATTGCCTATTAATATATTTTGCCCATTTTATAATGTGTTTTCTGTACATTTGTTATTGATTTATAGATGTTTCTGTATATTACAGAAATTTTTTATATTAAACATTGCAAGTATTTTATCATGGTTTCTCATCCATCTAGTAAACTTGTCTATGACATACTTAATTTTGATTGCATGAGATTCATCCATTTTTAACCTATGGTTTTTGTGTTGGAAATTTGACTAAAATGTTCCAGTTTGCAGGTCACAAAGATAATGCCCTACTTTTTTTATATTAGTGAGTGCTCTCACTCCCACTCTTACTCTCAATCTCTTTCTATCTCTCTCCCTCTTTCTCTCCCCCCACACATATACACATAAACATACACATACTTCACACATACATGCACAAAAATCTTCAATAAGCATCATACTTAATACAGAAAAATCATTCATCAACTAATAAGAGGGGAGCCCCTTATCATCACAACTGTTTGAATGGAGTTTTGGCTAAAGGCAAGAAAAGAAAAAAAAATAAAGATGGGAAGAAATGAGTTAAAACTAAAGTGGACATTATTTCAGATTTCTTAGTTGCTGGGGGAGGTTGTAGAAAAGGGAGACATCAATAAGGGCATTTGTGTTATACTGGTTATCAAAGTATCAGACTATCCTCATTGGAAGAGAACACCACCAAGATTTTCATGAACCTAAGATATGTTTTCTAAAATCTTTCTGTGTTCTCTAGACAAATGATTGCTTATTGTGCCAACGAAGAGTTAAACTCAATTACTAGCTATGTAATACAGAAATGTATATCAAAGAGAGGCTGATCAAGTAGTTCCTAGATGATAGTGGGGGTGACAAACACAAAATCCAAATATTTAAAATGCTCAGATTCCCTATTCAAATCCATGGTTTCATGGGGGTTTTTTGTTTGTTTGTTTGTTTTTAGCAACTCTGATCCTAATAGATGGACTGCTACCTTTGGTATTTCCACAATATTTCCTCAGGAGAGAAGAAGAGTAAATACTATTTTGATCCATAACAATTATAACCCTGGAACTCATGAAAATGATATTGCAGTTGTGAGACTTGACAGACCTATCACCTTTAACAAAAATATCCATATGGTATGTCTCCCAGAAGCTACCCAGAATATTCTACCTGGTTCCACTGCTTATGTAACAGGATGGGGGTCAGAAACATATGGCGGTAAGTATCTCAGGAAAAATAAAACAAAAATAACAAAATATCTGGTACTTGTTATTATATAATTTTTTTAAATTAGGGACCACCTGAAAGATATTCTATAGACATAACCATCCTATATCCTGGTCAGTCTAAACTGTAGTTGTTCCTGAGTTTCCTCAGCAAAGCAAAGCATTGCCCCTAGCAAATACGGAGAATTCTCAAACATATAAGAAAATGTAAAATAGAGTGATGAAGAAACATTAGTTCAATGACCCAGAGACTCCACATGACTCAAATGCCTCCCTTATTTTTAAAAAATAACATTTTTTTAAAAAGAGGATTTGTCTAGGTGTTCTCTGAGGGTTTTAATGCGTTTTAAGGTATTAGCAGCCATTTAAGGTATTCTGGGACGAAATCCTGACTCAGGTAAGGAACTCTATATGTACATAAGCATTGCTCAGATTTGCTTATTGAATGAACAAAATTTAAAAAAATGAGGAAAATAAGGGGAAGCAAATAGAGCTAAGGGGAAAATAAGAATATCAACTATGGAGTGGAAAGATAGCATTAACAATTTCCATGGGTTAGTGGGGACAACTGTAATAGCATAAACAATAAACAATAATTTAAAATTTTTTTCATGGGTTTATACCCATGTTGTAGATGTCTCTCAAGAATAATTCTGATTTAGTTGTCCCCAAAAATATTTTGTTGTGTTCTCATAGCCCAAAGTAATTTGGTGTAGTAGTTAAATGTGTGTGCCCATCACAAAAGTGACAGTGCCATTTTGATGGAACATTAATATAAATCAATAGCTCTTTAACCTTGAATCCAGGTGGGTTTCTCTTTTGTTGCTAGACTGAAGGTTATTAAATATGTAATTATCCAGTTCAAAGTCAATCAGTGGGTAATTTAAATGGTACTAATCAATTTTAAGATAGCAGATTTTTTTATTTATTGTTCTTTTAAGGTCTAAGGGGCATCACAAAGCTAAAACAAAAAATAGGGGAGAGAGAAAGAAACTGATCTGTTTGAAAAGGTTATCTTTCTCCACTTACGGATATCTTTGCTGAGCAGAGACTCCAAAGTACATCTTTAATATCTTTCTTTTTTAAATAAGAAATAATGTTTGGAGTATATTTATCCCTTCCCATGTTCACCATAGAGTCATTAATTTATTTATTCTGAATTCCATTTTCTTTCTGCTTTATAATTAACAGGCAACACAGTTAGTGACCTAGAGCAAGGACGGGTCTACATAATAAGTAATGATGTATGTAATGCACCAATCAGTTATGATGGAGCAGTGTTTCCTGGAATGCTCTGTGCTGGATTACCTCAAGGTGGAGTGGATGCATGCCGGGTAAGTTCAAAAGATAATGTTATCAATGGCTTCATTCAGGTTATAAGTTATTACTAGCATGTGATGTTATGATGGGCATAGAGGTAAATTATAATACACAGTCCTGATCCTCTAAAAATCTATGATTTAGGTTTCAGAAATAAAATTTATTTTATGAAGTTGTTTTGTCATAAAATACTAATTCTGAGAAGCCAAATTGCAGAATGGTTAGTCATTGAAGTTCAAGAACCAGACAGAACTGACTTTGAATTTCTTAACCTCTATAACCATTTTTATCAATGAAATGAGGGAAATGATTATAATAGTATGTACCTTTTTTATGTACTACTAAAGAGTTAATGGAGATTAAATTTGTCAGGCACATACTAAGCAACAAAGAAATGTCTGCTATCTCAGCGATTTTTACTGTTCTTATTAAGCTGGATCATGATCACTGACATTAATAACTTTAACTTCAACTTTTAACTACTATGAGGTTTAAGTAAATTACGCATCTAAAAGTCACAAACAATAGTTGATTTTAAGATATAAATAACACCCAAATATTAGCATCTTGATGAAGAAAATTTACACAAAAAGCTTGAGTTAGTACACCTCTCATCATTGTAAAACAGCACAAATGAGAAAAAAAACTATTTAGATATAGCCTATAATTTTCAACCAAATATAAAATGCAAACAATAAATATGAAATTCTTCCTTTAAAATCATTAAAATAAGATTATAGTATTAAAAAATTTATCTAAACAATTGATGTGGTTACATCTTTTAATAGATTTTTATTCCTATGTCTAAAACCCAACCCCATATACTAATAGCAATAACTACTTAGTATCAGAAATGGCATTTCTGGAATTAAGAAAAATCGATCTGTTTTCTTGAGGAATCTGATACTGTTTTCCTGGGAATCATATGCAGAAAAACCAGGTTTATTTTTTCCTCAACCATTACTGACTTTTATATTTTCTGTTCACATTTTTAAAAAGTAGGTAAGAAAGTAGTTCTTACATAACTTTTGTGAAGACCCTAGTCCATGCATACTTTCCCCAAAATGAAGCATTTTATTGACTGCAAGTTATGTATAGATCAGGGGAACTGTTTTTCAATTTTCAAGATACTGTTAATTACTCATGGCCCTTCACTCCCTTTAAGTGGAGATGACCTTGTGCTGGGGAACGCTTCTTGCTCCCCTACCTGTTCCTTTTTTATTGCTAGCCCTGTAACAACAAATCCTCAACATTCATAGTAGTTTCCAGATAAGCAACACACTTATACACTGACTATTCCAGATCTATGAAGAGCATTAATTAGGACTTAGGGATACACATGAATATAAAAGTGTGTTATTCATGCTTTACTAATGATGCCTTTTACCTTCTGTGTATGCAAATTGGCTCTTCCCCCAAGCCTAGCTGAAGCCATAATTCATCACAAAACCTCCCTGTGTGTCCTACTCCCAGCTTCACTGATTTTCAGCCAAAATAATATAATGCATTCAGTTTATGCCTCAAGAATAGCACTTTGCTTAAGAGCTTATGATGTCCTATTCATTTCTGTTCACTTAAAGAAAACAGATGAACTAGTTTCTATGCATCAGACCATGCACCAACACAAAACTGTGTTCCCTGCACTCAGCAAAACTATGGTCTGGAAGAGAGAACACAGCTCAAATGTCTACATAATCAGGCAGTGAAGCTGGCCAGAGAGAAAGGAAAAATGACATATCTCTTAGTTTAGCATGTCTTGACTACTCTTGTTAAGATATTACACAGAAGAAACTTCCTGTAGAGGGAATAGCAGCAAAAACAATGATTAAAAACGTGCTGAAAACTGGCTAACTGACGCATGGATGCATAATCTGAAGGAGGCAGGTGCCAATCATTTCAATGCAGTACTTGCCATGCAAGCTGGTGATTCACGCACTGACATTCCCTCCCATCTAGACCAGTAATTAAGTAGGTATGGAAAAACTAGCTACTGAAAGCAATCAAATGAATAGGAAATTATTCTAGAAGCAAACTTGGTAATAATAGCTGACTTTTATTAGTACTGACTATATGCCAGGTAGTATGTGTGTTAAACTCATTTAAACACATAAAAAAACATCATTTATAGATAAGGAAACTGAGGCACAGGGAGCTATTAAATAGCTTACTGAAGGCCATATAGCTGGTAGGTGGAGGATTCAAACCCTGGCCTTCTAATTCCAGAACTCATAGACTTACCTCATCGTGCAGCATGTAAGACCTACTAAATTTGTCCCCCCAACTAGAGATCGTATGCAGATATTGGTTGGTTGGTTTATTATAATTGGCTGGTAAATATTTCATGAGGAGTTTTTACTCATTGCCATATAAACATATTTCTGCTCATTCACCAAAAATTATTTTTTAATGGTGCCATGCAGGGAGAGTACTATAAGTAGGAGGATAAGTGAGACTTCTAAAAAGTCATTGATTCAACGAATATTTTCTTAGTATCTCCTATGGACTAGAAGCTTGGGATACAGCAATGTCTGGTATAGGTACACACCTTCCCTGATGGACTTCATAGAATAGCCAGAAAAACAGGCAATGAACAAGTATTATGAAGGCAAAGAGGGTTGCAGAGATGTGCAGCTGCTACAGTGAGGGGAACTGACCCAGCTGGAGTAAGTTCAAACAGGCACACAAATGTGCTTGTGCAAAATAATAAAGAAGCAGTGAAAAAGGTGCACACAAGATATGAGAACACAGGCAATGACAAACTCATCCAGTCCAAAGACAGAGGGGTGACAGTGGGGGCGGGGTGGAAGGTACACGTAGTCAGGGAAGGCTCCCTGAAGGAGGACAGGTTAGTGAGGACTGGAAGTCAGCCAGACAACTGAGGGGGCCTGGGAAATGTACTCTTCATCTTCTCACGCTTGCTGACGGAATAATGTGTGTCCTTGGAAGATTTTGGTAACTTTCATTTGACTTGATACAATAGCTTAACAGGAAATGTCAGACTAACTTTATTTTCATAATGGATATGACTTCTACTGCCATAGAAATAAACTCCTTAATACTTTGAGGTTGTCTTCACACTGAAATAATCAATCATTCTGTTTCCTTCAGGGTGACTCTGGTGGCCCGCTAGTACAAGAGGACTCACGGCGGCTCTGGTTCCTCGTGGGGATAGTGAGCTGGGGGGATCAATGTGGTCTGGCAGATAAACCAGGAGTGTACACTCGAGTGACAGCCTACCGCCACTGGATAACCCAACAAACTGGGGTCTAGTGCAATAAATTCCTTTCTGTTGCAAAGTCTGTATGTAGGTGTGCCCATCCAAAACTCCAAAACTTTACTTTGCAGTTTCACAAATACAGTTTCATCTTTCTTTATTACTATGGATTTTATAGTTTCTCAAGAAAATCATATGAACATTGCATGGAAGTATGGCTGTATGCCAGGGGAAAAATAGAAAATGAATTACAAAGAATTTATTATAGTTGTGATAAGTGCTAGTAGTGAGGAAAACAAGTACCCAAGCAGGATACATCTACACAGTCAGAGGCCTTTTTTCTGAGGAAGTCTCATTGAAGCTAAGAAGTAGGCAAAGTGTCAAAACATGCAAAAAAAAAAAAAATGGTGGAATAACATTCAAGGCAGAAAGAGCAACACTAGGCATGAAGAAATACCATTTATTTGAACTTTCTGCTTATTCAATACTTTATAGGTGATATTAAGTACTAAAATTAAATATATGAAGTCATATTACAGTCCTACAGCAACCTTAATTATCCTCTAAACACTCCCATAGGAACTGATGAATTTCAGTCATTTAAAACAGAAGCTAAAGTATTCACTACTCAGCTAAGACACCCAAAATTATGAATAATTTTCAGGGTGACTTTTATCAAAAATATTCTTCATCTACGTGAAGGAGAGAATTTATTTCCTCCATCAAGAAGTTTATGTAATACACCTACATAACCTTCTGGGGTTACTTACAACTGTTATACAGTGCTTTTTTACAACTAAATAACAGTAATTTTAAAAACTTAAGAACACTGATGGCAGTTATTTTTGAGAGTTTAAGACTCCTCAATATCTAAACCCAAATAATGAATAGAAAGTCAAGAGGGAAAAATGTCAAGGGTTGGTTTGCAAACAGAAAGGTTAAATAGCTTAATTTCAACAAAATTATCTTCGATAAAAGGAAATTTTCTCTCTCCCTCTCTCCTTCTTTCTCTCTTTCCCTCTTACACATACACACACACACAAATTAAATAAAATACATTAAAATTTAATGATACAGCAATTTATATAGTTTGAATCATGAATGTTACTGAATTTTTATGGGATCCTAGCATAGTTAAAGCGTGGTTATGCATGGTCATCTATATGTCAAGGCTGCCTCCTTCTAAAAGCTGACTTATAATACCTCGGTATCGAGCAACTACATGCATTGCAATGAAAACTTTGTGTATTTCCTCATGTAAAACTGTGAGACTTACACCAAAGTAATTTACTTTTAAAGAAGAATACTGAACATTTAACCAACTCTTGGTGAAATGTATAAAGAAATTGTTGGTTTTCCTTCTTTCAAATAAACTCTTAAAAATTACTTCTCTGCCTAAGTATTTATGGAAGTTATGGTTTATGAAGGACAATCCTAAACAATTTATTTAATTGGTTGTCCAATAACAGAACTGCCAGCTAGACTCTAAAGGCTTGGCACTTTCTGCCGCCTTATAATCAAGCTCTATAACTGAAGCAAGCGTCCAGCTGACACTCCCTTGCTGCACCCTGTGAGGACAGCATTAAACTGGTAATTTAGAGTATGCCCCGAGGGGACTGGGTTTTTGTGCCTATGTTGGTGTGTTTGAGAGAGGGGTGTGTGTGTGTGTACATGCTGTCATGCAATCATACATTTGTTTTTGTTTATTTCTATATATTGAAAACTGTATAAAGGAAAGTACTTATTTAGAAGAACGTAGAGCAAATTCAATTATTTACTGAAACTCTAGCAAAAAAACTTTCTAGCACCCTAACTCAGTGCCAGAGTTAGAAATATCAAAGAAAACAAACATATAGAAACATATAGTTCAGCATATAGAAAACAAACGGACTAACCGATGTAAAACATGGCAACAAACTGAATCCTTCTGAGTTTCAAATAGTGAACAAAACTAACAAAACAGTGAGAATTATCCTAGAAAGTTTAGAGCAAAACAATTGACCTTTCCTTGCACTCAGAGGTCTTGATTACAGAGTGTAGATCAATAGTTTAAAAAATTTATTAAGCCCTACTTTTTCCAGCTTTCTTCTACATAATGATGAAACAAAGACAAACAAGACATAGCCCCTGCCATTAAGACACTCAAGAGAATATTGATGTTGACAAGTACATGACATAACGGATGGAACAATAAAGAGTAGGATATTTATTACAGGATAACAAAAGAAGGGGGAGGTCCTAGAAGACTCAGGGAAAATATTTTATAATAATATAAAAAGTGAGTCTTCCTGAGCATCAGCTTGCCATGAACCATGCTAATTACTCTGTGGTTAGAGACAAAGGAGCTACAAACTTCTCAGATTATTCATTTAAATTTTTCATGGGCTCTAATTTACACAATTCAATTCCCATTTTTCAATTTGCTAAACAATAAGTGCTCTCAACAGATCCATAACAGATTTTCTCTTTATGCTTTCCATGGCTACACAATCTAAATCTCAAAACCCAGTCTTTTCCATTTCTAATGAGTCAGCTTGTTTAGTCGCCAATGGAGAAAACAGGTCATTCCTCCCACATATTTCTAGTGACTTATTTATATGAAGAACAGTTGTCCTTTAAGGAAACAGGTGATTTATCATGGGAGATATATAATCAGAAGCTGGGTGATGTCCTCCAGAAATGTTCTGGGAGATTTCCAGAATGGATCAGGCCTAAAAGAGATGAGTTCTATGTCCCTTTTCTCCCTCTGACACACAAATGGTTCTGAGAAGCATAAGAACTCTGTGAGAAAGTAATTTCAGAGAGTTGAAACACTTGTTTGCTTGTTTCATCTGGTGCACAACCATAAAATAAATCATCTAGAGTAAAGAAATCAAACCAAATCCAAGTTAAGTAGAAATTTTATTTTGGAGAAAAAGGCAACTGCATGAAACTGAAGAATTGATTCCAAAGGAAACAGAGGTCACAGGGCATTTTCCAGGGCTATCCCTACATTTAACCTTCCTCCAAACATACAAATTAGACTGAAATTACTAATGCAATAAAAAAAATTTAATATATTAATAAATATTTTTCCCTTAAAAAGTTCATCCA
Source organism: Pteronotus mesoamericanus (assembly GCF_021234165.1). Lineage (NCBI taxonomy): Eukaryota > Metazoa > Chordata > Mammalia > Chiroptera > Mormoopidae > Pteronotus > Pteronotus mesoamericanus. The sequence goes on along the minus strand of NW_026555076.1, from coordinate 9,103,997 downwards.
TCTAATCATTTATTTTTTCCATCCATCCATTTGTTTATCAATAGTTTTGAGCATTTATAATGTACCAGGCAGTATTCTGGACTAGTCAAAGCAAGTTCTAGGAAAGAAGAAGCCAGACAGAGGAAGGAGCAAGGTTAAAAGTCCTGAGGTGACATGTCTGTTGGTTTGAAGGACAGTTAAGAAGTCAATGTGGCTGGAGCAAAACTAATGAAAGAGAGACAGGTTAGATGAGGTTGAAGAAACAGGCATGTGGGCCATGTGAAGAAGCTTTGATTTTATTCTAAATTTAAGGACAAGATTTTGTGATCAGTTTTCCATTTTCTAAAGATTTATCTGACTACTCTAAAGAGAAAGAACTATAAGAAGACAAATGCAGAAGGGAGATGAGTCAGGAGACACAGTAATCCAGGAAGATAATGGGACTGACAGATTGAGGTGTGAGCAGAAGAGATAGTGAGAATGAGTTGAATTCAGGAAATACCTGTAGGAAGACACAGTGCAAATTTCTGATAGACTAGATATAGGGACTCCTAAGGAAGTCCCTAAAAGGAAGAAACCAAAGTTGACTCAAACTTTGAGCCTGAACAACTGAGAGGAAAATTTTGGAAGAGGTTGGGGTTTAGGAATGGGGAATCGAGTTTCTTTCTGAATCTGTTACATTTGAAATGTACAAGCCAGCAGGTCAGACAAATAATGATAAATACAGATCTTAGGGAAAGGATTGAAGTGGGAAATATTAACTTCGAAGGCATTTACATTTTCAAAGAAGTAGTGGACAGAAGTCATATTGTATCATTAGAAGAGAAAAGTGGGAAATGTAGCTTTTAGAAAGTAATATAAGGAAATATTGTGATGACCCCAAGAAATATCTTGATAGCTTAAGGCACATGAAAAACATGTTTTTAATGTCATGACAAAAAAGAAACTTAAAGAAAAAAGTGTTAAATTTTATTTTATTAAAATTAAGGATTTTTTTTGTCATTCAAAAGGCTCTGTTAAAGGATAAAAAGGCAGAATGAGAGCACAAGAGAAGATATTGGCAATACACATAACTAATAGCTTATATCTACAATACATAGGGAATGACTACAAATCAATAAGGAAAACACATAACTTGATAGAAAACTGGGTAAAAGTGTAAAACAGGTACATCAAAAAAAAGGAGGAGTCCAAGTGACCAATAAATATAAGAAAAGGAGCTCAACCTTATTACAAATAAGGAAAATAAAAAATAAAGTTGAGTAAAAAAGGGAAAAAAAGTGAAAAAACTCATGGACAACAGTGTCATGATTGCAGGGCTGGGGAGGATTGTGGAGATGGAAGAGGATACAGGAGGGATAAATGGTAATGGAAGAAATACAGTAAAAAACAGTGTTAAAATAGATAAATAAATATAGTCACTATAATATACCACATCTACAAACCACCAATGGAAGGTCTGACAATATCAAGAACTGGCAAGATGAGGGAGTGTAAATTGTTTTAATAAACTTGGGGGAAAACTGGCATTATCTAATAAAAAATATCATATGCATATCCAGTGACCTAGCAATTCCATTCCAAGCTATGGTAAAGTACAACATAGGGAATATACTCAATAATATTGTAATAACTAAGTAGGTGTCAAGTGGATGCTAGATTTACCAGGATGATAACTTTACAAAATACATAAATGTCAGCCCTGACTAGTGTGACTCAGTTGGTTGGGCATCATCCCACAATGCAAAAGGTTGCTAGATCAATTCCTGGTCAGGACATATGCCTGGGTTGCAGGTTCAATCCCTGTTTGTGGTGTGTACCAGAGGCAACTGATCAATGTTTCTCCTAACATCAATGCTTCTCTCCCTCTATTTCTCACTCCTTTCTTCCTCTAAAATAAATAAATAAAATATATTTTTTAATAAATGTCTTGTCACTTTGTTGTATACCTGAAACTAATATGATATTGTATGTCAACTGTAACTGAAAAACTAATTTTTAAAAGAACTATATTGTTTAGGAATTCATTTATACTCATGAAAAACTATAAAGAAAACACAGAACTTATTACCAAAAAATACAGGACATTGTTTACCTTTAGGGGCAAAGGGTTAGAATTGTAGTTGGGAAGAAAAAGGCACAGAGCTGCTGTTTTGTTAGCAAACATCTATGGATATTTGCTCCATGGTAAGTCATTAAGCTGTACATTTAAGTTTCATGTGCTTTCCTGAATGGGCATTGTTTTTCACATCTCTGATACAGAACATTTGTGAGCATTCCCAGACAAGGTGAGGGGAACAATAATTCTCAGATCACTCAGGAAAGAACCCTTGAATGAAATATATGAAACTCTTTTTTTTAAAGTATGTATCATAATGGATAGCAGGAAAATCATTTTATTCATATTCATGATCAACATAAATATTTAAATAATTAATTTAAATGTTTATATATCCAGTAGGATTACCTATCAATGTTAACATTGTTAATATACTTAAACATTTCTAGTGTGCATGGTTCTATTCAAATATTAGGTTCTATGTCTTCCATAATTAGTAATTTTCCTAAATTATAAGTTTTAGGGGGTAAAATAAAAAGATACATATAATCCTATTTTGTAACAAGAGACAAGCTCAATTGATTCAGAGAGACTTTTAAACAATTGTGTTTTCAACAACGAAAGTCAAAATGTTTTATATAATGAAATAATGTGTGTGTGTGTTTGTATTTAAATAGAATACTTGGATAGCCCTTAGAAAAATAGTTAGGGAATCAATGTCCCCAAGTTTTCTTTGCTGGTAATTTTCTACCTTTTCATTTTTAGTCCTGCTCTATGAAAGATATATAATTAAGATTAGCATTTTACACGCTTTGTAATTTGCAGTGCTTTCACAGAGAAAGTTCTGAAATAAACATCCTTTAATATTCTAAATATTTTCTTTTTATGACCACAGCAATTAATTTCCTGTTTTAGTTCTTTTATTTATTTTTTTAATTGTTGTTCAAGTACAGTTGTCTCCATTCTCCCCTCACCACTCCACTCCGCCCCACCCACCCCCACCTCCCACCCTCAACCCTACCCTCCCCCTTTGCCTTTGTCCGTGGGTCCCTTATATGTGTGCCTTGACAGCACCCCCCCCTTCTTTCCCCTGTTAGCCCCCTCCTTCCTGCCCTTTGGTTACTGTCAGTTTGTCCTGTTTTAGCTTCACTAGTCAAGAAAAATGGTCAGGGGTTCTTACCAGCTGTTTCTTTATTTGATTTGCAACTGGGAAAGAAACCTATCAAATTTAATGGCCAGCTCTACGACTTTGAGATACTAATACATGTTTAGAAGGGATAAATTCAGTAAATCCTTTGAATATTACTAGACATTTATATATTTCCACTAACAGCAGGAAAGTGTAACAATTTTACTTAAACTTTCTATTTAATCTATTTTTCTGGATAAAATTCATAATTTTTTAAAAGTTTGTTTTATTGCAGGTATCCACAGGAAAGAGTTAACTTTAACATGTCAGATGAATTTTTAGATATCAATAATATTAAGATAAATTTCACAAACAGCAATGCTAGCTATTAGAGTAATTATGTTCCAGTGTTGAATAACACAGGGATACGCAAAAGTAGGTTTACAGTTGTAAGTACACGAAACACAGTTAATTCTTGTATTATTATTTATCAATTATATTATTTATTATTATTAACCTGCTTTTGCACACCCCTGTATTTTCACATTATCATCAGATATCTTTACATATTGTTACTTATATAAAAAGAAGGGATAAGGAAATAACTCACAATATGATCTAATAGTCATTTAGTTGAAGTAGTAGTAATTTCCTTAAATGTTATTTAAACTCTATGCAAAAGTTCAGAGAATTTAATTGATGAGACCAATTTCACACAGTAGGAAGAGACAGAAAACAGCGCAATTGCTAGGTATCTGATTCAGACTGAAGTTACTCATCTCTGCCCACCACCTCACACTTCATTTACAAATTTCTTCCACTCACATTGTTCCATTGAAAGACCATAGTGGGCCATGACCAGTGCTTCCAATTCCTTTTCTGTAAATTTTCAACAATAATATTCCCTACTTTAGAGGATTTTACTTCAGGTAAATGAGAAAATGTATTTTATATAAAATAGACAACATAAAATTTGGTTATTTACAAAAGAAATTTTAAATAGAATGAGCCAACAAAAAAATTTAAATGGAAATTTTTGCTCTGAATATATACAGTCAGATAATTTATTTCACAATCAGCTATGCAGTCTAAAAATATATTTTCATATTACTCTTTAATTTCAATGATAGTAAGCAACATCTCTTTTTCTAAAGATCTAAATCACTCAGGAGAGCTCCAAGATGGTGGAGGAATAAGTGGATACTACTCTATCCTCCTCCCAAACTAATCTGGAATTACAACTAAATTTTAGAGAAATCATCCTGAATAACCAGCTGAACACTAGCTAGAGAGAAGACATACATCACTCAGAAAAGAAGTGCCACTCAGTAGAAAATACAAAATCATCTTGCACTTGGAGGTTCTTATTCTATTAGATAAAGGATCTTGGTTACCTCCAATGTGACTGGGTGGTTTCATAAAGGCTGTCTGTTCTTTTGAATGATTGCATTGAGCTCTGTTTCAGAATTCATGCAAAACAAAACCTGATCAAGTAAAATTAAAGTGTGAAATCTTCAAAGTTCACACTCTCTTGTTAGCAACATTTACATTTTCTCATTAAATTAACATTAAATCTCTCTTCTTACAGATCAAAGTGCTTAAGTTAGTAGAAAAAAATAAGTTCTCATGAAAATGCCTTCTGGATCTCTTTTATAAAAATGAAGCACACCTACAGTATTATAAAGTTAGCTTTTTTACTTTATTACAAAACTCATTTGGATAGAACCCATAAGCAGACAATTTCAATGAATTCTAATATTACTATATTGAAAATGTGGTAGTTAATATTTTCAGGCCTACCTACTATTAAACCTATAAATCATCTAAAACTTCCTCTATCCTATCTGTTAAAACTTGCTCCAGATAAAATAGTTTTATAAGGCTGTCTGTTTTTACTGGCAGTTTTGCTAGGATACATCCACATAGGCTGATTTGCTGGGTTAGTCCAGTGTAAACTGTTCTCAGTCTCTTCATGTGACCGATTTTGACGTGATGTTTCAGCTAATAAAACTTATTTTAATCTTAAACTTATAATAAACATTTCCTCACTAACTGTTCTATATCCTTGTGGGTATTTGTCTTTGAAAAATAGAAACCATGCAAGAAAAAATTATCTATTTTTCTCAGGATTTTTTAGAAAAATAATGTATGATGGTAGACCCAAGCAAAATTCACTGATACCTAATGTTTTTAAATGTAGCCTAACAGTATTCAAATATTTCATCAAGTCAGGCAGCCTGCTTCCCACCATCAGGCAGCCCAGATACAGTTTTTTCTCAGTAAAGACCAGATGACTCATTCATTTCCAACCTACTGCTTTTCCAATGTGTTTACACACATACACAGCTATATCTGTTTAAGATTACTGAGTATTTAACTCCTGACATTGCTTTACAGAGCCCTTATGAATAGCTGCTAATTCTCCTTGGAGAGACCATTTGTTCAGGTGTCGAGTATTCCATATGTCTCACATGTTAAGGAATAAAGTACAAAACTATATAATAAAAATTCTCATTAGCAATGAGTAAAAGAATAAACTAAAATTTCATACAAAAAATAATGTTTTCTTATAGATTAAAAACCTAATCATTGAAATAATAACCTGAAATAATAATAGTAATGATAAAATAAATAATAGTTATAAATAGTTGATACCTATGAAGCATTTTCTAGCCACTAGGCCCCCTATGTAATAAACCCAGGACGGATATTATTATTACAACTATTTTTAAGAGGAAAAATTTAAGGTTCAGAGAAATTAAGTAAATGTCTAAGATCACAGAGCTGGTAAGTTGCAGAGATAGAATTTCCAGGCAGGTTTTCAGATTCTAAAGCCTGTGTACTTATCCTTAAGACACTAATTATTAGTGTAAGTGTAATTTTAGTTTTTCACATATATTATTTTTATTTTCCCAACCCTATGAACTTTCAACCCAAGAATCAGATTCTCTAAATACAATTTCCTCCATATGTGCCCTCCACATTATGGGCAACACCATGTTCTGATAGTTTAGATTTTCAAGGGTTATTATTCATTTACATCTATTATCAGCAAATATGCACTTGCTCTAATTCAAATTGGAACCTGCAGAATAACGACACACAGATGGTTTGGTAAATTTCTTTATGTCTTTCCCCACGCCTTTCTGAACAAATTCTCACTCTTAGTGTGATGATATATGACCTGTACCTCCTTTTGAACCATGCTGCTTCCATTTGTAAGTACTACATAGAATTCTGGCCTATTTTTCTTTCTTTTCCAATCTCAAATACCCCCATAGCATGTGCCCATCAAGCCACTTATACTTATAAGCTTCTCCACCGTAACCACCTGTCTTGCACATCCATACCACAGATGCAACCTCTAAAGGTTTCTTAAACTTCCAACTCTTGGAGGTGGTGGAGGTGTCTGTGCAGGGGCAGGAAGACTGGCTTCACCCAAAACTTGTGCCACACCTTTTCAACAACCATTAAACAAACAATTCTGAGGGGTCCAAAGTCCCAAGAAAGATCTCTTGACTATTTCATTCAGCTTGTACAAATCACCCCTTCCTGAAAATCTCACCAACTTCTCATTTTAATAAAACATTCTATTTTTGGGCTTTGACTCTTCCAATTCCAAGACCTGACAGTGTCAAGGACCTGACATACCCTCTGCACTCCCTCTGGCCACTGCCACCAATATATAACTGACTCCTCTGAAGGAAAGAGAACTAAAGCTTCATACTTATCAATGTGATGAAAACAGATGCTGCAGGAGAACATAAGATGAAGGTGTGAAGGCTACTGGTAAAGGCCTCTGGGCTTTAAGTAGTGTTCTGCTGTAGTTTTTGTACTGTAGCTTTTTCTACACACATGGTTAACTGAATCAAACACTATCTACAATTCCTAAACTCATTTCTAGTTCTAATGCTATCCTAACTTAGTACCATATATACTCATACTCGTCATGGGCCACCTAAAAATTCCTGCCTTTTGTTCCTCTTGTGATGATTTATGCATCTCATAGGGTGATTTCCTTGACATTTCCTTGGTCCTGAACAGGTTTAGGGTGCACACTTTTTCTTTTCAACCTTAAATTTTCTCTCACCTTTTCAGAATCAGAGCAATTTAATGAGAAAAGTATAAATTTGAGTGAATTGTCAAAATCATAAGCAATATAAATAGGATTATAAAAAACCAACACTAGCTCCAAAGATATGTTTATACCATCTACTTGGACCAATTAAAAAATACTTTAAAATTATTCTACAGATTTTAAGGTATATATAATTATATTTTTTTCTGGTAAAGAAATAAATATATCCCAGCTTTATTTGTAGCTCTTAAGAGAACAACAAAAAAACTCTTGTTCATCTAAACTTCTGAAGCTTTTCACAATCCCATCTCTAAAACTTTTCTACTTAGGCTTGTCAAACTTGTTTTATATAAACTGCCTATAACTTCATTTTTTCCCAAACTTGGCTCAGGATACATTGATTGCAACAATGAAATGCCCTTAGTTTTACAGTAACAATTACCAATGGTATGAGATTAAAATGAAGATTCCTTCCCCCCACCCATTAATTCTAGATACCGAGATGTAAATGTGCCCTTTGATTCTTTGTAATTTCATATAAGCTGGGGGATAAATTCTAGTTTAAAGACATGTAATTGTTGGACTCTCCTCAATGGCAAACCTTTTTAAAAATTAGAAAATAAAAATAACTCATAAGAAAGATCTCTCTAGTTAGAGGGATTCTTAAAATCTGCCTCTTCCCAAAAGTGATATTTATTATGCTCCTGTAAAATGTTCTTAAATTTTAAAAGCAAAATTTTTAAAAAATTAAATAACTTCAAAGTAAACCAGATAAAGAGGGCTCTGTAAATGAGGCAAAGAAACTGGACAAATTGGAACTAAAATGAGAATAGTCATCTTGTTAATGTTTGCCTCAAGCCAACTTAAAATTATTCAAATTAAAAGAAAATATTTACTGAAAAGTGAATATATATTTTAAATTACATACATAAGGAAAAGTTTAGTGGAATCCTCCATTTTGGCATATTGGGTTTTAATTGTTCAGGTAAGTTTTTAACATTTAAGAAAACAAGATTTATGTATGTGTATTTATAGGTTAAGTTTCTTATGAAATTCAACAATATTGAATAATATAACCATTGTGATTCAGAAGACAAGAAATATATAGCATTTAACCTTATGATCAACTTATATCACAGCTTTCTTATGAAATTTACATAATCATACAACACATGCACACAAACTTTTCATAAAATTCTTATAGGACTTAAATGTTCAATAAATTAGAATATAGTTGACTTATATCTCTGAATTCCCATCCTGATGCATAACAATAAAAGGCATGTAATGAATGTTTGTTGAATGAATAAATAAGTGAAAGTTTAAAAATTATAATGACATTGGAAGAAAAATTAAATTTTTCCTACAGTAAGTAGATGGAGATTTCAGCCACAGAAAATTTCACCTTATATGCAGCAGTTTTTTATTATGACCTCCAAAATTAAAATACATGTGGAAAAAATCCAGAATGCATTTGTTCTAAACTTTACTAAACTTTCTTTTAAAAACTTTTGTAGCATACAACTTTTGTTATTCAAGGTTATAGTGTCAATGTGTCAGATAGGTACATACAGAGATACACAAACACACAGAGACACAAATACTTACAAACACATACAATTATGAAACTTAAAGGAATCATATATACTCATAAAAACAATCTTATGCACATTAACCAAAAAAAGTTAAAGTCTTCCCAGGTAAGAATAATTAGAGAATTTAATCAATACCAATATATGTATAAGTTTTTATGAGTTAGAAAATTTTTACAAAAATAAAGTATGAATTATCAATGAATATACACATAGATATTCATTAACAAAATCTATAATACTGTTTCTCAAGTTATAAATTTCATGTAGTTTTAAACTAACTTGTTAGTATTCTAAATAAAATTTTTTACATAGAACAAGGTCCTTTAAAACAGCTCCCTTAGGTTTAAAAACAAATAAAATTTCTTCTTTTCTAAGTGCCTATTTAAACATTGAAATATCTTTATGTTTTAGCCTATGTGATTTTATAAAATTTCTCTTCATTTAATGTTTTCTACTTGAAAACTGTGTATGAAAGTATATAACATATTTTGTACTTTTAAGAGATCTATTTTAAATTTTCACATGAAATGTTGAAAGCCACTTTAAATGAATACGCAAAACAAAAACGAAACAAAGTTCCTCTGTTTTTAAAAGAATGAATTGTGTAAGCAATATTATAATAATGGGAAAGAATTAAAAGCTTTTAAAAAATCAGTGACACTACCAATAACCAACAATAATCAAGTTTCTCTTTCTCATATTTTCCTCCAGTTCACATCTAAATATATATTTAAAATTTTACTTGGTTTATAATAATAACTGTTGGTTCATGACTTGGCCCCTGTACACAGAGGGCAAGGAGGGATGAAAGAAAGACCGAAATAATTCCAGATTTGTAGGTGGAAGTTTTAATAAGGGAACTTATGAGGCTTGGTTTGAGCAGCAGCAATATCAGATCTCCACACCCACCTGCCAGAATCTTAAAAGTTTATGTCTTAAGTGAGTTCAGTTACATATTCAACTCAGATGCTCTTTACATACATTGTTCTTCTCAAGTCTGAATCCTTGAAGGTGGCTCCCACTTTGGGAATGGTTGGCAGAACTTACATTCCAAGGACAGGGGAGATGGGGAGGAGCCTCTGCTGGAGTCCAGCTCATGAGTCAACCTGTGGTCCTATCCTCTCAACAACATATAAAATAATTTTGTATCATGCTTTATTCACTTTATATTTTAATGTCATTTTATGCTGCTTCATGATAACTATCAAAAAGCTTTAAGTTTTCATTTAGTGTACATTTCAATGCATCAGTTAATATTCATTTAAAAATTAGTTTTTAAACTTGTCTCACTTCAAGCCAATGGTTGGTTGGTTGATTTTTAACAATAGCTTATAAAGTGTACACTTGGAGTTGTAATAAGCAAATGAAGAAAAATTAAAGTAAAATACAGACCAAGGATTTGAACTGAAAAGCCCAAATTTTTTTCAATCATAGGATTTTGTCCATCATATCCTCAGTTTTTGCATCTACAGATTCAACCAATTCAGAATCGAAAACAATATTTTTGAATGCCTAACCACAGATTCCCAACTGCAAATTGAAAATACATTTAACTCTTCAACAAGGTGGGAATTAGGGGAGTTAAGGGTGCCAACCCCAGAGCAATAGGAAATTCACATAAAACTTTTGGCTCACCAAAACTTAACTACAGTCAGACTTTGGGTCCATGGATTCAGCCACTTATGGCTGGGACACCACATTTGTGAATGCAAAAATACTGTTTTCTGTCTGTGGTTGGTTCAATGTACGGTCGCCAAACATGCAGATACAAAGGGCCAACTGCATCGAAAAAGACCCATGAATATTTGGACCTGCACAGTTCAAACTTGTGTTGTTCAAGGGTCATTTATACTATTTACAGACCCAAGGTTGGTTGATTTCCTGATGCAAAGAGCCAATTACCAACACTACTTAGGGTTGTTAAGCTGGGAAGTGAACCACTGTCACACAGCTCATTGTTTGCTGCACTATGTACTGTTATCATAGGTGCCTTTGTCAAAACTGTACATTCATACAAGCATTCATCAGTGTTGTTTCTGATTCCTCAATTCTATAACTGCCCACATCCAATCAATCCTTAAATGACATTGAGTCTCTTAACTGAGTCTAGAAATCTCATTGCCTTAATTCAAAGCCCTTCCACATGGATGAGTTAAAAAACTTTCTGGCTGTTTCCTTCCAGCTCCACAGTCCAATCTCTTTTTTACATAGCCGGTCAGAATTATTTTAACCACATGTCAACATAATCATATTTAAACCCTTCATTAACACTGAACTTCTCCAATATAAATCCAATAAAATGTTCATCAATGAAGGAAGAAGCAATCCGTATTAGAGTATTTTGTTTCTTGGTCACCAAAGTCCATTCTAAGACAACAATTTAGGAATTTTATTATTTGATCCCTGGTCTTATATAACCTAAACTTTAGTTAGATTTTTGTGGGAGATCCCATGAGTTTGTGAGCCTCAGATGATACAACAGTATACACTGAGAGGCCCACATGGGAAAAGTAAGGATTGACCTAACCTTGAAGGCTAAGTAAGATTTACACAGACAAATGAGAATGAGAGCAAACTAAATATTTTGAAGACAAGCATAAAAGCATAGTGTGGAATGCTCAAATAAATACAATTAAATTGGAATTTTTTTAAGGATG